>NC_091064.1:58866229-59176729 GCF_000393655.2 Nicotiana sylvestris
GAACGACGTTATAACCGTTATAGTAAAAAGCTTCAAATATATAAAGAGATTGTGGTTCAGTAAAAAGTTTGAAATATGTTCAATGAACAAACAGAAAGAATTTCAAGGAGAGTTTGGAGGAATTGATATGAACCATATACTAGTCCATATCGATGTGACAACTATAGAAAGCTATAGCCAGCATAGGTAACTCAAGGATTCATACAAAAGAATACCACTTTACCTCAAAGGGCTAGCAAAGACTCGAACACATCAAAACACAATGACTACTATTTTCGGCCAAAGCTAGCAGATTACCAATTTAGTGTAAGTACCTCCGAGCTAGTAGTAGTGTTAAGAGATATGTGGGATAAGGTAAGATGCCCCAAGGAAATTAGATCAAACCCCATCAAATAGAGTAAAATATTTTGGTGCTAGTTCTTTAATAAACATGGCCATAGAACAACAAATTTCCATCTTTCTGCGAAATGAAGTTGTTTATCTCTTGAAAAAAGATTATATTACTGAGTTGTTTAGTGAGAAAGGCAAATAGACTTACATGAATAATTCTAATGACCTGCCTAATCGTTTTGTGTATTTGAGCCTCGTCTTCCCCTTTTAAGCTTCCCATATGTGTATTTGAGATTTTATTACTTGAGGGGATGGTTGGTTTTATTTCGGGAAGGTTTTGGATTGATTTGGAATAATTGGTTCTTAGTTTGGAGGCTTAAGTTGGAGATGTTGACCGAGATTTAAATTTTGTGAAAACATTCTTGCAACGCTATTTTGATGGTTCCAAAAGGTTCATATGATAATTTTAGACTTAGGCCTATGCCTGTAATTGGATTCAAAAGTTCCTAGGTTGATTTGGCTCATTTTGTGGAACGTTGACAATTTGAAGGTTTAAAATTTTTCTATGTTTGACTATGATTTGACTTTATGGCTATCGGGTTTGAATTTTATTTGGGACTTGGAATAGGTTCGTTTTGTCATTTGGAATTTATGTAAAACGTTTGCTATCATTTCGAGTTGATTTAGTAGGAATCAGATGCTTGGTCGTAATTTTGGCGATTCTTGAGTTTCACTGTGAATTCCATGTGTTTTGGTGTCCAATTCATGGTTCCTGATATTATCTTGGTATTTTGATTTTACGAGCAGGTTCGTACTATATTTTTGGACTTATGTGGGTGTTCGGTGTGGGGCCTCGAAGGTCGAGTGAGTTTTGGACGAGTTTTAGTTTTTTTTGAGATAGTTCAGATTTGCCGGTGCTTGGCTGATGTTGTAGTTCTCGCAAATGCAAGATCCTGTTAGCATTTGCAAGAAGGGTATTGAATTTTAGAGGTAGGGTTGGGGGGTGGGAGCTGAAGTATTCGCTTTTGCGGACTTTTGTATCGCATTTACGATTGGCCAACTGGGCAGGGGCGGCCGAATTTGCGATCAGTGATCGCTTTTGCAATGGGGACAGGCTTTGCAAATGTGAAGTCTATGTCACTTTGGATACGTCCCTTGGGTTCAATAGGCATCACATTTGCGATGTAAATGGTCACATTTGTGGGGTTTGCAAACCCCAGGTCACATTTGTGACATCCGCAACTGAACAAATAGTGAAATTTTGGGATTAGTCTCATTTTATTATATTTTGAGCCCTAGACTCGGCGGGAGGCGATTTTAAGAGGAGATTTTCAAATAAAGCTATTGGCTATGTTATTTTGACCCAATTTTGATTATATAACATGATTGTTTATGAATTGTAATATCTAAATCATGAGATTTGAAGGAAATTTTAGGAATTTTTTACTATATTTTATAAAATAAAAAATTTGAGATTTGAGAGTCGTATCAGACTCGGATTTGAAAACAAATATATATTTGGACTCGTAGGGTTATGGGTAGTCGAGATCTACCCTTCGACTCGAATTTTGATCGAGCCGGCTTGGGGTTAACTTTTTTTGACTTTTGAGAAATTGTGTAAAGATCTTAACTTTATTAATCAATATTGGTTTCTCTTACATTGTTTGATATTATTAAGTTGTTTTTATAAGATTTGAGCTAAACGAAGATGAATTTTAAGAGAAAAGTATTTTTAGAGTATTGAGTTGGCCTAACTGAGGTATGTATTTTGCCTAACATTGTGTCGGAGAATTACCCCATAAGATTTGATCTTATTACATTATTTGTACTATGTGAAATGATGCGTACATAAGGTTACAAGTGTGTGCACGGGAGTACGTTGTTAATTGAACGGATTAGGCATCAAGCTATTAATATGCTTTGATTTGGAGATTGTTTGTTTTATGAAGCACATTTTATTGTTGTTCACTCTCTGTACCCTTGTGTTATTGTTATGATTCTTGTATACGTTGTTGTTGAGCCGTGGACTATATATTGTTGTGATTTTGGTATTGTTGTTTGGGCAATGTTTTGGCATATATGAACGTGTGGTGCAGGTTGATTGATGTGTTGTGAATGAGATGCCCATGCAATCATATAAGGGGGCGATTATTGATGCGCATGCGGTAAGATAAGGTGGCTTATGCGCGTATTTCAATTAAGGGGAAGTACTTCATTACGATGTACATGTAGCGAGATAAGGGTGCTTATGCACGTGTAGCTGTATAATGGAAAATATTTAAATTAGAAGCTCGTGCCACATTATATGGGTGATTTCTGATTATGTTATGTGGTGCTTTGATGGTGATTCTTGATGTTGTTCTTGTGTTGGAACGGGTTGATGATTTGAATATGTTATTATTTTCTTTAAATGATTTCACTTTGTGTTTTACGAGTTTTGGTTAATTTGCCGTGTCATCACAAACCTATTCTTTATTGCTATTGATTTTATTAAATTTTTCCGCTGTTAGTTTTATTGATATTCTACACAAATTATTTGTGTAGTGAGTGTCTTAACTTTAACCTCGTCAGTACTCCATCGAGATTAGTCTCAATACCTATTGGGGTACTGATTTTGGTGTAATCATACTACACTTCTGCTTATTCTTGTGCAGATCCAGGTATCTCAAATCGTGCTGGTCGCTAAAGAGTCGAGCTTGAGTTGTGAAAACTTCAAGGTATGCGTATTGTTCTCGCTCGCAGGCCTCAGAGTCACCCTCTATTATTTTCTTTATTATTGTTCATGTATTCCAAACAATGATGTACACTTTGAGACTTGTAGATCTTATGACTCCGTATTATCGGGTTTTGGAATTATGATTGTTGTATTACTATATTGCCTATGTTTTGGGCCGCATTCTCAACTGTATTTAATATTAAGTTGTTATATTCTTTCTGATGTTGTGTGATAAGCTTACCTATTCTTAGAGACTAAGTGTCATCACGATTATTAAGGTGGGATTTTGGATCGTGACAAGTTTGTGTCAGATCTCTAGGTTCATAGGTTTTACGATTCATAAGCAACTTTTGTAAAGTCTTGCATATCGGTACAGAGATATCTGTACTTCTCTTTGAGAGCCTACAGAACTATTAGGAAATTCCATTTCTTTCATTCCTTATTGTGCGAATTTATTAATTTCGGAATTTGAGCATTTGTCTTTTTATTCTCTCACATGTGGTGAGGACATGAGCTTCAGTTACTGATGATGCTTCCATCGGTACCGGTGTTACTAGATGCCGTGGTAGATGCCGAGGAAGAGGTGGAGCATGTGCTACAGTGAGGGGTCATTTTAGGGCCGATTGGGAAGCACTCACCTGAGGCGCCTATTGCTACTCCTGGACTTCAGGAGACTTTAGTGCACTTCCTGAGCATGTTTGGTACCTTGGCTCATGCAGCATTGATTTTAGTTGCACCAACTACTTCTCAGGCTGGGGGTGAAGCTCAAACTTTTGCCGCCCGTACTCTAGAGCAGCAAGCTCATGTTGATCAGGCTTTGGGTGTTATGCCAGTGCAACCCATGATTGCAGTTCAATCCGAGGTCAGACCAGTGTCATCATAGGAGGAGTAGAAGAGGTTAGAGAGGTTCAAGAACTATCATCCTCCTACTTTAAGTGACATAGCTTCTGACGATGCACATGGTTTTCTAGACCAATGGCACTATATTCTACGCACTATGGGCATACCGGAGTTGAGCGAGGTCAATCTTACTACTTTCCAGCAGACAAGATCGGCATATGGATGGTGGCAGGTATATAAGGAGAGTAGGCCAGCATGCTCATTGCCACTTGGGATCCATCCATTGATCTATGTTTAGGGAGTTCGTTCCACTGACCCTCAAGGATGCGTTGCGCACCAAGTTCGAGTAGTTGCGCCAAGGGACGATGATTGTGTCCGAGTATGCTATGAGGTTTAGTGAGTTATGTTATCATGCCCCTACTTTGGTCTCCACTATTAGAGAGAGAGTCCGCAGATTTATTGAGTAACTTGGTTATGGTCTCAAAATTAGGATGGCACAGGATTAGGAGACTGGTACTCCATTTTAGCAAGTTGTCGAGATTGCTAGGAGGTTGAAGTGTATCTACGACTAGGAAAGAAGGGATAGGGAGGCTAGGATGCCTCAAGATTTTGGACGATTTAGTGGTTCCCGGTCTGCAATTTCACCACGTTATGGCAGAGGTAATATTAGTTGACCAGTCCAGTCTGCACTTCAGGTTACTCGTTGTGCTCCATCTATTCAGGGACCTTAGAGTACTCATTTTGGAAAACCATCTTCTAGTGCACCTCTTGAATGGGGTTTTTATAGCGGTTGTTCTAGCCGTCTAGGTCAGACTCTGTACCAGCACCCACGCCTGCAGAGAGGGTTTCTTAGTATGGTGATACGAGGCATATAGTGAGATATTGTCCCAGATTTTAGAGTGGTGGACCTCCGCATGGTACTCAAGCTATGGTTTCTGGTCCAGCTACTACTCCACTTGTACAACCATCTAGGGGTGGAGGACATGTGGATATAAGAAATCTTAGAGGGAGAGGATAGGCCCGTTATGCTTTACTTGGAAGGATTGAACCTCTTCCATTAGATGCCATCATCACATGTATTGTTCCGGCTTGTCATAATGATGCATCAATTTTATTTGATCTGGGTTCCACTTATTCGTATGTGCCATCCTACTTTGCTTCATATTTGGATATGTCTCGTTATTCTTTCAGTACCCCTGTTTGTGTGTCTATGCCTGTTGGGATTCTATTCTGGTAGACCATGTCTATCATTCTTGTTTAGTCACTATTGGGGGTTATAAGACTATGGTTGACCTACTATTACTCAATATGGTTGATTTTAATATGATTTTGTCCATGGATTGGTTGTCACCATATTATGCTATTCTTGATTGTCGCTCAAAGACCGTGACATTGGTGATGCTAGGGTTGTCGAGGTTGAAGTGGAGAGGTATATTGGGTCATGTTCCTAGTAGGGTGGTGTCTTTTCTGAAGGCGTAACTGATACTCAAACCGTTGAGTTACCTTGGGGTGCTCCAATTCTATATGTGAAGGAAAGACGGCTTGATGAGGATGTGCATTGACTATACGTAGTTAAACAAGGTTACAGTCAAGAAAAAGTACCCACTACTACGTATTGATGATTTATTTAATCAACTTTATGGTGGCAGGGTATTCTCGAAAATTGATTTGAGATCATGGTACCATCAGCTAAAAAGCCGAGCTTTGAATATTCCGAAGATGGCTTTCAAGATCCGCTATGACTCTGAGTTCTTATTGATGTCTTTTGGGCTGGCCAATGCCCCAGTAGCCTTTATGCACATGATGAATAATGTATTTCATCCATATCTTGATTCCTTCATCATCGTGTTCATTGATAATATTTTGGTGTATTTTCGCAGTCGAAAGGACCATGAACAACTTTTAAGGACCGTGCTCTAGAATTTGAGGTAGAATAAACTATATTCTAAATTCTCTAAGTGCATATGTTGGACGGAGTTGATGGCATTCTTTGGCCACGTAGTGTCAAAGTGAGGGGATTAAAGTGGATCCGTATAAGATTGAGGTAGTTCAGAGTTGGCCTAGTCCTTCTACCGATACTGAGATTCGAAGTTATCTAGTCTTGGCCGGGTGTTATTGCCATTTTGTGGAGCGTTTTTCATCCATCGTAGCTCATTTGACTAGATTGACTCAGAAGGTTGCCCCATTGAGGTGGTCGGGTAAATGTGAGGAGAGCTTTCAGAAGGTCAAAACTGCCTTGGCGACAGCTCCAGTTCCGGTTTTGCCTTCAACATCGGGTTCTTATATAGTCTAGTTTGATGCTTCAGGGATTGGTATTGGGTGCCTTTTGATGTAGGAGGATAGTGTTATTGCTTATTCTTCTTGTTAGTTAAATCCCATGAGAAGATCTACCTAGTGCACGATTTGGAGTTGGCTACCATTGTTCATGCGGTCAAGATTTGCAGACACTATCTCCACGGTGTGTCATGTGAGTTATTCATAGATCAAAAGAGTCTACAATACTTATTTAAGCAAAATTATCTGAACTTGAGACAATAGAGGTGGTTAGAGCTAGTATAGGACTATGATATCACTATTATTTATCATCCCAGGAAGGCTAATGTGGTTGCTGATGCTTTGAGTAGGAAGACTGAGAGCATGTGGAGTCTTGATTTTATTTCAGTTGGGGAGAGACTATTATCTTTGGATGTTCAGGCTTTGGCCAACAAGTTTATGAGGTTGGATGTTTCGGAGCCTAGCCAGGTTCTTGCTTGTGTGGTTTCACGATCTTATTTGTTTGAACGCATCAAGGCGCATCAGTATGATGATCCCCACTTACTTTTCCTTAAGGACACGGTGAATCATGATGATTCCAAGGAGATAATTATTGGTAATGATGAGGTATTGAGGCTTCAGGGTCGGGTTTGTGCGCCCAATGTGGATGGGTTGGGGGAGCAGATTCTTAATGAGGCACACAGTTCGCGGTATTTCATTTATCTGGGTGCCATGAAGATGTGCCATGATTTGAAACACCACTACTGGTTGAGAAGAATGAAGAAAGATATTGGGGAGTATGTTGCTTGGTATTTGAACTGTCAGCAGGTTAAGTACGAGCATTAGAAACCGTGTGGTTTGCTTCAGAGGCGTGATATTGTAGAGTAGAAGTGAGAGCGTATCACTATGGATTTTGTAGTTGGACTTCCATAGACCGTGAGGAGATTCGATGTCGTGTGGTTCATTGTGGACAGACTGACCAAGTCTGCACACTTTATTCCAGTCATGACTACCTAATCTCTTAAAAGCAGCTACCTCAGATTTATTTTTGTGAGATTGTTCTCCTTCATGGTGTCCCCGTATCTATTATCTTAGATCGAGGCATGCAATTCACATTGCCTTTTTGGAGAGCTGTGCAGCGTGAGTTGGGCACATAGTTGAGCTAAGTATGACATTTCATCCTTAGTCGGACGGGCAACCCGAGCGCAATATTAAGATTTTGGAGGACATGTTATGTGCCTATGTTATTCATTTTGGGGGTTCATGGGATCATTTTCTATCGCTAGCAGAGTTCTCCTACAATAGTAGTGAAGCATCCATATGTCTCCATATGAGGCCTTATATGTGAGGCAATTTCGTTCTCCGGTTGGTTGGTTTAAGCCTGCGGAGGCTAGGATTTTGGGCACTAATTTGGTTTGAGATGCCTTAGAGAATGTGAAGTTGATTCAAAATCAGCTTCATACAACATAGTCCAGGAAGAAGAGTTATACTGATCAGAAGGTTCCTGATGTGGCATTCATGGTGGGTGAGAGGGTTTTACTAAGAATTTCACCCATGAAAGGTGTGATGAGGTTCGAGAATAAGGGAAAGTTGCGCCCTCAGTATATTGGTCGTTTTGAGATTCTTAAGAGAGTGGGTGAGGTAGCCTACATCCCTGTATTTCCACCTAGCTTATCGGGAGTTAACCCGGTGTTCCATGTTTCCATGCTTTGTAAGCACTACGGTGATCCGTCTCATGTGTTAGATTTTAGCTCAGTGCAATTTGACAAGGATTTGACCTATGTTGAGGACTTGTAGGCTGTTTTGGACTGGTAGGTCCAAAAGTTGAGGTCGGAGAACATTGCATCTGTAAAGGTCCAATGGAGAGGTCAACTGGTCTAGGAGGCGACCTAGGAGGCCGAGCATGATATGAGGAGCCGTTATCCTCACCTTTTTGGCACCTTAGGTTTGTCTCTACACTCGTTTGAGGATGAATGTTTGTTTAAGGGGGAAGGGGAGAATGTAATGAACTGGTTGGTCATTTTGTGAATTTTATCCCCATCTTCCCTTTTGAAGCTTCCCGTATGTGTGTTTTTAGTTTTATGACTTGCGGGGATGGTTGGTTTCTTTTCTGGATTTGGAATAATTGATTCTTAGTTTAGAGGCTTAAGTTGGAGTTGTTGACTGAGGTTTGACTTTCGTGAAAATTACCCTGGAATGATGTTTTCATAGTTCAAATAGGTTCGTATGGTGATTTTTGTCTTAGGCGTCTGTCTGAAATTGGATTTGGAGATTCCTAGATTGATTTGGCTCGTTTTTTCTGAAAGTTGGCAATTTGAAGGTTTAGAAACTTCCTAAGTTTGACCATGATTTGACTTTATGGATATCATGTTCAGATTTTGGTTTAGGGACTTGGAATAGGTCTATTTTGTCATTTGGAACTTGTGCAAAGTTTGGTGTCATTCCGAATTGGTTTGGTAGGAATCAGATGCTTGGTTGTGATTTTAGCGGTTCTTGAGTTTTATTATGAATTCTACGTGTTTTAGTGTTCAATTCGTGGTTCCAGATGTTATCTTAGTTTTTAGAGTTTGCGAGCAGGTTCGTATGATGATTTTGGACTTGTGTGGATGTTTGGTGTGGAGCCCTGGGGCTCGGGTGAGTTTCATACGCATTTCGAAGTATATTGAGAGAGTTAAGATTTACTAGTGCTGGGCTGATGCTGCAGATCTCGCAAATGTGAGATCCTGTTCACTTTTGTGGAACTCGTATTTGCGAGGAGGGTATCACATTTGCAAGGTGGGTTGGGGCAGAAGTGTTCACTTTTGTGACTTTTGTATCACATTTGCGATTGGTTATCTGAGTAGGGACGATCGTATTTGCGATCAAGTGATCGCTTTTGTGGAGGGGACAAGCTTCACTAATGTGAAGTCTATCATTATTGCGATGTCTCCTGGGTTCAGCAGGCATTGCATTTGCGATGTAATGGTCTCATTTGCGGGGTTCGCAATGTCGCATTTGTGAAATCCACATCTAACAAATAGTGGGATTTTGGGACAGTCTTATTTTATCACATTTTTACCCTAGAATCGGTGGGAGACGATTTTAGGAGGAGATTTTCGTACAAAGATATTTGGTAAGTGATTTTGACCCAGTTTTTATTATGTAACATGATTGTTTATGAATTTTAACATCCAAATCATGAGATTTGAATTAAAAAATTGGGAATATTAACTATGTTTTAAAAAATAAAAATTTGAGATTTGAGAGTTGAATTGGACTCGGATTTGAAAACCAAACACATATATGGACTCGTGGGGTTATGGATAATCAATATCTACCCTTCGACTTGGATTTTGACCGAGGGAGCCCGGGAGCCCGGGGTTGACTGAATTTTGAGGAATTGTGTACAGATCTTAACTTTATTAATCGATATTGATTTCTCTTGCATTGTTTGATATTATTACATCAGTTTTGGTTAGATTTGAGCCGAGCAGAGATGAATATTAAGGAAAAAGCATTTTTAGAGTATTGAATTGGTCTAATTGAGATAAGTATCTTGTCTAACTACGTATGGAGGAATTACCCCTTAGGATTTGATCTAATTGCATTATTTGTACTACGTGAAACGATGTGTACATAAGATGACAAATGCGTATACATGCGTATGTGTGTTAACTGACCGGATTAGACCTTAGTCTATTAATGTGCTTTGTTTTGGATATTGTTTGTTATATGAAGCACATTTTATTGTTGTTCACTCCCCGTACCCTTATGTTATTATTCTGATTTTTGTATACCTTATTGTTGAGTGGTGGGCTATATATTGTTGTGGTTTTGGTATTGTTTTTTGGGCGATGTTGTGGCATATGTGCACGTGTTGATTGATGTGTTGTGAATGAGATGTGCATACGGTAATATCAGGGGGGTGATTATTGATGCGCATGCGGCGAGCAAAAGGGCCTTATGCGCCTGTTTCAAGTAAGGAGAAATACTTCGTTGTGATGCACACGTAGCGAGATAAGGGTTCTTATATGCTTGTAGCTGTATAAGGGAAAATATTTAAATGTGAAGCTCATGTCACATCATAAGGATGATTTGTGATTTTGTTATGTGGTGATTCATGGGTGATTCTTGATGTTATTCTTGTGTTGGAATGGGTTGATGATTTTGAATATGTCACCTTAAATGATTTGACTTTGTGTTTTACAAGTTTTGGTTAATTTGTCGTGTTATCTGATCGGTTCCAACCCTATACTACTATATTATGGCAAGAGTGGTGGATGCAGCTTTTAGCCGAAAAGTCGGGATCAAATCCACAAAGTGCTAATATTGATTTGAAATTGGATTTCTATCTAATCTAGTTATGTGTGATGTTCTTAATTGCACTTCCAATCATACTTTGTTTTGGTTACTATTCTACTTTTAACACTAATGAATAATGAAAATAAGCTAACTATGATATTTTTGTATGGTTTTCTCAATTGGTAAAAAGTCACTAAGGAAGTGACTTACACCTAGGTGAGCATCTAATGGGGTCTAAAACTTAGGGCAAAATTGTTGTGATTGGTATCATGATATAACCATTGCACATAGTTACTCACTCTATACCTCTCGGTAGTTTGAGTGACTTTGTCCTAATTGGCTTTCTCAAGCCCTTTAACCCTTTAATTGGGGCTATCAATCTCTTGAATGCACCCCAATTCCTTGTTAGCATGAATTTCCTAGACTTGTCTCTCTTTCTCAAGAAGAGCCTAAGTCAAAAAGGCACAAATCAGTGATTGAAACCACCAATTCAACAATTAAAGCAAAAATCAAGCTAAATATCATTAACCCATAAACATTTAAACCATAAAATTTAAGACCCATTAAATACCCAGACTAGGATTGGGTCACAACCCTAGCTAATGGGTTTAGCTACTCATAATCATTGAAGAAATCAAAGATGGAGATGAAATATAAGCCATAAAAAGTAACCACAAGAGTAAAATCTAAGATTAATTGCTAAAGATGTTCTAAAATTACTCAAAAAGGTAAAAAACGGCTGTTTACGTGCTCCACAAACAACAAATACCTGAAAAAATCTAAAAAAGAACTATTCTTACACAGCTAGATTTTTCGAACAAAATTGCCCCAACGGAGATTCTGCTGACAGCAGAAAATAGGTCGCCTCAGCGCTAGGACTTCCGCGGCCGCGCAAAAGCAAGCGCGGACCGCGGTTCTTCTCTTCTGAGCTGGATCTGAACTTGAGTCTGCTGGGAATGGAAAATCACCCACCTAAGCGGTCCTTCAACCACGACCACGAAATATGATCGCGGACCGCGCCTTTTTTAATTTGAGCTCTAACTTTAGTTCTTTGATTCAAAATTCCTCTAAGGGCGAGAATTGGACCACGACCGCGTTAGATAATACCGCTACCGCACAATTTCATCGCGTGCAACAGTTAGTGTTAAGCCTAATAATTGACTCTATGAACCTTCCTACCGCTGAGAGTGTATTTAAGACCGCCTCAGTGGTGAGACCTCCGCGTCCGCTTCTATTTATTCGCTGTACTCAGATTTGAACTTGTGCAGGTTTCACTCCTTTATGAGCTGGTTATGACTTTCTTGTCTCTTTTTAACCAAACACTGCAAACAAGCACGATAAGTTAGCTTTGGGGAATACTTGTACACACTTTCCAGCCAAAACCCAAACAAAAAGAGCATAAAATAGGCTAGAATCCCTAGCTATCAACTCCCCCAAACTTAAGCTTTTGCTTGTCCTCAAGCAAACAAATTAATTCCCACCTCCTCAAGATACAAGAAAGGAAAATTTTAGCTGTCCTAAAGTAACCTCATCAAGAATCGATTGGGACTAACAATTACCCTCAACTCAAATGCAATTATTAACAATACACAACCTTTTTAGCACCATGGCTTTAGTGAGACACAAAAGCATCAAGAGTTGACTCAACTCATCCGGGAAACTCTCTCTACTACATTGGTCATTGTGGAACCCAAACTCATACTCCTCGACTCTCCATATGCAAACCTCACTTTTGGATTGTAGCGCTCAGAATGAGGCTTGCGAAAAATTCACTCATCTCTTTCAAAGGAAGATCACAAGTCCGGCTCTAAGTACCATAAGCTTGTCCCTTATGTAAGTAACCACTAATGTAAGCTTACTCAACTCAAGATCATATAGGGCTTTTGCGGGAATGTAATGAAGTTTTTTGGTTCAAGGTAGGATATATTGGTCTATGAAGGTTTCATATTTCCTTAAACATTTCATTTTCTTCTTTTTGGCTCACATTTTATTAACTCTTTGAGTCATTTACTTCTTTCCTAGGGGGCTAGAGAGACAATTGTCACTCTTTCTTTATCATGTCAATCCTTTTTCTCCTTTCTAATCATTCCAAGCCTTTTATCTTTGCTTGTATTGAATCCCTTCAGTCTTTCTACATTATTCATTTTCTTTTTGACTTTTTGCATTTTCTTTCTTTTTCCTTTTGCCTTACTTTTTCTTTATTTTGTACCTTTTATCACTTTTGCATTCCTCGTCTCTTCCCCCAAATTTATACTTTTTCCAATTTGTGCTAAGGAAAAATCGGGTGCCAAGAGAGGATTATGATAGAACGGATAAAGGCTTGTACCATGGTTTTTTAAAGAATAAGGGTTATGGCTCAACGGGGTTGACTAGGGATATCAGTTTTGGTGGGCTATGGATGTTTTAAAGTCTCAATTTGGGTTTAGGAGAGCCTATAATCACTTCTCAAGTCGAGCTACACTTAGGATTTCACCTAGACAAACATTCATGCAAGTTCTAGACTTATTGGCACGGGACTTGGACTTGCAAATCAAAACCTCACCTCACAAGCTATTGGATTGCTAAAGAGATAGAGTCTAGGGCCCACAACAACCTTGGCTAAGATTTAAGCAACACAAATGGTTTCGAGAAACCACTCGATTATTGTTTAGTCAACACAAGAGTCTAAAGGTCACAACTAACACCATCCTTTAGACATTAGTTTGTTTTTAACCATAAGGTCAAAGGTAAATGTGTTAGGACAAAGTGAAGCTTTTCCTGAGGTGCTATTGTTCACTATCTACTATTTACACTAAAAATGAAAAGAAAAACAGACTCAAACCCTTAAGAAGGTTGTCATGCCATCCATCATCGGGAAGAGCCACCCGGTTCACACAAACTCCACCTTTGGAAAGAACCGTGGTATTAAGAAAACGAAAGGCTTATTGATTACGGAAACTTGTAAAAATAAGAAGCTAGGGACTTAAAAAGAAGCTACTAAATGAAATAAGAAGTTAAGCTATTAATGAAAATTGCAAAAGAAGTTATGAAGTGAAATACAGAAAGTAAACTGAATATGTACAATAGGGGATTGAGATAAATATACATAAGAGGGAATTAATATATACATGGAAAAGTAACTTTATATACATACCTAAATTGAAAAATAATGAAAAGTGAAAATAAATGGTAAAGTTATATACATACCAAAAGTGCAAAATAACAATAAAGAAAAATCAGTATCATAATTACAATCCAATTATCAAATCATCAAAATAGGACCACCCCCTCAAATGAAACTAGCATTGCCCTCAATGCTAAATAGCAAAAATAAGATCAAAAAGGGGTTAGAGAGTAAAGAAAATTCCTTATGGGTCCTCTGTATGCATAGGTTCAAGTGGCTGGATCCCTGGACCACCTCTCTCGGGGTCATGTTGCTGGCCTAAGGCACCTCCCTCAGGGTCCTCCAGCTCAATCTCCAAGTCATCAGCCTGGGGAATCAATCTCCTCCTTCTAGGCTTTCCCTCAGCCTCCTGCTCCGGTACCTGCTCTGCCTGAGCTGCTGGTAGTGGATCCTCCAATAATAGCTCCAATGGTATGTCACCAGCTGACTTCATCTTCTCCACCTCTCCTCTCAATAGCTTTACTGACTCCTTTGAGGCCCGAGTCTTTTTCAGCTTCTTTGTCTTCTTGCTCAACTCCTTTATTGATTTTCCTTGTACTGCAAGAGCATCCATAATGAGATTCTGATTGTCCAGGAGCTTCTTCTGGTTGACAAGAAGCTCATTGAGAAATTTCTCCACTAAAGCTGGCACCTGGGGCTATGCAGGAGCTGACTGGGCTGCCACTGAACTGGATAGTACAGACAGCTTTGATGTTGCTGCCTGCATCCAGTTGTTGATGTTAGATAGAGTTTGGTTCAACCGATGAGCAGTCAAAGGATATAATGACGAGGGGGGAACTGAGGAAGGCCTAGAAGTAGAAGGTCCATGGGAATGATCTGGTATGGCAGTGGGAGGCTCAGAAGTAGTGACCATCACTACTAGCTCTTCAGACGGGCCAGTAGAAGTAGTGGCTTTGCCCTTAGATTTGGGGTTGCCTGGACCCTGAAGGTTGTACCATGAGAAGGGCTTCTTGGGTTTTACCTTCGTATCGAAATCCCTCGTCTCAACCTCCTAATCTTCCAAGTACATGGTCAGGAAGATCGGAAAGGAGTAGGATCTCTCACCCTTGTTGACCAATCTAGTGATCACCCTGGACATGATATTCCTAACATTGATCGGGTACCCCTCCATGATAGCCGCCACTATAATCACCCGAGAAATCTGCATGTATTATCATGAGTAGTGGGATCTAATTTGCTGTACACAAAAGTCTCCCAACCCTTTGCCTCAAAGTTTAGGGTGTTCCTGTAGATAGGGACCCTCGCTGCCAACCAAGATGGAGTAGTATCCGGGAGATCAAGTAGTGATGCCAACCACGGGTGGGTTGCCTCATCCATGGCCACCTTCTATAAGTACAACGGATCATCATCATCATTGAAACCAATATAGTCGTTCGGAGTCTTTCCATCAAAATTGATCTTCAGGTTCCGCACCTTAGTCACAAATGTGCCATTTTTTATGTGGGCGACATTGACATAAAATTCCTTGACTAGGTGCTCATTAGCATCGGGCAGCCCGCTTGTGAAGTATTTTCACCCCACTCTTTCATCAATGTGCTTCTTCACATTGGGGTTGTAGGGCAGAAGATCCTTTTGTATAAATCGACGCTCATGTATGAGTGACATTTGAGGCCACCACTCCCTAAATTTGTGATAGGAACTACTCACTGAAAAACCTCTACTGCCACACCTCCGGGTTTCTTGTCCTATCCAAACCTTGTTGACCTCTATGTCGCCTCTACTTGACCAACATGTTTACACCTTCCATATCATTAACTCGTCTCGATGC
This sequence comes from Nicotiana sylvestris, assembly GCF_000393655.2. NCBI lineage: Eukaryota > Viridiplantae > Streptophyta > Magnoliopsida > Solanales > Solanaceae > Nicotiana > Nicotiana sylvestris. Next base: position 58,881,581 of record NC_091064.1, read on the forward strand.
TTGAACTTGTTGCAATTGAGCTTTTGCCAACTGGTTCATTGTTGTAGTTAACTTTGCTATTGCCTATTCATGGTTGTGGAGATGTTTGTGCAGGTGAATGATAGTGGGATCACCTTGTGGAACATTAGCTCGACTTTGCCAAACTGAGGAAGTATCTGCCATCTCATCCAATATCTCACACACCTCAGCATAATGTGTGTTCATAAAATTACCCCCTGCTAGCTGGTTCACTACACACTGATTGGTCGTGTTAATACTACGGTAGAATGTTTGTTGGATCATTGCTTGCGTCATGTCATTGTTCGGACATTCTTTCACCATTGTCTGATATCTCTCCCAGATCTCATGAAGTGGTTCATTAGGTTCCTGTTTAAAGGACAAGATCTCATCTCTCGATGTCGCCATATGCCTCGGCAAAAAAACATAGCTATAAACTTGTCCGCCAACTCATCCCATGTAGTGATGGAATGGTTGAGAAGTCTTTCAAGCCAGTCCAAAGCTTTCCCTCTAAGTGAAAAAGGAAACAATCTCAATCTCAAAGCATCCTCCGACACATTTGTCTGTTTGCTTCCCCAACAGGTATCCACAAAGCCTTTAAGATGTTTATATGCATTCTGATGGGGAGCACCTATGAAGTACCCTCGTTGCTCAAATAAAGTTAACATCGCATTTGTAATTTGGAAATTGCCCGCCCGGATCCAAGGTGGGACAATTGCACTTGCGTATCCTTTATTTGGAAGCACTCGAAGAGCCACTCTTGGAGAAGGCGGGGAGGTTCTAGAATGTTGTCATTGGCCTGGCGACATCTTCTTTGACTTTGAGGTACTAAAGGCACCTCATCATAACCATTATCATCTACCTCCTCCCCGGGATAACATTTTCGAGAGGATCATTGTTTGGCATTTTGTACCTGAATTGATTAACTCACACAAGTTAGTAAAAACAGAAGGAAAGAAAAATAAGACACAAAACTAGTCAGATAGATAGCCAAACCCATTTATCTCCCCGGCAAAAGTGCCAAAAAGTGATCGGCTCCAACCCTATACCACTATAGAATGGCAGTAGTGGTCGATGCAACTTTTACCTGAAAGGTCATGATCGAATCCACAAAGAGCTAATATTGATTTGGAATTAGGTTTCTATCTAATCTAGTTATGTGCAATGTTCTTAATTGCACTTCCAATCATGTTTTGTTTTGGTTACCATTCTACTTTTAATACTAATGAAGAATGAAACTAAGCAAAGTATGATATTTTTGTAAGGTTTTCTCAATTGGTAAAAAGTCACTAGGAAAGTGATTTACACCTAGGTGAGTATCTAATGGGGTCTAAAACTTAGGGCATACTTGTTGTGATTGGGATCATGATATAACCATGGTACATAGTTACTCACTTTATACCTCTCGGTAGTTTGAGTGACTTTACCCTAATTGGCTTTCTCAAGCCTAATTGGGTATTTAAACAATGCAAGCAAAATTGGCTCAAGTCGGGTATTACTATCTCTAGGTTTAACCCTTTAATTGGGGCTATCAATCTCTTGAATGCACCCCAATTCCTTGTTAGCCTGAATTTCCTAGACTTAGTCTTGCTTTCTCAAGAACAACCTATGTCAAAAAGGCACAAATCAATGTTTGCAACCACTAATTCAATAACTAAAGCAAGAATCAAGCTAAATATCATTAACCCATAAACATGTAAGCCCTAAAATTGAAGATCCATTAAATACTCACACTAGGGTTGGGTCACAACCCTAGCTAATGGATTTAGCTACTCATAATCAAAGAAGAAATCAAAGATGGAGATGAAATATAAGCCATAAAAAGTAACTACAAGAGTAAAATATAAGATTAATTGCTAAAGATGTTCTAAAATTACTCGAAAAGGTAAAAAGCAGCTGTTCACGTGCTCCACAAACTATAGATACCCTAAAAATCTAAAAAAGAACTATTTATACAATGCTAAATTTTTCGGACAAAATTTCCCCTACGGAGATTTCGCTGACAGAAGAAATAGGTCGCCTCAGCACTAGGACTTCCGCGACCGTGCAAAAGCAAGTGCGGACTGCGGTTCTTCTCTTCTAAGCTGGATCTAAACTTGAGTCCACTGGGAGCGGAATAGCACTAGCCTCAGAGCTCCTTCAACCATGGCCGCAAAATATGATCGCGGACCGCACCTTTTCAATTTGAGCTCCAACTTTAGTTCTTTGATTCTTAATTCCGCTGAGGGCGAGAATTGGACTGCAGTCGCGTTAGATGATACCGCTACTGCACAATTTCACCGTGGGCAGTGGTGACTGTTAAGCCCAATAATTGACACTCTGAACCTTGCTACCGCTGAGAGCTTATTTAAGATCGCCTCAGCAGTGAGACCTTCGCATCCGCTTCTATTTCTTTGTTGTTCTCACCCTTTTGACTCAATTTTGAACTTGTGCAGGTGTCACTCTTTTATGAGCTGGTTATGACTTTATTGTCTCTTTGTTACTAAACATTGCAAACAAGCACAATAAGTTAGCTTTCAGAAATACTTGTACACACTTTTAATCCAGAACCTAAGCAAAAAGGAGCATAAAATAGGCTAGAATCCTAGTTATCATTATCACATACCTATTCTTTGTTTCTATTTATTTGGTTAAGTTTTTTTGTTGTTAGTCTCATATTGATATTGTGCACATGTTATTTGTTGAGTGAGTGTCTTGACTTGAACCTCGTCATTACTTTACCGAAGTTAGTCTCGATACATACTGGGTAACAATTGTGTTGTACTTATACTATGCTTATGCATATTTTTATGCAGATTCAGGCACCTCTGATCGTGATGGTCGCTACAGAGTTGAGCCAGAGTTGTGGAGACTTCAAGGTATAACTATTGTTTCCGCTTACAGGCCTTGGAGTAACCTTCTACAGTTTCTTTATTATTGTTCATGTATTCCAAATAGTGATGTACTTTGAGACTTATCATGTACTTCTTGTAGAGCTTATGACTACAATTTATGGATTTTGGGATTGTGATTGTACTATTACTATATAGGCTTATCGAGTCATAGAGACTGGGTGCTATCACGATCCTTAAGGTGGTATTTTGGGTCGTGACAAGAATTGAAAGAACGAAGAGCCACCCAAACCTCCTTCACCAAAAAGGACAGTAAATGTCATAATCGGGGGAGAGTAGATTAATGGGGTAATGTTTACCGCAATGAAAAAGTTTACTAATGTCTCTATGACACACGAGAAGCGAACCCAGCAAACCCTAGACGAAGAGAATATAACACTCAATGACAAAGATACAAATAGGTTAATTGTGATGACCCAAGGGTCATCACTTGTTTTAAATGTCAAATATGCATTTTGAGGCCTTAAAAACCTACTTTTTTCCTACCCCAATTTGCGTGCACAGTCTGGGGGTATATCCGAAAAGCCTATATGTGAAAATATGAGAAAATGCTAATTTTACCTTCAAAATTGAATTTAAGTTGACTTCGGTCAACATTACCCGTGATTTGATGGTCCCGGATGATCCGTAGAAAAATATGGGACTCGAGAATAAGCCCGAAATTTAATTCTGAGGTCCCTAGCCCGAGAAATAAATTTTTGAAAGAAATTGTTTAACTGAAATTATAAGAGTTTATGAAAATTTAATGATATTTGAATTTAATAGTATCGGGCCCGTATTTTGGTTCCGGAGTCCGGTACAGGTTTAATATGGTATTTTAGTTATGCTTGTAAAATTTGGTATGAAACGGAGGTCATATGACATAATTTAGACCCTCGGTTGTAAAATTTGAAACTTTAAGAGTTCTTAATATTTTCCTTTGATTTTGATGCTAAACTCGTAGTTCTAGGTGTTATTTTGGCAATTTGATCGCACAAGTAAGTCTATATGACATTTTTAGGGTTTTGTGCATGTTTGGTTTGGAGCACCGAGGGCGCGGGTGAGTTTCAGATAGTCTTCGAGGTGTTTTTGACTTAGAAAAATCTAGTATAGTTGTTGTATCTGGTGTCTATTGCTCTAGCTTCGCGATCGAGAATTCACTCTCGTGTTCGCAAAGGGGAAACTGGGATGGGGAGGATTTTACCCTACGCGAACGCGACCCCTTTATCGTGAACGCGAAGGCAGGGCTGGGCTAAACCTTCACGAACGCGTAGCCTTTCTCGCGATCGCACAAGTCCTCAGTGGTTAGCTCTTTGAGAACGCGACAGTGTTCACGCGAACGCGATGAACACTGTCGCCTAGTAGTTAAAACAGTAGCAGAACGGGAAATAGGCCACAATTTTATATTTTCAAAAACTAGAAGGCATAGAGGAGTTTTGCAAGAGACAAGTTCTTCCCCAAAGTGTTGGTATATGATTCTAAACAACTTTCTTTCAATTACCTATTGCATTTCATCAATTTTAAACCAAAAATCTAGGGTTTTCATGGTAGAAATTGGGGATTTGGGTAGAGTTAGGGCTTTTGGTATAATTGGAATTTAGACCTCGATTTTGGGGTCGGATTTTGAAACTATTTACATATTCGGGCTCGTGGGTGAATGGGTATTCAGGTTTTGGTCCGAACTTCGAGTATTGACCAAGCGTGCCCGGGGTCGATTTTTGGCTTTTTGGGGAAAATGATAGAAAACCTATAATTAATCATTGGAGTTGAACTCTTTAGCATTTATTGATGTTGTTAAGTTAATTATGACTAGATACAAGCGAATTGGAAGTGGAATCAAAAGGGAAAGCGATATTTGAGGCTTGAGTTTGGTCATGGAATCCGAGGTAAGTGTTTGGCCTAACCTTAGCTTGAGGGAATGGGTATTGTGTCTTATTTGCTATGTGTTAGTGTCAAGTACGACGTATTGGTGAGGTGACGAGTATCTATACATTGGTGCCAAGCATGCCCATGAGTCTTATATTAATATTGTTGTGACTTCATTATCTATTGATCAAGCTTAAATTGATGATTAGCACTGTGGAACAAGACTTATGATAAATTCTTGGTAATTGACCATCGTCGAGTATTGGTTCAAGTTGAGGTTTATTTTGTGAAGTAACTGTTGAAACTAGATTGGTTATAGCTGATTTCCTTGCCAAGATGATATTGTTTCTATTGTTGACTCTCTTGCCGGGACGGTATGGTTTCTATTTGATGTTTCTATTGTTGATTCACTTGCCGGAATGTTATCATTGCATTTGTTTGGGAAAGGAAGAGTGTAAAGCACGAAGGGTGATTCCGTGCACGATATTGTGAGCGATAATGTACGAAGGGTGATGCCGTGCCGATATTGTGAGTAGTAATTCACGAAGGGTGATGTCGTGCCATATTAATGAAATTAAAAGCACAAAGGGAGATGTCGTGCCATGATTATGAGAGAGTAGAAGCACAAAGGGTAATGCCCTGTCGTTTCCGTTGAATCTATGGTGAGGACGAGAGTAAAAGGACGAAGGGTGATGTCGTGCACTTATTTTTGTGTTATTATTCCCATTGCTTCAAGTTTGATGTTTACATTGTCGCTTTACTTTATCATTTTCATAACCTGATATCTCCCTCAACATGTTCCCCCTTTTCCATCCTATTCTGTTAATTCTTGTTATTATTCTTTCTTGTATATGATTAAATTGCACAGGTTTATATGGTTTTTGTATCCTAGCCTTATCACTACTTCGCCGAGGTTAGGCTCGACACTTACTAGTACATGGGGTCGGTTGTACTGATACTACACTCTGCACTCTTTTGTGAAGATCCTGGTACTGGAACCTACGGACCGTAGTTCGAGGTTGCTACCTTCAGTCCGATGGAGAACCAAGGTTGTCCTGCAAGCGTACGAAGGCCTTGGCGTCCCCTTCTATCATATTTGCTTCTGTTTTTATCATATTTGTAGTATTCGTAGACAGTCCGTGACATTGTGACACCAGTTCTGGGTGGAGTTGTATTTTTGATTTCGTACTAGTATTTAGTTAAATTGTTATATTCCGTTCTTCCGCATTTTATTCTGCTGTTTATGTTATGGTAACTTGTGAATTGCTAAAATATAAAGTAAAAGTTAAACAAATCAGTAACATTGGCTTGCCTAGCGGGTTCAATATTAGGTGCCATCACGGTCCCGACGATGGGAAATTTGGGTCTTGACAAGTTGTTATCAGAGCTCTAGGTTGCTTAGGTCTCACAATTCACGGACAAGCTTAGTAGAGTCTGAGGGATCGGTACGGAGACATCTGTGCTTATCCCCCAGAGGATACAAAGTTTATAAATGACTTCATATATATTCTTCTCTTTCGTGCGATTTGATTTCTCAATGCTAATTGAACTTCTACTCTATTTTTTCGCAGATAGCGAGAACACGTGCTTCTTCATCAACTGATCAGCAGCCCGAGCCCTCAGTGTCAGCTCCTATGAGGGGCCAAGGCCGAGGCCGAGGCCGTGCTAGAGGCCAAGGCAGGGCCAGGGCCAGGGCTCAGCCCAGAGCAGCAGCACCAGTGGTGGAGCCTCAGGTTGAGTTTGATGATGAGGTTCCAACCTCGACCATTCTAGCAGGACCAGCTAAGGTCTTAGAGGGATTCATCGCTACCCTGGTACTCCAGGATGCTCTGGTCCATCTAGTGGGACTTATGGAGAGTGTTACCAAGGCAGGCTTACTTCCTGCAGCACCAGTCGTCTCTCAGGCTGGGGGAGGAGCACAAACTCCCGCTACTCGCACTCCGGAGCAGATGACTCCTCCATTTCAAACTCCAGCAGCTCAGCTAGTTGGGGTAGTTTAGCCGGGTGTTGTAGCTTAGACCGGTGATGGAGCAACTATGTTTGCTGATACCTTATGGAGGTTAGACAAGTTCACCAAGCTTTTCACTACTACCTATGGTAGTACATCTTCAAAGGATCCCTAGGACTATTTGGACAACTATTATGAGGTTCTACGGAACATGGGGATAGTGAAGACTAATGGGGTCGACTTTGCTGCTCTTCGTCTGTCAAGTTCCGCCATGACTTGGTGGAGTGATTATTGTTTGGCTAGACCAGCTGGGTCATCGACTTTGACTTGGGATTAGTTCTCTCAGCTATTTCAGGAGAAGTTTCTTCCTATCACTCAAAGAGAGGGCTATCAGAGGCAATTTCAGTGTATTCAGTAGGGTTGTATAACCATCACTCAGTATGAGACCAGATTTATTGATCTGTCCCGTCATGCTCTTATCATACTTTCCACCGAGAGAGAAAGAGAGAGAGAGAGAGAGAGAGAGAGAGAGAGAGGGTGAGGTGGTTTATTAAGGGACTAGCTCAGCCTATTAGATTGCAGATGGCTAAGGAGATAGTGAGTGAGATTTCTTTCCAGGATGCAGCCAATGTGGCTAGGCGAGTTGAGATGGTTCTATTGTAGAGGAGTGGTCAAGGGTCTGACAAGAGGCCCCATCATTCTGGCAGGTTAAGTGGTGCCTCATTTAGAGGTAGGAATTTTTTTGATAGGGGCCATCCTTCCAGGCCGTTTCATTAAGCCCTTCAGGCTTCTCATGGTGCTCCAGGTGGCCGTGGTTCTCATATGCAGTATTCTTATCAATTGCCCTACGATGCACCACCAGCACCTATCAGTGCACCTCTGCTCCAAAGTATTTCGGGTGGTTACTCAGGCCGTTAGAGTCAGTAGTCCCAGCAGCCAAGGGCTTATTATACTTGTGGCGATATGAGGCATATTGCTAGGTTTTGCCCTCGGGTTCCGAGCAGATCTCAGTACCAGGGTTCTCGTGCTATGGTTCCAGCACAGGGTGTTCCACCACCTACTCAGCTAGCTAGAGTTAGGGGTCGAGGTGTTAGAGGTGGAGGTCAGGTCGTTACAGGTGGAGGTCAAGCAGCTAGAGGTGGAGGCCAGGCAATAAGAGGACGTCCTCGAGATACAGTTCGAAGTGGTGGGGCCCAGCCTCGATGTTATGCTATTCCAACCAGACCTGAGACTGAGGCCTCTGATGCAGTTATCAAAGGTACGGTTTCAGTTTACAATAGAGATGCTTCAGTTCAATTTGATCTGGGGTCTACATATTCCTATGTGTCATCTTATTTTACCCCTTATCTGGTTGTGCCTTGTAATTCTTTGAGTGCTCTCATATATATGTCTACTCCGGTAGGTTATTCTATTGTAGTAGGTCGTGTTTATCGTGCTTGTGTGGTTGTTATTGGGGGTCTTGAGACTAGTGTAAATCTCCTACTTGATATGGTGGATTTCGATGTCATTTTGGGGATGGATTAATTATCCCCTTATCATGCTATATTAGACAGTCATGCCAAGATCGTGACCTTAGCAATGCTGAGGTTTCCTTGTTTGGAGTGAAGAGGGACTCCTGGTCATTCTACTAGTAGGGTTATCTCATATATCAAGGCTCGACGTATGGTTGATAAGGGATGTTTAGCCTATTTGGCATATGTTCGTTATTCTAGTGCTGAGGTTCCTTCTATGGATTATATGCTCGTTGTTCATGAGTTTCTAGAGGTATTTCTTTCAGACCTGCCAGGGATACCACCTGAAAGGGATATTGACTTTTGCATTGATTTGGCTCTAGGCACTCAGCCCATTTCTATTCTGTCATATCGTATGACCCCGCCAGAGTTGAAAGAATTGAAAGAATAGTTGCAGGACTTGCTGGATAAAGGCTTTATTAAACCTAGTATCTCGCCTTGGGGTGTACCGGTGTTGTTTGTTTAGAAAAATGATGGATCGATGAGGATGTGCATAGATTATCGGTAGTTGAACAAAGTCACCATTAAGAACAAGTATCCATTGTCGAGGATTGATGATTTATTTGACCAGCATCAGGGTGCCAATGTATTTTCGAAGATTGATTTGAGATCTGGCTACCATCAGTTGAGGATTAGGGCATCCGATGTCCCTAAGATATCTTTTCACACTCGGTACGGGCATTATGAGTTCTTAGTGATGTCATTTGGGTTGACAAATGCCCCAACAACTTTCATGGATTTGATGAACCGAGTGTTCAAGCCTTATTTGGATTCCTTCATGATTGTCTTCATTGATGATATTTTGATCTATTCCCGCAGCCGAGAGGAGCACGAGCATCATCTTCGAGTCGTTCTTCAGACTTTGAGGGATAGTTAGTTGTATGCTAAGTTTTCAAAATGTGAGTTTTGGTTGAGTTCAGTAGCATTATTGGTTAACGTTGTATCTGTAGAGGGTATTAAAGTAGATCCTAAGAAGATTGAGGCAGTCAAGGACTGGCCTAGAACTGCATCAGCTACAGAGATCCGGAGTTTCTTGGGTTTGGCAGGCTATTACCATCGGTTTGTGGAGGAATTTTCATCTATTGCAACCTCGATGACCAGGTTGACCTAGAAGGGTGCCCAGTTCCGGTGGTCGGACGATTGTGAGGAGAGCTTTCAGAAGCTCAAGACAGCTTTGACTACGGCTCCGATGTTGGTATTGCCCCACAGGTTCAGGGCCATATACAGTATATTGTGATTCATCTCGTATTGGACCTGGTGTGGTGTTGATGCAGAATGGCAAGGTTATTGCTTATGCTTCACAGCAGTTCAAGATTCATGAGAAGAACTATCTAGTCCATGATTTGGGGCTAGCAACCATTGTTCATGCGCTAAAGATTTAGAGGCATTATTTACATGGCGTGTCATGTCAGGTGTTCACAGATCACAAGAGTTTGCAATACTTGTTCAAGCAGAAGGAGCTAAATTTGAGGTAGAGAAGGTGGTTGGAGCTATTGAAAGACTATGATATCACCATCTTGTATCATCCAAGGAAGGCCAATGTAGTGGTCGATGCTTTGAGTAGGAAGTCAACCAGTATGGGCAGCCTTGCATATAGTCCAGTCGGTGAGAGACCGCTTGCTTTGGATGTTCAGGCTTTAGCCAACCAGTTCGTGAGGTTAGACGTTACTGAGCCCAGCCATATGCTAGCTTGCATAGTCGCTCGTTTTTCATTATTTGAGTATATATGAGATTGGCAGTATGATGATCTTTATTTGCTTGCCCTTAGGGACACGGTGCGGCACGGGAGTGCCACACAGGTTACAACTGGAGATGATGGAGTTTTGAGGATGTAGGGTTGTATTTGTGTGCCTAATGTGGATGGACTTCGTGAGTTTATTTTTGAGGAGGCCTATAGTTCCCGGTACTCTATTCATTCGGGCGTCGCTAAGATGTATCAGGATTTGCAGTAGCATTATTGGTGGAGGAGGATGGAGAAGTATATTGTTGCGTATGTAGCTCGGTGTTTGAATTACCAGCAAGTAAAGTACGAGCATCAGAGACCTGGTGGTTCATTTCAGAAGATCGAGATTCCTGAGTGGAAGTGGAAGCGTATCACTATGGATTTCATTGTTGGACTCCCCGGACTTAGAGGAAGTTCGATGCAGTATGTGTTATTGTGGATAGGCTGACAAAGTCAGCGCATTTCATTCCTATGGCTGTTTCCAATTCTTCTGAGTAGTTAGCAGAGATTTATATCCGGGAGATCGTTGCCTTCATGGTGTGCCCATGTCTATCATTTCTGATCGAGGTACGCAGTTTACCTCGCATTTTTGGAGGGAAGTGTAGTGTGAGTTGGGTACGCGGGTCGAGTTGAGAACAACATTTCATCCTCATACGGACGGACAGTCCGAGCGTACTATTTAGATTTTGGAGGATATGCTCCGAGCATGTGTTATTGACTTTGGAGGTTCTTGGGATCAGCTCTTGCCATTAGCAGAGTTTGCCTACAACAACAGTTATTAGTTGAGCATTCAGATGGCTCCTTATGAGGCATTATATGGTACGCGATGTCGGTCGCCGGTTGGGTGGTTTGAGCCGGGAGAGGCTCGGTTGTTAGGTACAAACTTAGTACAGGATGCCTTGGATAAGGTTAAGATTATTCAGGATAGGCTTCGTACAACTCAGTCCAGGCAGAAGAGTTATGCCGACCGCAAGGTTCGTGATGTGTCATTCATGGCCGGAGAACGAGTGTTGTTTCGGGTGTCGCCCATGAAGGGCGTGATGAGATTTGGGAGGAAGGGTAAACTAAGCCCTAGATTCATCGGTCCTTTTGAGATTCTTGATAGAGTGGGAGAGGTGGCTTACAGGCTTGCGTTGCCGCCAAATTTATCAGCTGTGAATCCAGTGTTTCATGTGTCCATGTTTCGGAAGTATCACGACAATTCATCCCACGTGTTAGACTTCAGCACTGTCCCGTTGGACAAGGACTTGACCTACGAGGAGGAGCCGGTAGCTACTCTAGATCGGAAGGTTCGTTAGTTGAGATCGAAGAGTTATCCTTCAGTTCATGTTCAGTGGAGAGGTCATCCTGCTGAGGCAGCTACCTGGGAGTTCGAGTCTAATATGCGGAGTTGATATCCCCATCTTTTCCATGACTAAGGTTTTAAAAGTCAATTTTGTGTTTCGAAGCCTTAAAAACCTCTTTTTGTCCCACCTCGATTTACGTGTGCAGTCCGGGCATATATCCGAAAAGCCTATATGTGAAAATTTGAGAAAAATGCTAATTTTACCTTTAAAATTAAATTTAAGTTGACTTTGGTCAACATTTTGCGAAAACGGACCCGGACCCGTGATTTGACAGTCCCGGAGGTCCGTAGAAAACTATGGGACTCGGGCATATGCCCGAAATTGAATTCCGAGTTCCCTAGCCCAAGAAATGAATTTTTGAAAGAAAATGTTTAATTGAAATTATAAGAGTTTATGGAACTTTAACGATGTTTGAATTTGATAGTATCGGGTCGATATTTAGGTTCCAGTGCCCAGTACAGGTTTAATATGGTATTTGAGTTGTGCCTGTAAAATTTGGTATGAAACAGAGGTCATATGACATGATTCGGACCCTCAGTTGTAAAATTTGAAACTTTAAGAGCTCTTGAGATTTTCCTTTGATTTTAATGCTAAACTAGTAGTTCTAGGTGTTATTTTCGCGATTTGATCGCACGAGTAAGTTCGTATGATGTTTTTAGGGTTGTGTGCATGTTTGGTTCAGAGCCTTTCGGATAGGCTTGGGGTGTTTTTGACTTAGAAAAAACTTGTATTAGGGTTTACCCTACGCGAACGCGAGACCAAGGTCGCAAACGCGAAGCATTGGGGGGACTGCTCTACGCGAACGCGACCGGTCAACCGCGAACGCATAGTTTTAGGATGGGCTGGTCAGGGAACCTAAGGTAACCTACGCGAATGTGACCCCTTTATCGCGAACGCGAAGGCAGGGCTGGGCTAAACCTTCGCAAACGCGTAGCCTTTCCATGATCGCGTAAGTCCTTAGTGGGAAGCTCTTCACGAACACGACAGTGTTCACGCGAACGCGATGACCACTGTCACCCAACACTTAAAACAGTAGCAGAATGGGAAATAGGCCACAATTTCATATTTTCAAAAACTAAAAGGCATAGAGGTGATTTTCAAGAGACAAGTTCTTCCCCAAAATGTTGGTATATGATTATAAACAACTTTGTTTCAATTACCTATTACATTTCATCATTTTTCATCCAAAAATCTAGGGGTTTCATGGTAGAAATTGGGGATTTGGATAGAGTTAGGGCTTTTTGTATAATTGGAATTTAGACCTCGATTTGGGATCAGATTTCGAATCTAATTACATATTCGGGCTCGTGAGTGAATGGGTAATTGGGTTTTGGTCCGAACTTCGAGTTTTGACCAAGGGGGGCTGGGGTTGATTTTTGGCTTTTTTGTGGAAAATGATAGAAACCCCATAATTAAGCATTGGAGTTGAATTTTTTTAGCATTTATTGATGTTGTTAAGTTAATAATGACAAGAAACAAGTGAATTGGAAGTGGAATCAAAAGGAAAAGCGGTATTTGAGGCTTGAGTTTGGCCATGGAATCCGAGGTAAGTGTTTGGCCTAACCTTAGCTTGAGGGAATAGGTGTTGTGTCTTATTTTCTATGTGGTAGTGACGAGTACGACATATAGGTGAGGTGACGAGTATCTATACGTTGGTGTCAAGCATGTCCGTGAGTCTTATGTTAATATTGTTGTGTCTTTATTATCTATTGATCATGCTTAAATTGATGATTAGCACTGTGGAACAAGACTTATGATAAATTATTGGTAATTAACCATTGTCGAGTATTGGTTCAAGTTGATGTTTATTTTGTGAAGTAACTGTTGAAACTAGATTGGTTATAGCTGATTCCCTTGTCGGGATGATATTGTTTCTATTGTTGACTCCCTTGTCAGGACAGTATGGTTTCTATTTGATGTTCCTATTGTTTATTCCCCTTGCCGGGATGTTATCATTGCATTTGTTTGGGTAAGGAAGATTGTAAACCACGAAGGGTGATGACGCTCACGATATTGTGAGAGATAATGCACGACAGGTGATGTCGTGCCGATATTGTGAGTGGTAATGCACAAAGGGTGATGTCGTGCCATATTAATAAAATTAAAAGCACGAAGGGTAATTCTGTGCCATGCTTATGAGAGAGTAAAAGCACGAAGGGTAATGCCGTGTCATTTCCTTTGAATCTATGGTGAGGACGAGAGTAAAAGCACAAAGGGTGATGTCGTGCACTTGTTTCTGTGTTATTATTCCCGTTTCTTCAAGTTTGATGTTTAGTTTGTCACTTTAATTTATCATTGTCATAACCTGATATCTCTCACAGTATTTTCCCTATTTTTCCGTCTTATCTGTTAGTTCTTGTTATTATTTTTTATCGTATATGATTAAATTGCACAAGTTTATATGGTTGTTGTGTCCTAGCCTCGTCACTACTTCGCTGAGGTTAGGCTCAACACTTACCAGTACATGGAATCGATTGTACTGTTATTACATTCTGCACTCTTTTGTGCAGATCCCAGTACTGGACTCTACGGATTATAGTTCGAGGTTGTTTCCTTCAGTGGAGACCCGAAGTAGTCCTGCAAGCGTCCGCAGGCCTTGGCGTTCCCTTCTATCATATTTCCTTCTTTTTTATCTATTTCTGAGACAGACTTGTGTTTTCCTATTTATGCCATTGTTTGTAGTATTCGTAGACAGTATGTGACTTTGTGACACCAGTTCTGGGTGGAGTTGTATTTTTGATTTCATACTAGTATTTAGTTAAATTGTTATATTTCGTTCTTCCGCATTTTATTCCATTGTTTATGTTATGTTAACTTGTGAATTGCTAAAAGATAAAGTAAAAAGGTAAACAAATCAGTAACGTTGGCTTGCCTAGCAGGTTCAATGTTAGGCGCATCACGATCCCGAAGGTAGGAAATTCGGGTTGTGACATTAACAATACCACAAAACATGCCAGGGTGGTAACTTTACATGTTTGAGATATTGATGTTAAGAGAGTTTTGATTGATCTAGGAAGTTCGACTAATATCATCCAGTTATGGGGTGGTAGAAGAGATGCAAGTGACAAGCCAGATCATTCCAAAGGCTCGATCTCTGTCCGAGTTTGATAAATCAAGTGTAATTACATGAAGAGAAGTTACTCTCTCCACCTTTGCCGAACGAGTGGTGAAAGATACCTTATTTCAGATGATAAAAATGCACATGGCTTACAATATAATTTTGGCAAGATCATGGATACATAAAATGGATGCGGTACCCTACATGATAAATCAAGTGATCATATTCCTTTCAAAGTGGGGCATAAGTCAGTTTAAGAGAGATCAACGATCTTCACGAGAGATAAACTCGGTGACTATTGCCAATGGGTCAGCTAAAGCTAAAAATGACGAATAACAATTAAGAAAATCGGCTGCAGAACTGGGTACTTCCTGAGAAGTCATTGAATCGGTTATAAAGGCAAAGGTAGGTATGAGCTAGTGAGGAAGATAAAATGGTACTAGACACAATCGTAGAAATGTAGGAAGATGATACAATAAAAACAACATTGGAAGAATTGAGAGCTTTTATATTCTTCTATAGATTTTATAGAAAGGAAAAAGTGTATATAGGATCAAGGCTCGTCCCAGAATAGAAAAGTAAATTAATTAAAATTTTTGGAGCTAACTCTGATTATTTTGTTTGGTCGCCTATAGATATGACAGGTATTTCACTTGAAATGATTGCGCACAAGATTAATGTGGATACATTGTGCACTCCTGTTAAGCGAAAGAAGAGTAACCAAGGATCTTCTTGAATCGAGTCATAGAAGAGGAAGAAAGCAAGCTTTTGAAGATTAGATCAATTTGCGAGATAAAATATCACAATTTGTTAGATGATGCTAAAATAGTACAAAAAACGAATGGTAAGTGGAGACTATGCATATATTACACTTATTTAAATAAAGCATTGTCCAAGGATTCTTTCAATTAATCTCATATTGATCAATTGATAGATTCTACTGTTGGTCATGAATTTTGAATTTTTTATGATTACTTCGGGAACAATCAAATTAAAATAGACCCCAAAGTTCAAGATAAAACATCTTTTTTTTTGTACAGACATGGGGTCTTAGTGATATTAGGTTATGCCCTTTGGGCTAAAAAATGTCGGGACTACATCTCAACTCTCTTAAGCAGAATGTCAATCAATATCTGGAAAAAAATATTTGAGGTGTATGTCGATGATATGTTGGTGAAGTCAACTCAAGCAGGAGTTCATGTCAAACATTGGAGAGAAACTTTTGCCATTCTTTGAAGATATAACATAAAGTTGAATCCAAAAAAGATGCATTCGATGATGCTTCAGTTAACTTTTTGAGTTTTCTTATTTCTAACAGGGGTATTTAAGTTAATCCATCCAAATCAAAGTGATCAAAGAAATTCAAGACAGACTCATAAAAGAAAAGAAGTATAAAGGCTAACAGGAAGAATAACAGGGAAGGTTCATATTGAGAACTTCTGAAAGACATTTCAAATTTTTCTTGTTGCTGAAAAAATGAATGGATGTCAAATGTTAGCATATATAAAAGGACTTGAAAAAGTACTTATCTAACTTGTCATTGCTCTCAAAACCATAAAAGGGAGAAAAGTTGGTTGTATATCTCGCAATATCGAAATACTTTGTAAATGCAATATTATTTTGAGAAGATAAAAGTATGCAATCACCTATTTATTATGTTGCTAGATGACGATAGGTATCTTTACTTGAAAAAATTAGATTTAGCATTAATATTATTAGCTAGAAAGTTAACACCATATTTTCATTTTCATCCGATTTTTGTTTTTATAACCTTTCCCTTACAAAACATTTTTCATAAACAAGAAATTTAGGGTAGGCTTGCTAAATGGGTAGTCAAAATTAGTGAGTACGATATCATTTGTAAATCTCACACAACTATAAAATTATAAGTTTTAGCATATTTTGTTGTTGATTTGAGCTCGGGCATACTCTCCGAATCTAAAAAAGGCACATATCGCTTCTAAAAGTTATTATGGGCACTTGGACCCTATACACAGACGAATCTTCTAATGAAAAGGTTTATGGGTTAGGAATAATGATATTGGCATATCAGGGGATGTCGTTAGACAATCAATCAAATGTGATCATATCATTAACAACGAAGCCGAGTATGAGACTGCGATTGCAGGTATAGAGCTTGTTAGAGCGCTCGGCATATAACAAAATCGAGATGAAACATGATTCTTAATTGGTGGTAAATCAAGTACTAGGAACATATATGGAATAAAAGACTCAAAATCAACAATATTCGGAGAAATTAAAAAAATCTACTGAATAAATTCTAGGAGTTAAAAGTAATTCAAATACCACAAAAAGAGAATACCGAAGCTTATGCCTTGGCCAACCTTAGGTCGGCAACAGATATCACTGATTCTGAAGCACTACAATAGTATATTTATTTCACCCACCACTCAATCGTGTGAAGAATGAGGTATATTCGACTAACCTTACTTGGGATTGACGCAATGTATTTATAAACTTCTCACATAATGGAATGTTATCCGATGATAAAACAATCACAACGATTAGAAGTTGATCAGCTCGATATTGTTTGGTTGAATGAAATTGGTCGTGAATAATGTATGGTGGTCTCTTATCTAAATATTTAGGACTCAGATATTTTTAGAATATTATGAGAGAGGATTGCAAATGTAATTGCGGTAACCATTTGTCACGACCCGAACTCTAGTAGTTGTGATTGCACCTAACTCAACCCGCTAGGTAAGCCAATTAAGAACTATCTAATTTAATGAGATTTATTGAGACAAATAAATGATAAAATATCTCAAACTTATACATTTCCCAAGCACTGGTAGTACTAATCATGAGCTTTGAAGATTTAGTATTTACAAAGCTGGTATGAAATAAATACATCATTTGTTTAAAATGTAAATGAACAGATTAAAATGCTAAAGCTACCAAGATCAAGAGGCAGCTATGACCGGAATGTAGGTACGTCTTTAAATCAAGCTCCTACCATACACAACACTAACAACATCAAAAATCTGCATGTATGGTGCAGAATTGTAGTATGAGTACAACCTAGCCCATGTACTCAATAAGTAGCAAACCTAATCTTAGTTTGAAAGTAGTGATGATTTGGGACAAAGGTTAGAGTCCAACACCAATAACCAGCAACAGTTCATAACAATGTAATCAAAGTGGTACAAGTAATAACTAAGAGATATGATGCTCAACTCATTCACAATTAAGGGAAAATAGGCATACTTTTCAAGTCTAACAATAAATACCAAATCTTTCACCGAAAATACCAAAATATGAGTAAGTCTGAAATTTGTGATTTTTCTCAAAAACTTTCAACAATAAATAAGGTGTTTCATTTTCAGATAGCATAAGGAAAATATTTCTCTATGCCTACATGTCAATGCTCATGTGAATGTCATGTGTGTCCCTATACCGTACATCTCGAGGAAATGCATCTCAATGCCTACAAGCCAAGTATGCATGCCAACTATAGTACAATGCAATGATGTAACCATATGCATACTCTCGGTTTAACAACTCTCTCATTCCTCCCAATCACTCAGTCCTCACAGTCGCTCAGTCCTCACAGTCACTCAGTCCTCACAGTCACTCCGAACTCGCATTCAACACTGTACATAGAAGATCCAGCCAAAAAAACCAATAGGAAATGCACTTACTGTGGGTGTGCAAACTCAGAAGGGGCAGATCCAGCCCAAGAGCTATAATAAGACAATCATGGTATAAATCAATAATACCTGCTGCAGCGTGCATTCAAATCCTATTATGAATCAATAATACCTATTGCGGCGTATAACCCGATCCCATAACAACCTCACAATCAGGCCCTCAACCTTACTCAGTCATCAATCTCTCTAGTCTATCGGGATCACAATGTCATGAAAATTAACCCAAAAAAGATGATGTGATGTATCAATAAATGGTAATAAAGACTGAGATATGATATGCAAATGAATGTGTATGACTCAGTATGTAATTGCAATGTAACTAATGACTCAACAACAGAAATAACCTTAGTGGGTCCCAACAGGATAAGTATATAGCCTAGACATGGTTTCTTACATGTATCACAACTTAATTACTCTAGCACATAGCAATTTCATGAATAGAAATAAGATTAGGTCACTACAAAGTACCACATAATCAATCGAGTCATAATTCACATGGTGCACGCCTGTACAACCTTCACCTAGCATGCACGTCACCTCAATATCAAACACATAACATGTATATTTAGGGGGTTCATACCCTCAACACCAAGTTTGAAGTGTTACTTACCTTGCACAAGCCAAATCCAATACTGAGTAAGCCAACCAAGCTCCAAAAATTCCATCCCGCTCGTACCGACCTCTGAACGGCTCAAAATTAGCCAAAAGTAACTCAAACACATCAAATAATGCCTAAGGAAACAAACCCAACCAATAAAGTTTGAATATTTAATAAAAATCCCAAAGTCAAACTCGGATCCGCACCTAGAAACCTGACAAAACTACAATATGCGATAACCCATTCAATAAAGAGTCCAACCATACTAGTTTCACTCAAATCTGACTCCGAATTGATGTTCAAAACTCAAAGATTCACTCTATGACACTTTAGGCAAAACCCCCCAATTTTCTCTTTAAAATTCACAATCCAATTACCAAAACGTAGATAGATTCACAAAAATATAACCAAAATCGAGTAGAGAACACTTACCCCAATCCACATGGTAAAAATTGCCTTAAACATTGCTCCAATCCTTGGATTCTTGGGAGATGACCTCATAGTAGAGGTACCTCATATATTATCCTTGTAGCCAAGACTGAAAAGCCTTCCTCCTCTTCTCCTAGACCTAACAGGGGCTTCTAGATTTTGTAACTCATAGGCTATGATAGCATGATGAGGAGAGGCTTCAGGGTTAGAAGACACAGAAGAGGCACTATTTTGAGAGGCCATGACTAAGATGAAGAAAATAAAATAGAGGAAAAGTATGGAAAAAACATAGATAAAGCAGAGAAGAAGGAGATAAACGAATACAAAAAAGTAGCAAGAAAAGGAAAAGTTTGAGGGTTTCGTATTTATAAGACAAATATGTCATCATGAACCATCATCATAGGAGTGTCACTTTGAATTCACAGAGCCGTCCGTGCCTGAAGAAAACACTATAAATTATAGATCCAATCACATTGCACTATGTGTCTCGAGCATTAAATGGAAGATGAGGCATGTCGCTTAACTTCTGCAGCACATCACAAGAATTTCGGGTAAAGCAATAAACACTCTTCTAATTCTATGTCACAACCCAAAATTTGCCTAGTCAAAATAACACCTAACCCAACCTGCTAGGTAAGTCAAATAACAGTCAACACAAGTCTAATGAAAATAATAAGAAATTTATAAGTGAAATATCTGGAATTTCATACAATAACCCAAGGATTGATAGTACAAGTCATGAGCTACTAAGACTTATATTTAAAAAGATGGTATCAAATGAATACAGCGTCTGTTTAGAATGCACATAAAAAAATTCGAATCTAAAAATATCAAGGACAAGTGGTAGATATATCCAAAATTAAAGTACATCTTTAGAGCCAGCTCATATCCTCTACAACATCTCAGCTCCAAGATCAAGGTGCAAAAGTCTAGTATGAGTAAAACCAACCCCATATACTCAGCAAGTATCATAACTAACCTCGATGAGGTAATAGAAGCAAGAATTATAAATGATGCGCGCCAATCACCTCTACAAGTCATAAATTCCAACAAGTACAGAAAAATAATATGAACAAATCATGAAATCACAGATAAGACCACCTTGGTGCACACAATTTCCTTAACATTACTCTGCTCAGTCAACAATCCAATATATAAGTAAGATATGCAACTAAATTAGGTAAACGACCAAGGAAAAATTTCAAGTAAAGATGATTTGCAATGACAAAATATCAATTCTTTGTCGCGCTCAACCTGATCCAATTAGAAATAACAATTCAGCTCTAAGGCCCACATCATAATCTACATAACCAAGCCAAAGCACTAATCATCCTTCCCAAGGCCCACATCAACGTGAAACTCGTCGGTTTCTCACAATCTGCGTGTACACCATCATCAAGTAACATAAGAGGGTGACCCTAGGGGGATGGATCCATATTTATGCACAACAAGGAAAACTCACGTGCTATCACAAATTGCCTGACATGATCATTGACTCAATATCATAATTCGCTCATGCTAATTATTACAGATTCAACCAACGTGGTCACATGCTAAATATCACAATCAGCCCGGTGTGATCACAAGATCAATATCACAATCTGCCCGGCATGGTTACGATCTCAATAACACCTTCCGTCAGACATGGTCACATGCTCAGTATCATAATTTGCCCAGCATGGTCACAGGCTGCTACTGGAATCCATATCACACAAAAACATATATGCAAGAATACGTGTACATGATCAAAGAACATCAAATTTTAATAAGCGACATGCTAAGGTATATGTACGTCCAAAGTGGACTATCATAGCTCAAATCAAGTAAATACATCACAAACGTAGCAATTATCAGGTTCAATCAGGAGATTACTCTCTAGTTAACCTCAAACATGCTTAACTAGCTGCTAATAGGGGTACAAATATAAGAACCATTATAGCATGAAACTTAGCAATCAACTCAAGGCATATTATAGCCTAAGAACTACCCGAGCATGAATAATACCCTGGTGCATTCACATGGGCTCAATCCCCATACATGTGCCCCACCCATAGCATGTAGCTATCATAAATAACTCAGTCAACTAGTGCCTCAACCAAGTTTAGGTAAGACTCTTATCTTAAAGAAGCCAAATCAATACTCTAGAGGCCTATCCCACACGAATCGACCTCCGAACAGATCGAAACTAGCAAAAACAACTCAAAAATATCAAATATTATCATATGAAGCAAACCCAAACGATAAAGGTCAAATCTTTAATGAAATACTCAAAGTCAACCAAAACATCAACTCGGGACTACACCTAGAAACATGAAAAAACTCACATATTCTTATAACCCATTCAAATACAAGTCAAGCCATACTAGTTTCACTCAAATCCGACTCCGTATCGATGTTCAAAACCCAAGTATTCACTTTAGAAATATTTTGACAAAACCTCCAATTTCTCTTTTAGAATCATTACTCAAATGCCAAAATCAATATGGAATCATGTAAAATAATCAAATCTAAGTTGAAAATATTTATCCCAATCCAAGTGGTGAAAACCACTCCAAAATCACCCAAATCAGAGTTCCAAATCTCAAAATGTGATAAAATGAACTCAATGTCCGCAAATAGAATTTTATAACACTGCTCAAGGGATACCCATCGCTATCGCGGGAAGAGATTCACGATCGTGCTCGTGAAGCAAAAACGTTACTGTCCAAGAAACACCCTATACATTCACGTCACAAACCTCGCGAACGTAATGCACATACCTTGAATAACTTACGCCGAATACATTTAAATAACTTGAAATCACCTCATATTTTTCACAGAAGTTCCAAATGCAATAAAGATCCTATTCCAACTCTCAGAACCACAATCCAAACCCGATAAACTCGAAGTCAACACTCCGTAAAACCTATTAACTTTCCAAATCTTCAAATTGCCAACTTTCGCCAAATGGAGCCAAAACCTTCTAAAAACATCCAAATACAAATCTGGGCATATATCCAAGTCCAAAATCACAATCCAGACCTAACTGAATAATAAAAACTCTGATTCGAGGTCAAATACTCAAATGTCAAATTTGATCAACCCTTCTTCTTAAAGCTTCTAAATTAAGAATTATTCCTCCAAGTCAGTACTAAGCCACTCCAAAACTAAAACTGACCATACACGCAAGTCATAATACACCATATGAAGCTACTCATGACCTCAAACCACTGAACTGAATGCAAATGCTCAAAACAACCAGTCGGGTCTTCACATTCTCCCCCACTTAAACATAGGTTCATCCTCGAATGTGTCAAGAGTTGTTCCAAAGCCAACAAATCACTACTTAAACTCACCATGCACATACCCATGAGTGATCCCATGTCATTCAAATCCATATAAGCCTGACAACACAACCTAACTGAAGATCCTTACTTTAACCTTAGTCCATAAACCTTAGAACCCAATCTCCAACATCGAAAATCCATTATAAGACTTGATTCTCTCATCTGTACACTTTACATGTCTGAACAAGCTGTATCGATCCATAACCATATTCCTAAACATAATCATGTGATATACCCATAACTCAAGTACTCATAGCAAAAGCTTTCTACCACAATAGTTGCCCAATAACAAGCCTAATACTGGTAACAAACCTCATATCAAACAAAACCTTATTCTAAACCCTCATACACTGCCAATTATAATTGAAACACACATATACGCATGATTACTCATTAGATCAACAAGTTGTGGATCTCTCTTAACCGATAAGAACCATTTCCAAATTCTAAGTTGACTACTGACATTATTCTTCCAACATACCATAATCAAGTTTGATAACTATCGCACCCTTTTTTTTTCTCGCGGAGTCAAGGTTTTGACATTTTTTGGGACAACTCATTTTCTTTTGGGAAGGGGTATGGAATTTGAAGAGTCGTCACCTAATGGATTTAAGGTGCTTTAGGGCACCTAAAACAAATAACTCATAAACCGATTTGCATTACCAAAGATTGGGTAAGGGCTCGAAATTACCTTGAGGGGAAGGTGTTAGGCACCCCTCGAGGTCCACAACAGTGGGTCCCGGCCAAAGTCAACTTAAGCGAATTAGTCTTATAAGCAGATAAAAAAATAGAGATTATTTAAACAGGAATAAAGGGGGTCCTATGTTTATTAGCCTTTAGGATTACTTATGTGCAATACTCGGTAAACATTCCTCAAATAGAGGTGTTACGCGTAGCATTAGCGCACAGGTCATCATATCCTTTACTACCCAATTACTCTCCCCTTTATTATTAACTAAGCGTTCTAACAACATCAAATATGTATCCTACGCGTGCACTACCCGTCCCTTGCCTATGGCCCTGGAGGTGTTTAGGACCTTTATTTAAGGTGGTTCTAGACTTATGTATGGTTCTTAAAAGGAGAAAACTAGGCGTCAAACAAAACTGGTAGGACTATCACACATGGAACAGTTAAAAGGGCTCACATTTACCTCCACAAATAAGCAAACCATTGCAAGCCTCAAATAAACAGTTTTAAATGATTTAAAGTCCTATAGCACGATATCTAGATGAGCATAAAATATGCAGCAGTTTCATTAAGGCGAGGCAGTAAATACCTAATCAATTGGCCTACTGATTTTATTACTGTTTCTAGAGGACAGTGATATGGACTGTTGTTTTATTCTCGAGAAAGGAGGGGAAGGAAGGACCTTGCATATAGGCTGTGAGTAGAGGAGCACATCTCAAGAATTGGACCATCAGGACAACCAAAGCCCGACGAGTCTCGGGGTAGCAAGGTTAAAACAAGCATTATTCACTATTTTATTCACTAAATGATTTTCTTTTCGCATTTTTCAATTCATGCAATAAGATCTTCAGTGTTCAAAATAATTATTCAATTTATCAAAAGCATTTTTGATTTTTCTTATGAATTAATATTGCTATTGTTCTCTCCATGCTTTACCAATACATCATTACTATTACTTGTCTCGATGAACCAATGACTGTGACATGCAATGAGACAACGCAACAAACATACATTGATTCAGAGGAAGATGACATACCTGACAAGATTGTCAAAGAAGTTGAGGACTTTAAGAACATGCCTAAGTCCAACCTGGACGAGACCGAGATTGTCAACCTGGGAGATGCAGAAAATATCAAGGAAACGCAAATCCGCATTCAGCTATCGCCCTCAAAGAAGAAGGAATATATAGAATTTCTAAAGGAGTATGAGGATATATTTGTCTGGTCGTATGATGACATGACTAGTCTGAGTACGCCTATTGTGGCTCACAAACTGCCAACCGATCCAATGTGTCCACCGGTAAAGCAAAAGCTCAGAAAATTCAAGCCTGATATAAGTTTGAAAAATCAAGAAAAAAGTCACCAAGCAGATCAACTCTAAGGTTCTCAGGGTAGTAGAATACCCGATATGGTTAGCCAACATTGTTCCAGTACCAAAGAAGGATGGGAAAGTCAGAGTCTGTGTCGACTTCCGGGATCTCAACTGGGCCATTCCGAAAGACGACTTCCCTTTGCCAAATATACACATCCCGATTGATAATTCCGCCAAGCATGAGCTACAATCATTCGTAGATTGCTTCGATGGTTATCACCAGATCTAGATGGATGTGGAAGATGCTGACAAAACGGTTTCATTACGCCGTGGGGAGTGTACTGTTACAAGATGATGCCATTCGGCCTGAAGAATGCACGGGCCACCTACATGAGGGCCATCACTACCATTTTCCATGATATGATACACAAAGAGATAGAGGTATATGTGGATGATGTTATTATCAAATCCAAGAAGGCCACTAACCACATAGAAGATCTGAGGAAGTTCTTCAATAAACTGCGGAGATAGAACCTGAAACTAAACCCCGCAAAGTGCACATTTGGGGTTCCTGCTAGGAAATTGCTTGGGTTTATTATGAGCCGCCGAGGAATAGAACTGGATCCATTGAAAGACAAATCCATTCAAGAACTACCACCGCCAAAGAACAAGAAAGACGTGATGAGTTTCCTAGGAAGTCTTAACTACATCAACCGATTCATAGCACAGTCTACGGTTATCTGTGAGCCAATCTTTAAGATGTTGAAGAAGGACGCTGCAACCAAATGGACCGATGACTGCCAAAAGCCCTTCGACAAAATCAGAGAGTACCTGTCAACACCACCAGTCTTAGTCCCGCCCGAGCCAGGTAGACCCTTATTACTCTACCTTGCAGTGTTGGATGAAGCTTTCAGATGCGTTATGGGGTAGCATGATGAAACAGGAAGGAAGGAACGAGCCATTTATTATCATAGTAAGAAGTTCACCCCGTACGAGGCCCGATATTCTCTATTAGAATGCACTTGTTGTGCTTTGACTTGGGTAGCTCAGAAGCTGAGACATTACTTTTGCGCCTACACTACATATCTCATATCAATGATGGGTCCCTTAAAGTACATCTTTCAGAAGCCCATGCCCACTAGCAAGCTAGCCAAGTGGCAAATCTTGTTGAGTGAGTTTGACATTGTTTACGTAACTCAGAAAGCGGTCAAGGGACAGGCACTGGCAGATCACCTTATTGAAAACCACATGGATGGAGGATACGAACCCATGAAAATGTATTTTCCTGATGAAGATGTATCATTCATAGGAGAAGACATTGCGGAATCCTATGACGGTTGGAGAATGTTCTTTGATGTAGCAGCAAACTTAAAAGGAGTTGGCATAGGAGCAGTCCTAATATCAAAAACCGGTCAGCACTATCCGGTGTTTGCCAAACTCAAGTTCTCCTGCACCAACAATATGGACGAGTATGAAGCCTGCATCTTAGGAATCAAAATGGCCATTGACATGAACGTTCAAGAGTTGCTAGTGATTGGAGATTCAGACTAACTTAAACATCAGGTACGAGGAGAATGGACGACCAAGAACTCCAAGATACTCCCGTATCTGCATCATGTACAGGAATTGAGAAAGAGGTTCATGAAGACGGAATTCCTGCATGTTCCCAGAATCCAGAATGAGTTCGCCGATACATTGGCTACCCGATCATCTATGATACAACACCCCGACAAGAATTGCATTGATCCCATTCTGATGAAAACCCATAATCAACCAGCTTATTGTGCCCATGTTGAAGAAAAAGCAGACGGAAAGCCTTGGTTTCATGATATCAAGGAATATTTGGCAAAAGGAGAGTACCCAGAGGTTGCAAATCCTACTCAGAAACGCACACTTCGGAGATTGTCCAACAACTTCTTTCATAGTAGAGGAATCATGTATAGGAGGACTCCCAATTTAGGATTATTAGATATGTCGACGCAAAGGAAGCATCCAGGTTACTAGAGGAAATTCATGATGGGACCTGCGGTCCATATATGAACGGTTTTGTCTTAGAAAAGAAGACACTCCGGGCTGGTTACTTTTGGATGACTATGGAAACAGACTGCATCCAGTATGTTCAAAAATGCCACCATTGTCAGATACATGTAGACATGATAAAGGTACCTCCAAGCGAGCTCAACACAACAAGCTCATCGTGGTTGTTTGCGCCTGGGGGATGGATGTTATTGGACCAATTTAATCTTGCCGCTTCCAATGGACACACGTTTTTCCTAGTAGCCATCAATAATTTCACCAAATGGGTCGAAGCAGCATCTTACAAAGTAGTGACTAAGAAAGTCATGTCAGATTTTGTCCTCGACCATATCGTTTGTCGATTCGGAATCCCAGAGCCAATCATTATTGATAATGGCTCCAACCTCAACAGCAACTTGACGAAAGATATGTGCAAAACTTTCAAGATCAAACACAATAATTCCACAGCCTACAAACCTCAGATAAATGAAGCTGTAGAAGCCGCCAATAAGAATATCAAGAAGATATTGAGGAAAATGATAAAGAATCATAGATAGTGGCACGAGAAGTTATCATTTGCTCTATTGGGGTATCACACCACAGTCCGCACATCAACTGGGGGAACCCCCTATATGATGGGTTATGGTATAGAAGCTGTCATTCCCGCTGAGGTGGAAATTTCTTCCCTAAGGATCATACAAGAAGCTGAGCTCGACGACGCAGAGTGGATAAAAAGTCATTTTCTGCAACTAGCCCTTATTGACAGAAAAAGAATGAATGCAGTCTGCCATGGTCAATTCTATCAGAACAGAATGTCCAGAGCCTTTAACAAAAGAGTCAAGCCAAGACTGTTCACACCGGGGCAGCTGGTGTTGAAGAAAATTTTTCCGCATCAAGATGAAGCCAAAGGGAAGTTATCTCCCAACTGTCAGGGTCCGTACATTGTTCAACAGGTTTTGACAGGAGGAACCCTCATACTTGCTGAAATGGACGGAGAATTTTGGCCAAAGCCGATCAATTCAGATGCAGTCAAGTGTTACTATGTGTAATCTTTATGCTTTCCTTATATGATGTAAATTGAACTACGCCTGACCTAATTCCCCTTTAAGAGGGGATACGTAGGCAGCCCTATGGGTTCGGTCACAATTCAATAAGAATTTCATTTCCCCGCAGTCAAAAACATCAACCCATCAAACTGGGGCAGAATTTTGAGGAGGACCCTCAAAATTCCATAGCAGGAGAGGTTGCAATGTCCTGAACTACATCATAGTCATTGGTTCATCTAAAAGTTAATTTTTTTAATTTTTTTTATACTTTTACAAATTCATGCATGTTATTATTGAAATTGCTTTGCTTATCAATGCTACCCCAATAACACAGACGGTATCACCAGATCAAAGCCGCACGAGTCAAGCAAAGCCAGCAGGGATACGAACAAACCTTCCCCCTTACAAAACTCACGATTTTCTTTGGATGCAGCCACTAGGATTGAGAAATCATTAAATATACTGTACGCCCATGGGATAAATATTGTTCAAGAATACGTTGTTCCCAACATTTTCTATCAGCACACACCAGCGATGTTCCGTATGCCACAAGGCTCCAGTAATCACAACGTCGCGATCTGCTACCAGCTAAGAAAACTCTACTGTCAGTTGTTACCTCATTCCTTGCATAAGGCTACTATTCTGCCTTCCGAGACTAAACGTTATCTCCATCTGCATCTGCATTGCATAAGGATACTATTCTGCCTTCCAAATTGCATAAGGCTACCATTCTGCCTTCCGAGACTAAATGCTGTCTCCATTTGCATCTGCATTGCATAAGGCTACCATTCTGCCTTCTGAGGTTATTCTCTACCTCCATTTGCATTCGCATCTTTGAATAAGGCTATCATTCTTCCTTACAAGGCTAAGCTCTACCTCCCATTTTTTTTTTCAAAGCTAAAGCGCTATCCCAAGCACTATTTATCTCGCTTCTCTTATGGGCTATGCTCTGTCCTTTAATTCGCAAGACTAAGCTTTGTCTTGTCCGTACCATACTACTGCATCCTTCATGGGTTGAAATATTGCCAAATCATCCAAAGGCGTCATCGTTCGGAGGCACCATCTTCATAGCCCGAGAACACCATGTCATGGCCTGATGATCTCTTCCAATCTTTTGCATATCATTATTCAAAAGCGTCATGGTTCGGAGGCACCATCATCATAGCCCAAGAACATCATTTCATGGCCTGCGAATCCTTTATCATACGCTTCATGGCCCAGGACATCATGGTCTAAGGACGTCATCCTCATCGTCCGAAGACAACATTCATGGTCCAATAGGAATCTGCATCATGTTTAAATTTACACAAAATATATGCTCATATTGATTATTTGCAGGTAAGTCGGCTAGCAACGGCTATCCTAGCAGGAGCAGTCCTGCTCAAGTTCCCTCAGCCAAATCAAACCTAACCATTCCCGTAAACCTTTCACTCATCTAGCCCTAGATATTGCGTCCGTTTTTTGAAATCGCTTCATCGGTATACTCCGCCGATGAATCCGGAACTACACACGGCCTGATTCCTGTGAAACCAAGGATATGTAGGCAGCTCAAAATATAGGGTGCGTCCTAACCTCTTCAAAACATTTCACTCGGTCAAAATTGGTCATCATTTCTTTACCCGGAAACTCTTTCATTCTTCTCGGGTAAAGAGGGGCAGCTGTTGATACAGAATTTTTCCTATATATTTTTCAATATGCAAAATACTTTCAAAATAACATATATATGCATATATAAGCATGTCCAAGGCTTTTATTATCTTTTCACAATTTTAAGGTTTTAAATTAATTTATTTTCTCCCTTTTTATCCATAAAATCCCCAATAATTATTTCCAAAATTATTGTTTGATAATTTATCTATTGGATTTCTATATTTATGCCAAAATATGGCTAAGATAGTTTTTATACATTTTTATAATTATATTTTGTTTTAAAGTTAAATTGCACATAATTGCAATATTAGCCCTTTTAAGATTTAATTATGTTTTATATGCATAAAATTGGATCCTGTATTTTTAAACTTCTAATTATGTATAATAAACCATTTTAACTTTTTAAATTATTTTTTTTCAGAAACTATCTATTATTTTTTTATAAATCAAATAGGGAAAACTGGCTATTTAAATTATAGCCAAATTGGCTTTCAATTATAGCCAAATCAGACCCCAAATTCCCAGCACAATTTTATAATTAAAACTTTACCCAAACACTACTAACCTATACCCAAACCCGGAACCCATCTACCCTATTTAATCTCGACCGTTAATCTCTCAGATCAACGGTCCACGTCGATTCTTTCCTTTTTTAATCGAACAACCCCCCCAAACCCTATCCCATTCTTTCATTTGAGTTGCCTCTGAATCCTCTCCTCCTATCTTCTCTGTCAGACACCCTCAAACCCTAATCACTATCCACACATCTCCGGCCATCTCCCTCTCCAGAATCCATGGCCTCTCATCATCTCCTGGCCTCTGCTTTACCCCACACCGGTTTGACACTACCCTGAGGTCCTCAGGTGAACCTGGAGATGTTCAACTCCTATCAATGGTTGTTCATGCCATTTCCCGGCCATCCATGGCTGTTCGAGTAAGATCTATGACTTTTCCGGCTAAGACCAGTAACATTTTAAGGTCCTCTCGTCTTCTCTGGGTTCTCTAAAACTCTAACTCTTGAGTTTCAATTTTCTTTTAGACCCATATTAGATCTAAGTATATCCATGAGTTTTTAACCGATTTTTCTTCATCTCTACTATTTTCCGAAAACCCTAGATTCGCTATTATTCGATTCTTCTCGGATCTTTCTAGATCTGAGGTGATTTGAGTATTATTAAGCATTTTCCTTTAAAAAACCTCCTGTTCTAACTAACTATTTCGAATTTTTAATCACTCTTCCTAAACTAGGTTCATCCCAAGTTGTCTTTCAAAGAGTTTTTCTGACTTCTAAGTGTTTGATTAATTATCATTTCGTCTTCGTGGCTGATTTTTGCAAGAATATGAAACCCTAGTTGATTCTATGTGGTTCCTTCAATCTTTGCTTCGACTTTGTGTATTTTTGTGGTTTTTCCCTAATTAATCTTTATTAGGGTTCGAACCTATTTCTCCGGCTAATTTCTATATCTTTGTGAGGTTTTACTTAGCCTAATTTTTGTTTATGGAAGTTGAGTATTTCTTTCTGGAAATCAGTGTTATTATAAAAGTTTTGGCTGGTTGATTTACTCTATTAGAGATCCATATGCGTAAATCTTGGGTGTTTCCTTGTTTGTGACCGTAATTGGTCATACTGACCTTATTTGATTGCCCATATAATTGTGGATTCTTACTGGTTCCTTTGCATGGCATGATTGGGATTTTTCCTTAATTAGATCCATGCTATTACTGTTTGATCAATTACCCCTAATTAAGGGGACTATTCTGAACTCATTTATGTGATTGGTTTTTGTGATCCTATGATTTCCTTAATTGACTGAATGTTGATTCCTTTACCTTATTCTGTTCTACTTCTAAAGTGCTATATATACACTCTTGTTTCACCTCTCAAGACACGAATACAGTTCATAATACACACACACACGCTCAAACTCTCTCTTCCTTATCTGCTACTTGTGTTAACTGCTTGTCTAGCCGGTTGAAAGCCAAGGCTAGACTGTGGAACTCTACTTGCTTTACTTTTCTGCACTTTGCTTCCTAAACTGGTATGTTCCTAGTTCAATTAAGAAACTCAACTCTATGTGCTCCATGTCTGTTAAATCCATGTCTCCTTCTGCACTAATTTAATAGCTTATGTATTTAATTGCCCTTCTGGTCTACTACTTTAATCGGCATGCTTAAGTTTTGCCCTCTCTTGTTCAAGTGTAATCAGCATGTCTACTTTAGTTCTTGTTTATTTCCTTCAACTAGTATGCCATGTTAGTATCATAGACTCCTAATGTATCTGATTAACCCTAAGTGGCATGACTAATTATGTGCAATAAACCCCTGTCCCCAACATGACTACTCCAATACCCTATCTATATGTCTTATTACTATTCTAATTTCGAGCATGATTCCCTTGTTAACACTTTGAAGTAATAGTTTTGTATTTTGGAGGCCAATAAATTGCTACTTGTTCTTTGTACTTGCTGGTCTATATGCTTCTCTCCTCATCCATGTTTATGTGTTTATGATTTGGGCTCTCTATGTCCCCAACCCCTTACTTCCCCACTTGTAAATGATATTATTCTTTGAGTTTGTTCTGTGTGTGTTGGCTTGTTCCAAGTTGTTGTTACTCCTATTCCCTTTCTCCTTTCAAAACTGTTTTTCCCTAAGCAACTCTTCTGTTGTTTTTGCAAACTTATTTCAAACATGTTGTTTCAAAACTGCTTTCCAATTCAACCTTTTTAAATCTATGTCAAGCACTATCAAATATACTCTCAGACCACTAGGTTCTTCCCCTTTCATGTGAGTCTTGCCTTGGGACCCTTGATCTCCCTCTAAACTTGGACACATAAAAACTAGCCTTTCCACACTGCACTTACTC
Organism: Nicotiana sylvestris; assembly: GCF_000393655.2. NCBI lineage: Eukaryota > Viridiplantae > Streptophyta > Magnoliopsida > Solanales > Solanaceae > Nicotiana > Nicotiana sylvestris. Next base: position 58,913,498 of record NC_091064.1, read on the forward strand.
AGTCTTGGCTATGAAATCTGGGTGTGAGCACTGCTCGGGATCCCTTGAGGTCCTTAGGTAACTCTGACATACCCAGATAAGAAAAGACTATGGAAACAATCTTGGCACTTGAGGTGATTTGTTACATAACTCAGGGAGGAAGTCCTAATCAGGTGCTGAAGGTTTAGGCTTGTTTCTAAGCTCTCTATAGTGTAACTATTTTTCTTATGTAATTCATTTCAATATTAGTCTGTAAAAACCTATTGTAAACACGTATTGGGGTGCCTAGTGAAAAAGGATGGGGTAAACATGCATGCCATAGTTGTTAAGGGTAGAAGACATGTTATTAGGTTTATATTCCTAATTGTGCAATAGAAACTATGCTCAAGATTCATACATTAGAGATCATGCTATTTAGGATTTATATGTATTGTTTTCAACATCTCATCCACATTAGAAATCCTGTCTATAGGGTAGATAATAATAACAAAATATGCTACTATTATGTGATTCTGCCCACGTAAGCATATTCCGAAATTTCATTTAGAAATCCTGCTCTTAGGAAATTCTGCAATCATGCTATGCATTTAGAAATCCTGCTCTTAGAAAATTCTACAATCGTGTTGTGTATTTAGAAATCTCGCTCTTAGGAAATTCTACAATCATGTTGTGCACTTAGAAATCCTGCTTTAGGAATACTGCATATAAATCATTAGATACCATGATTAGGTTCTCATTCATACTCACTCAGCTACGCTTAGTTAAACTACTGATGCATGAAAAGGAGTATCAACAGTCTCATCCTGCTATAAACAAACTGGTAATAATCCCTGCATGTCTTTGCAATATTTAGAACAACATGTTTTAGGTACAAACAATTTCCAAACTGTTTTAATAATTCTGAATAACTGTTGCATGTTATTTTACGCCTATGCAAGCCTTAGGTGCTAAATTTGTCAAAACTAAAAACATGTTTCTTTATGTATGCCGCTTAATTATCAACCATTAAAATCAGTAGGCAAGCCTGATTCGGACTTCTTTTCTGAGTCATGCAATAAATCTGGTTCTGCTTAGACATCTTGTTAGGATCTGAATTTAGACCTTATATGTGTATGAGTCGTGCTATCTATGTGCATTACTTGTGGAGGTATATTTGAGCTTTCTATCTGTTTTATGTGTTTTCCCCCCTAAATACAGTCATATGTGTTCTTATTTTTCACCTATAATTTTGCTTTTAAATTTGAGGGTCTTCCTAGAAACTCCCCCCCATAGGATAAGAGTCCTAAATTCCTCCGAGACTGATAGGAAGGGACGGGTAACAACATGCAATAGGGTTCGAGACCAACCCTCGCTTTAATTACCTTCAAGGGGCAGGAAAGGGTACATATGAATATGATGACCGGTGCATTACTACCACGTGTAGCCCCTCTTGGAGGAGTGTCATACCGGTTATTGCATTGATGTGATCCATATTATAAGCAAACCTAGGACACCCCTTTTCACATTCCCTAATATGCTTAGATTGTAATTCTTTTCAAAATCTTGCTTTCATTAATTGCTTTTCAAACATCTGTGTTCTTAAACTTAAATCCCCTACTATTTGAGTCATACTTGTTTATTTGTTAATTGTACAAATTCACAAAAACTATTTGGCCGGGAACCATACTAGTGGATCTTAAGGGGTGCCTAATACCTTCACCTTGGGATAATTTCAATCCCTTACCCTATCTCTAGTTTCCAAGCGTAGTTATAAATGAACCCTATAGGTATCTTAACGCACCTTAAATCATTAGGTGGCGACTCTTCAAAAATGCAAACCCCCTTTCACAAAAGGAAAGAGTTCTCTCAGTCAAAATGTCTAAGCCCGCTTTCATGAGAAAATGGGGCTCGACAGTCTTCCAATTATGTTATTCTTGATTGTCACGCCAAAACCGTGACGCTGGCTGTGCTAGGTGTGCCGTGTGTTGAGTGGAAGGGTACTTTAGATCACACTCCCAGTAGAGTTATTTCTTTCATTAAGGCTCAACGTATGGTTGAGAAGGGGTGTGATGCATATCTAGCTTATGTGAGAGATGTCAGTATTGATACCCCTTCAGTTGATTCAGTCCTAGTAGTACGGGATTTTTTTGATGTGTTTCCAACTGATCTTCCGGGCATGTTGCTTGATAGAGATATTGATTTCGGCATTGATATGTTGCTGGGCACTTAGCCCATTTCTATCCCTTCGTATCGTATGGCTCCTCCTGAGTTGAAGGAGTTGAAGGATCAGTTACAAGAATTGCTTGATAAGGGTTTTATTTGGCTTAGTGTATGACCTTGGGGTGCTCCTATCTTGTTCTAAAGAAAAAGGATAGTTCTATGCATATGTGTATTGATTATCGCCAGTTGAACAAGGTTACAGTGAAGAACCGTTATCTTTTGCCGCGTATTGATGATCTGTTTGACCATCTTCAAGGCACACGTGTGTTTTTTAAGATTGACTTGTCCTCAGTTTACCATCAATTGATGATTCAGGAGCCAGATATCCCGAAGACTGCTTTCAGGACTCGGTATGGTCATTACGAGTTCCTTGTTATGTTATTTGGGGTGACTAATGCCCCAACATCCTTTATGCATTTAATGCATAGTGTGTTCCGGCCATATCTTGACTCATTCATCATTGTCTTTATTGATGATATTCTGGTGTATTCCCGTAGTCAGGAAGATCATGAGCAACACCTAATGACAGTGATTCAGACCTTGAGAGAAAAGAAGTTATATGCCAAGTTCTCAAAATGTGAGTTTTGGTTGGATTTCGTGGCATTCTTAGGCCACGTGGTATCGAGTGAGGGTATTCAAGTGGATCCAAAGAAAGTAGAGGCAGTGCAGAGTTGGTCCGGACCATCCTTAGCTACAAAGATCTGCAGTTTTCTTGGCTTGGTGGGTTACTACCGTTATTTTGTGGAGGGATTTTCATCTGTTGCAGCCCCTATGACCAGGTTGACCCATAAGGGTGCTCCGTTCTAGTGAACGAAAGAGTGTGAAGCGAGCTTTTAGAACCTCAAGACAGCTTTGACTACAACCCCAGTTTTGATATTGCCTTCAGGTTCGGGATCTTATATGGTCTATTGTGATGCCTTGAGGATTGGCCTTAGAGCGGTGCTGATGCAGGGCGGTAGGGGGATTGCCTACACATTCAGACAGTTGAAGGTGCATGAGAAGGACTACCCTATCCATGATCTAGAGCTTGCTGCCATTGTTCATGCCCTGAAGATCTGGTGCCATTACTTGTACGATGTGCCTTGTGAGATTTATATTGACCATCGGAGCTTGTAGCACCTATTCAAGCAAAAGGATCTTAATTTGCGCCAGAGGAGGTGGTTGGAGTTGCTGAAGGACTATGATATCACTATTTTGTATCACCCGGGCAAGGCCAATGTGGTGGTCGATGCCTTGCGTCGCCGGGCAGAGAGTTTGGGGAGTTTGGTTTATTTACCAGCATCAGAGAGGCCTCTGGAGATGGATTTTCAGGCCTTAGCCAGCTAGTTTGTGAGATTAAATCTTTCGGAGCCCAGTCGGGTTCTAGCTTGTGTGGTTTCTCGGTCTTCCTTATTTAATCGTATCAGGGAGCGTCAGTATGATGACCCTCATTTACTTGTCCTCAAGGACAAGGTTCAGCATGGTGATGCCAGAGATGTGACTATTGGTGAGGATGGGGTATTAAGGATGCATGGTCGGATTTGTGTAGCCAATGTTGATGGGCTTCGGGAGTTGATTCTATAGGAGGCCTACAGTTCGTGGTATTCCATTCATCCGGGTGCCGCGAAGATATATCAAGATTTGAGACAACACTATTGGTGGAGGCGGGTGAAGAAAGATATAGTTGAGTTTGTAGCTCGTTGCCTCAACTGTCAGCAGGTGAAGTATGAGCACCAGAGACCGGGTGGGTTGCTTCAACAGATAGAGATTCGGGAGTGGAAGTAGGAGCAGATCACCATGGACTTTGTAGTTGGGCTCCCACGGACCTTGAGGAAGTTCGATGCAATGGGTGATTATGGATCGGCTGACCAAGTCAACGCATTTCATTCCTATGTGTACTACCTATTCTTCGGAGCGTCTGGCAGAGATTTTTATCCGGGAGATTGTTCGTCTGCAAGGTATTCCAGTTTCCATCCTTTCAGATAGAGGTACTCAGTTCACATCACAGTTCTGAAGGGCCGTTCAACATGAGTTGGGTACTCGGGTGGAGTTGAGTACAGCATTTCACCCTCAGACGGACGGACAGTCCGAGCACACTATTCAGATTCTTGAGGATATGCTTTGTGCGTGTGTGATTGAGTTTGGAGGGTCTTGGGATCAGTTCTTGCCATTGGCGGAGTTTGCCTACAATAATAGCTATCAGTCCAACATTTAGATGGCACCGTATGAGGCTTTATATGGTAGGCGGTGTAGATCCCCGGTGGGTTGGTTTGTGCCGGGTGAGGCTAGATTATTGGGCACAGACTTGGTTCAGGATGCCTTGGAGAAGGTTAAGGTGATCCAGGATAGACTCCATACAGCCCAGTCCAGACAGAAGAGTTATGCGGACCGAAAGGTTCGTGATGTTTCCTATATCGTTGGAGAGCGAGTTCTGTTTCAGGTTTCGCCTATGAAGGGCGTTATGAAGTTTGGGAAGAAGGGGAAGTTGAGTCTGAGGTTTATTGGCCCTTTTGAGATATTGCGGCATGTTGGGCAGGTTGCTTATGAGCTTGACTTACCTCCAAGCTTGGCAGGGGTTCATCCAGTATTTCATGTTTTAATGCTCCATAGGTATCACGGTGCTCCGTCGCACGTGTTGGATTTCAGTTTAGTCCAATTGGACAAGGATCTATCATATGTTGAGAAGCCAGTGGCGATATTGGATAGGCAGGTTCAAAAGCTGAGCCAAAGAACATTGCATCAGTAAAGGTTCAGTGGTGGATTCAGTCGGTCGAGGAGGCGACCTGGGAGACCGGGCAGGATATGTGCAACCATTACCCTCATCTTTTCACTACTTAAGGTAGGTCTCTATGCTCGTTTGAGGACGAACGAATGTTTAAGTGTGGGAGAATGTAACCACCCGGCCGGTCATTTTAAAAATTAATGCCCCGATCCCCTATCAACTGCTTTCCCTATGTTTATTTCTGCTATTGTGATTTACATGGATGTTTAGTTTTGAGTTTCGGAGATTTTGGGACACTTAGTCCCTAAATGAGAGCTGAAGTGTTAGAAATTTGACAGTAGTCGGAACAGTGTGAAGACGGCCTCGGAATGGAATTCCAAAGGTTCCGTTAGCTCTGTTGGGTGATTTCGGGCTTAGGGGCGTGTTTAGATTGTGTTTTGGAGGTTGTAGCTAATTTAGGCTTGAAATGCTGAAATTTGAATTTTGAAGTTTCTAGTTCGATAGTGAGATTTTGATCCGAGTGTCGGAATGGAATTCCGGAAGTTGGAGAAGCTCCGTAGTGTTGAATGTGACGTGTGTGCAAAATTTTAGGTCATTTGGACGAGGTTTGATAGACCTTTTGATCGAAAGCGTATTTTTAGAGTTTTGGAGTTCTTAAGCTTGAATCCGTGGTTGATTCGTTGTTTTGATGTTGTTTTAGGTATTTTAAGGATTGGTATAAGTTTGGACAGTGGTATTAGACTTGTTTGTGCATTTGGTTGAGGTTCCGGGGGCTTCAGGATGATTTTGGATGGTTGTCGGAAGAATAGGAAGTGGTTTGAAGTAGCTAAAGTTGCTGATCTCTATCATAACCGCACCAGTGGTTGGGTTCCGTAGGTACGGAGCCACAAAAGCGGAAAGGGGAGAAGCCAGCAGGAGCCGCAGAAGCGGTAGAATTACTGTAGAAGCAGTACCGCATCTGCGAATGGGGAGTCGCGGGTATGGAAACAGGCTGAGTTAGTGATTGTCGCATATGCGACCGTTTGTCTGCAAAAGAGGGACCGCAGGTGCGGTCCAATGACCGCAGAAGCGGATTAGCTGGGCAGAAACATATAAATTCTTGCCTTCACAAATTTGAGCTATTTTTCACCTCTTTTCAAATGGGAAGAAGGCTTGGGGAGCATTTTCAAGAGAGATTTTTCAGAGGAGTTCATTGGGGTAAGGTCTTTGGTCCCTAAACTCGTTATTGGAGTGATTTTTATCATTATAAGCATGCAAAATTAAGAAAAATCAGTGGTAATTTGGGGGTTAGGGCTTGATTAATTAGATAACTTTGAGTGATGATTTGAGGGACCATTTGAGGTCCGATTTTGGTATTTTGGTATGACTGAACTCGTGAAAGTATGAGGATTCTAGAAATGTAAATTTTACCCGATTTCGAGACATGGCCCTGAGGGGATTTTTTGTCATTTTACCTAATTTCGCGTATTAGCTTAGAATTTCTTTATGGAATCAGTTACTTGAAGTGTTATTTACATTATGCAATTTAATTGAATAGATTTATGCCATTTGGAATTGAGTACTTGTGGCAAGAACGTGGTCTCGGGTTGATTTTGAGCCGGTACGAGGTAAGTGGCTTGCCTAACCTTGTGTGGGGGACCTTCCCCTTAGGATTTGGTATTTTTGATAATTAAATTCCTTGTACGTGAGGTAATGAGTGTGTACTAGTGCTAATTGTTGGAAATCCGATTTTCATTACGTAATTACTAGTATGCTACCCTTCCTGTTTTTATTACTTGTACTATTAAGCCTGTTGTTAGCTTAGGAAAGCATGTCTAAGTGATTTAATTGCTTTATTTGCTCAAACTGCTTTACCTAAATTCTGTGCAGCATGCTAGGCTAGAATTACTTGTTTGCCTTAATATGAAATTTAACATTTCTGAATAGTTTCCTGTTGCTGCTGTGTATTTACATTGGGACTACGGATGTGGGATTCCGGTAGCTCCCCTTTGTCTGTTTATATTTGGGACTACGGATATGGGATTCCGGTACATCTCCCCTGCACCACTATATGGAACTACAGGACTGCACCCGGTAGATTCCCCTAGTACTAGGTATTTAAATTTAGGACTACAAAACGGGATTCCGGTAGATCCCTGCGTACTATGAGTTGGACTACGGGATGGTATCCCGGGAGATCCATTGGATATGTATATTTGGGACTACAAGACAGTATCCTGGGAGGTCCCCGATTGTTATTTTTGGTGCTGAGCTGTATTTCTTCCTGTGTTACTTTGCCTCTGTAATAGTTGTTGTTGTCCTTTATATTTTGTGTTACTTTTATTGCTATACTTACTTATACTATTCTGTTCTACACTGTCGAACTTTATATTTTATTTAACCTCAGTAGGGTTATGACCTTCCTCGTCACTACCCAACCGAGGTTAGGATTGGCACTTACTGAGTACCGTTGTGGTGTACGCATGCCCTTTCTGTGCATGTTTTTCATGTGCAAATCCAGGTACTCCGACTCAGTCCTATCACCCTTGAGGCGAGGCGACTGTTCCAGATACTTCGAGGTATATCTGCCGCGTCCGCAGATCGAGGAATCCCTTTCTACTCTCCCTATTGTATTAGCCCTTCTGTATTTCTTTTCTTTGTTAGATATTCTGGAGTTAGACACTGGTAGACATTCTAAGGCTTGTGGTTTCATGAGATTCCGGGTTTTGGGAAATGTTGTTAGTTTCGAGAAGTCGTATTGTATATGCCGAGCGGCATTTTAAATACTGTTTTATTCGATTATTTTGTCTTTTAAATTATTTCTTTTGCAAGTTTTGTTTATTTTCCGCATTGATAGGCTTACCTATTCATAGAGATTAGGTGCCATCATGATGATTCACAAAGGGCGAACCGTGGTCGTGACATGTACAATGTATAGAACAGGAAGTTGCTTGGTTGCATTAAGAAGAGGCACATGTTGTTTGGTTCATTTGATCAGTCTAATTGAGGTCTAAGTAAGGTGGATGACTCTCGAGAACAGTTATAATGGGTTCAAGATTTTACATGTAATAATTGGAGATTTTCAGGTTGTATATTTGGCTAGAAATTGAGGTTTGTATTGAAGGGTGTCAAGAATCGTGGTATTTCTATATCATTATGGGATTCTATGTATCAGTATCAGGAAGGTGAAGGTAATGGCTTTGGGTTTGCAGGGAGTCACTTCAAGGTAGGTATTTTGAATGAGGTGCATTTGGGAATATCTAAGAGAGTATCCAGCGTCTTATGAGCCTTAGACAGTGTGGTTTTATGATTGGGTCTCAAATGGTTAGTCTGGATTGAGGAATTGTGGTGTTATAGCAAGAAGAAGTATCAAGTGAAGGTAAATCAGAAGGAACTTGGATAGATGGGATAGCTTGGTAGTAGGCGGGATCGCCATGGTAAGGATATGACTAGTTCTTTGGGTGTTTACGAGGTAATGATTTTCTACTAGTGTTTCGCGGCAATGCTCTTGGGTTTTGGTGGTCTGCGTAGCTTTGTTGAGTTAGAATGATTCAATCCTGACAGTTTAGTTTTGTGCAAATGGAATTCGGAGAGTTCTTGATGGTTTCTACCATGGTTAGAGATGAATATTTTCTACGAGATGAGGAACATGGGATGTATGGTGATTTTCTTTTAGATGGGATCAATGGAAAGTTCTTGGCTAGTTGAGTATATAGCTGCTTGTGACCCGGAAGGGATATAAAGTTCTCATGTTTATGCTAGGATGGTATGGTATATGCGGTATTGTTGTGTAGGATTGAGATTTGCTTGTGTAAGGTCACAATTCAGTTTTCAAAGGAAGGTCACAAATTCTTAGGTAGCATGGACAGTTCAGACGACTAGATAAATGAGATCACTGATTGGTGTGGCTTGATGAGGGTATACATTTTAGAAAAGGCGATGTGTTTGAGTTGAGGATACTTGTAACGACCCAACTGGTCGTTTTGAGATTTTGCACTTCGCTCACCAATTCTCAGGCATGACTAGTCTCGTGTGATGTATTATGACTTATGAAAATGATCGGTTTTGGTTTTCAGGGTAATCAGAATGGAATTGGAAGGACAATTCTCAGTTTGAAGCTTAAAATTGAAAAGGTTTGACCAAGTTTTGACTTGTTAGTATATGATCTTTGATTTGAATTTTTATGATTTAGTTAGATTCGGGAGGTGATTTGGGACTTAGGAGCATGATCAGAATATGTTTTGGAGGCCCGGAGTAGAGTTTGGCTTGAATTGGCGAAATTGGAATTTCGGCGATTTCCGGTTAATAGGCGAGATTTTGATATAGGGGTCGGAATGGAATTCCAGAAGTTGGAGTAGGTCCGTTGTGTCATTTGTGACGTGTGTGCAAAATTTCAAGTCATTCGGACGAGGTTTGATAGGCTTTTTGATCGAAAGTGGAATTTGGAAGTTTTTGGAATTCTTATGCTTGAATCCGATGCAAATTTGGTGTTTTAATGTTGTTTTGAGCGTTCCGAAGGTTGGAACAAGTTTGAATGATGTTATGGGATATGTTGGTATGTTTGGTTGAGGTACTGAGGGCCTCGTGTGTGTTTCGGGTGGTTAACAGATTAATTTTTGGACTTTGGACTTGGCAGTTTTGCTAGTTTTTGCTGCAGACGGTTTGTTCTTCACGTTCGTGGTCAAGGACTCGCGTTCGCGAAGGGTGTTCTCTGACGTGGTGAATTCTGTTCTTCACGTTCGCGCTTTGGGTGTCGTGTTCGCGTAGTTACGTCTCTAGTAGGTATCACATTCGTGAGGCTTGTGCCGCGAACGCGTAGAGCATTTTTGGGAGCCGATATTTTCTTCATCGTGGCCGCGATAGTCATCCCACGTTCGCGAAAGAGGAAGCTTGGGCAGCTTTATAAAGTACTCTATTTCGAGGATTTCGGCCATTTTTGAATTTTTTGGAGCTATAGAGCTCGAGAGAAGACGATTTCGGAGGGGATTTTCAGAGGAATGATTGGGGTAAGTGTTCTTCACCCAAATTTTGTTAAATACCATGATTTTGTCTTAATTTTTATCATTTAATTTGGGAATTTGGAATGAAAATTAGAAGAAAAAATGGAGAGTTGAATTGGGGATTTGAGGATCCATTTGAGGTCCGATTTTCATGTTCTTGGTATGTATAGACTTGTGGGAGGATGGGGATTCTATTGATGTGATTTTTATCAGCTTCTGAGACGTGGGCCTGGGGGAAGGGTTTGGCCAATTTCAGGATTGGTGTTGTAATTTGATTTCTTTTGAGTGAGCTTTGTTTCCTTAGCATATTTTGATGGTTATGTGCTGATTTTGGTTAGATTTGGGGCATCCAGAGGCCGATACGAGAGGCAAAGGCATTGCGGGCTAGAGTTTGGACCGGAGAGAGGTAAGTAATGATTGTAAATGTTTGTCCTGAGGGTATGAAACCCCAGACTTCACATCGTTGTGCTACTTTGAGGTGACGCACACACTAGATGACGAGCATGGGGTCGTGCACCATTGGGGATTGTGACTTAGTCCGTCCCGTACGACTGTTAAGTCGCGTATTTGATTAAAACTTGTTTGATATTAGTGTGTTTTGGAAAGTATTATCATGTTTTGGGTTGAATTCCATATTTGGGCCTCGTGCCAATTGTTTTGGACCCTTAGGGGATTTTTACTACTATTCCTCACTGTTTTGACTTCATATTTTTACTCAGTCATGCTATGTTCTACTATTTTGATAACTCAGCCATGTTTACCATATTTTGATATTTTAAATGATATTTTGGGTTGAGCATCATGTTTTACTGTTGCTCGAGTGGCTTGAGAGATTTCTGACTGAGTGAGCTCGAGAGCCTGTATTGTGAGGATACTGTGGGATCGGGCTGTGCGCCACAGCAGTGTTGTACTGATACATGATTATAAGGCCCGGGGCGTGATTTGTTACACCACGAGGTGGCTTGATATGAGGCTGAGAGCCTATTTGATTATGCCACGATTATTTGAGGCTTGATATGAGGGGCCCCTCCCGGAGTCTGTACACCCCTAGTGAGCGCGGATACCTTGAGTGAGTGATATATTGATTACGCCACAAGATGGCTTGTTATTGTGCTAGGGCTATAAAGTGCCCCCTCCCCCCGGAGTCTGTACACCCCCAGTGAGCGCGAGTACCCAGTGTGAGTGATTTGATGTAGCCCGAGGGGCAGTTCTTCATTCATGCCCGAGGGGCTAAATACGAGTGATTTTGAGGTAGCCCTTCTATTAATGATATGTCCGAGGGGCGGTATGTGATACATGTTTTACCCGAGGGGCTATATACGTTTTCTATCAGTTTTACTCATTGTCTTATCACTCGTTTGAAACTACTGAAACTTGTTTTAAAAGGTTTCTACCGAAATTGAGCATGATTTTTGAAGTAAATGATTTATGTACTGTGTTGGAAATGTCCTGCTTTTATTGTAGCATTTTGATGTGGTTTACGTGTTTTCTTACTGATCAGCTTTTATTTACCTTTATTACTTAATGATTTGCCATACTCAGATTACTCCCTGCATCTTGTGTGAGATTTAGGAAATTCTGAACCCGATAGCGGGTGTTTATTGCTCTGTGGCAGAGTCATCGGAGTTAGCAAGGTAGCTGCCCGACGTTCGCAGCACTGCTTTTCTCCCTCTTTTCTTCATTACATTGTACTTAGGATATTTTTAGACTTCTCGTTGTATTCAGACCTTAGAAGATGCTCATGACTTGTGACACTCTGATATCGGGCTTGTGTATTTATTCTGCATTGTTCATTTAGACTTATATTTGAGATATCTGATTAATTAAAGACTTAAAAATGATTGTTATTTATTAAATGGTTAAATTCGAGAGTTGTGTCAGTTGGCCTAGTTTCATGATAGGCGCCATCACGACCGGGTCGGTTTTAGGGTCATGAAAATACTTCATTAGTTTTACGACACTCTCTTGTTTGATCGACTATTGAAATTCGAGTTTGCTTGGTTGCACAGGAGAATTATAGGAGTACCTCTCGTGGGTTGATTGGGTATTAGAGGTGTGTTGTATATTTAGATGGTGGAGTTGGGATTGGATATGGTGATTCGCGTGTTGTATGGATTTGGAGACTGGGAGTTCTCATAAACAGGTTAGGTCGTGGTTTTGGACCGCGTATATATGTCTTGTGTGGTAACTATTAGATGTTTGGAGACCCGACTGTATCCTTATTGCTTAGTATGCTAGATTTTTGTGTGATATTGGGTATGGACTGGTTGTCTCTGTATCGTGTTATTCTAGGTTGTTGCGCTAAAGCGACGGTGTTGGCTACGCCGGGGATTCCACGGGTTGAGTGGCGAGGTTCAACGAATTATGTACCCAGTATGGTGGATTCATTTTTGATGACCCAGCGGATAGCTGGGAAGGATTGTCTTTCTTATTTGGCCTTCGTGATGGATGTCAGTACAGAGACTTCTACCATTGATTCAGTTCTAGTGGTGAGGGATTTTTCGGATGTGTTTCCTACTACCGGGCATGTCGCCAGACAAGGTTGTTCATTTTGATATTGATTTGGTGCCAGAGACCGTATCGTATGGCATTGGCGGAATTAAAGGAGTTGAAGGAACAACTTCAGGAACTCCTTGACAAGGGGTTCATTGGTAGGCCAATATGGATGTGTGTTCTAACTCGAGTCGGCTTGGTTGACTCCGAGTTGTATTATTGAGGGATGTGTTGATTCGATTGTTATTGAGCTTATTAGTGATCTGGGAGATCTATGAGTTATCTTTCCATGTTGCGAGGCGTTAGGATTTATTGGTTATAGGCACATGTGGTGCGATTTTATTGGGGCCTCTTAGTGGAATTCGAGCGGGAAAAGTATTGGGTATTGCTCGGCGGATGTCGTATCGGTTGTGTCCTTTCGGGTTTGTGTAATGTTATGTCAATTGCTTTGCCATGGTTATGAAGATTTGCTTTGGTTCTAGATATCAAATTGCGCACAGTTGACGATTTTGAGCATAGTGACTTGAGGTGTTTAATGTGGACCAGTGTTTGGATAGGGTCGCGCATTGCAGCGAAATTATGTGGAGGTATGACCCTTCGAGTTAGATTCGTGTGTTCTGCTTCTACGATGTGTGATGGGTCCTCAGCATTGTGTGTGGTGGTACTGGTGAGCTTGCAGTACAGCTCTCTCATTTGAGACATTTTCATGATTTGAGTATGTCCGAATTGTTGCTTATTGGTGCACGGATTGCACGAGTTGTGGCTTTAGATTGTATTGATGTTTCATGTCACCAGAGTAGTTGTTTTGGATTAGATAAGATCGTTGGGATCCATAATGAATACAAACGGATTCGGTTTCAGCATGTTGGAAGGGTAATATCGATGTTCGGCTCAGAAATTTGCAATGGTCCTTGCTAAGGGAGAAGTGGCTACACGAATGGTTAATATGAGGAATGGTTATGGCTTTCTACGTGTTTCTTTTATCATTGGCAGTATACAAAAGTGCCAGAATGAGGCTTTATTTGATAAGAGGCTTATTATCGAAATTCATATGTTTTGAGCATCTGTTGTGATTAGAAGTTATCGCTACGAGTGTTTGAGTTATGTGGTATATCATGTAATTGCATCTGAGGTTGCAGGTATGGTTTATTACAGCTTGTTCGGGCTTATTCAGAGTATAGATGTGAGATTCTGGTCTTGTGGATGAATTCAAAAGTGGAAATGTGGTTCTAAGGTTTATCGGCTAGGTTGGATTGTGAAATTTCAGTTACAATATGTTATCGAACCTATATGATATAGGGTGACGTGGGATCACCCCTGGGTATGTGCATGGTAAGGTTTCATAGCGATTTAAGTGTTCGAAACAATTCTGGGGACGTTCGAGGATGAACATATGTTTAAGTAGGGGAGGATGTAACGACCTGACCGGTCGTTTTGAGCTTTTGCACTTCGCTCGTCAGTTTTCAGGTATGACTAGCCCCGTGTGATGTATTATGACTTATGCAAATCATCGGTTTTGGTTTTCAGGGTAATCGGAATGAATTTGGAAGAACAGTTCTCAGTTTGAAGCTTAAAATTTGAAAGGTTTGACCATGTTTTGACTTGTTAGTATATGATCCAGATTGGAATTTTTATGATTTGGTTAGCCTCGTTAGGTGATTTATGAATTAGGAGCATGATCGGAATGTATTTTGGAGGTCCGTGGAAGGTTAGGCTTGAATTGGCGAAATTGGAATTTTGGCGTTTTCTGATTGATAGGTGAGATTTTGATATAGGGGTTGAAATGGAATTTCGAAAGTTGGAATAGTTCCGTTTTGTCATTTGTAACATGTGTGCAAAATTTCAAGTCATTCGGACGAGGTTTGATAGACTTTTTGAATGAAAGCGGAATTTGGATGTGTTTTGGAATACTTAGGCTTGAATCGGATGTAATTTTGATGTTTAGATGTTGTCTTGAGCGTTTTGAAGGTTTAAACAAGTTTGAATGATGTTATGGGATATGTAGGCATGTTTGGTTGAGGTCCCAATGGCCTCGCGTGGGTTTCGAGTGGTTGAACAGATCATTTCATTTTGGAAAAAGTTGCAGAAAAACTGCTGTTGGTGTTGCAGGTTTTTGACCTTCGCGTTCGCGAAGGGTTAGGATGTGAGGCAGTGGAGTTGGCCTTTGCGTTCGCGAAGGTGGTCCCACATTCGCGAAGGGCTGAGGTCAGTGGTCATCGCGTTTGCGAGGGTTTTGCTGCGTTCGCATAGAGGAAGTGGAATAGCTGGGACCCAAGGCATTTGTCCTACGCGTTCGTATAGTAGAGGTCGCGTTCGCAAATAGGTGAGACAGTTGTGCATTGTGTTCGCGAGAGGGTCCTCGCGTTCGCGTAGAAAGAATTTTTGTTAGTGAAGCTTTGTGCTTCACGAACGCGCGGGTGCTGCCGCATTCGTGATAAAGAAAATATCTAGGAAGACAGTTTATTTTAAAAATCGAGGGTTTAAGTCCAATATCACAAAAGACATTGGAGAGCTCGGGAGAAGGTGAAATTTGAGGAGATATTCAGTGGAGCAATTGGGGTAAGTATTCTTCACTCATATTTGGTTTAATTCCATGATTTAGTCTTGAATTTTCATCATTTAATTTGAGAAATTAGAGAGAGAATTGGGGGAAAATGGAAGAAAAGTTTGAGAATTCTTTTGGAGATTTGAATGGGCAATTGAGGTCAGAATTCGATGAATTTGATATAGGTAGACTCGTGAGAGGATGAGGATTCTATTGATGTAATTTTTATCAAATTTCGAGACATGGGCCTAGGGGGAAGATTTGAGCAATTTCGGGATTTTTGATGTAAATTGCATATTTTCGAGTGGGCTTTGTTCCCTTAGCATATTTTGATGGTATGAATCTGCTTTTGGCTAGATTTGGAGCATTAGGAGGCCGAGTCGAGAGGCAAAGGCATCGCGGGTTAGAGTTTTGACCGGATTAAGGCAATTAATGATTGTAAATGCTGTCCTGACGGTATGAAACCCCGGATTTCACATCGTTGTGTTACTTTGAGGTGACACACATGCTAGATGACGAGCGTGGGGTTGTGCACAATTGGGGATTGTGACTTAGTCCTTCCCATATGACTGTTTAACCACGTATTTGACTAAAACCCATTTGATATCATCATATTTTGGGCTGAATACCATATTTGGGCCTCGTGCCAACTGTTTTGGACCCTTAGGGGATTTTTACTACCATTCCTCACTGTTTTGACTTCATATTTGTAATCAGTCATGATGTATTCTACTATTTTCATAACTCAGCCATATTTACTTTGTTTTGACATCTTAAATGATATTTTGGGCTAAGCATTATGTTTTACTGTTGCCCGAGTGGATTGGGAGATTTTTGACTGAGTGAGGTCTAGGGCCTATGTTGTGAGGATACTGTGGGATCAGGCTGCACGCCACAGTAGTGTTGTACTAATTCATGATTTTGAGGCTGAGGGCCTGATTTGTTATGGCATGAGGTGGCTTGATACGAGACCGAGAGCCTGTTTGATTATGCCATGAGATGGCTTGTTATTGCACTTGGGCCGTAAGGGGCCCCTCCCGGAGTCTGTACATCCTCAATGAGCATGGGTACCCAGTGTGAGTGATATGATGTAGCCCGATGGACAATTCTTGATCCATGTTATGCCCGAGGGGCTGGCTACGAGTGATTGTGGGGTAGCCCGAGGGGCAGGTTCTGTTGATATTATGCCCGAGGAGCAGTTTATGATACATGTTTTGCCCGAGGGGCTGTTTTCATTTTCTATCATTCATACTCATTGTTTTATCACTCGTTTGAAACCATTGAAAGTTGTTTTAAAAAGATTTTTACTGAAATTGAGCTTGATTTACGAAGTAAAGAATTTGTGTACTACTTTGGAAATGATCTACAATTGTTGTAGTGTTATGACGTGGTTTACGTGTTTTCTTGCTGCTCAACTTTCATTTACTTTTATTACTTACTGAGTTGGCGTACTCACATTACTCTCTGCACCTTGTGTGATGATTTAGGTGTTTCTGAACCCGATAGCGGGTGTTGATTTCTCAGTGGCAGAGTCATCGGAGTTAGCACGGTAGTTGTCCAAAGTTTGCAGCACTGCTTTTCTCCCTCTTTTCTTCCTTAGCTATATTTAGTACATTTTTAGACTCTTTGTTGTATCCAGACCTTAGTAGATGCTCGTGACTTGTGACACCCCGATGATGGGCTTGTGTATTTATTCTGCATTGTTTATTTAGACTTACATTATGAGATATCTAATTAATTAAAGCCTTAAAAATTATTGTTATTTATTAAAGGGTTAACTCGGGAGTTGTGTCGGCTGGCCTAGTTTCACGATAGGCGTCATCACGATCGGGTCGATTTTAGTGTCATGACATATATGTTCAAAACTACATGTCTTTCATATGACACCAATTCTATTCGAAATTAATTGTATATATATATATATATAGCGCTATCATAGATGTCGTCGACGAACATTTTATATTGGTTCCAACCTCCTTATTTTCATATAGACATAACATAGAGATATCCTCATTCATATATTCAGGTACCTGAATCTCTCTTGAGATTTTATGAAGTGTTATGTCATGTGATCTTCTAGATCACTTTCCTACTTTATTATGATAATTTGCTCATCTTCTATTTCAAAATTTTTATTAGAAACCAATTTGTCTATATGCTTTAAGCGTACCATAGACTTTGTCCTTCTAAGACTTATTCTAATAGGATCATTTTCAGTGAGAATAGAGTTACTTTCTTTGGGTCAGCAAATGCGCCTGGCATGCTTTGCAATATATTGCAGATGAATTATATTTTTATGAACTTCAAGTTCATATTATCATATTCTAGAAACTAGATGTACAAATGATAATTTATTTCACGTAGCTTTTTCTCAACTGTTTAACATGTCTCCCCCTCATGTTAGAAAAACTAACTTGCTTCCTCAACTTTGGAAACTCATCTTTGTGCATTATGGTGATAATCAAAATACATACTGCACATTAATAATAATACACGGAGAAATTATTTGGTTCCTGACCTTGAAGCACTTGTGAGGGGAAAATGTAATATACTTTCGTATATAACCTATATCATACTGATATAGATAACTTTGTTCTCATAAGAAACAATTTAGATATTAAGTGGAGGCATTCGATAAATTATTTTTCTAAACCATCTGCAATGTAAACCAACTTATCAAGATGAACTATCTTGAATAGAAAATTTGGAAATTATGCTCTAAATTGAATTATTGAGCAAGTTATCTTGCAAACACCAGGTTGCGGATTAATAATAATCGCACATGTAACCATCTCATAGATTCATCTTATGTGGTATACATGGCAGGTGAACGGACCCGTACTCACCTTTGATATTTTCAATATTCATGGGATTCAATCCTAATTTAGTTGGACTATTATTTAATGAGAACAAGCAACATAAGAGAATTTGTAAAGAACTTTCTAGTTCTTTAATATTTTTCCATGTGAATTCTATTTTATTTTTGCACATCATACTTAAATTAACAGGGCTAAACCAATTATGGCAACTGAATAAATTATGAATATTGATAAAGTTTAGATTTACACCATGGCGTGTGCAAATATCAATAAACTCAAACTTTATTATGATATGGGTTTTTATATCAATAAACATTCACTTTATTGTGGTATTCTTTTATTTGTGTAGTATAAACTGGAGAAAAAAGTGGGTAGCTTTTCACATATATATTGTCCCGCTACAAGTTGTAGTAATAGAAGATATTAAATCTTTCATTTATTTATAGTCTTAATATAACTAACCGCTTTCGCGAATACTTTAGAAACTCAATAGGTTTCTTTGAGACTTACTACGACACAACACCTTATTAATAATAAATTTTATTTCTCCAAAATATTAATAATTGGCTCTTGCAGAGCTCTCAATTAATTTGGTACTACCAAATATTCATCAACATCCATATAGTGAATATCTCTTTCAAAGAGAAAGTTATACCGTTATGGTTATGGTCAAAATTATATTCAAGATCTGTTTCTTGCATTACCGTTGTCTTTTAATAATCACATTGCCAAAATATTTTTGCGTACAATAAGTATGCGACCAATGATCATTTATGCCATATAATGACATTATTTTCTTATTTCCTCTCAAACCTCATTCTAGAGGGTGAGTGTGGTATATTTACAACCACTAGCACGTTAATATTCTTCCAACAATGAATATGTATTCATAAATCACATGTTGTCACATTCACATCATGAATGGACCATAATCATCTATATGTGCTTTACAAAATCTCATGTCAAATCAATGACAAATATTATTTTTACAAAGTGAGGGATTATTTTGAGAATCCTTATTGTTCTCATTACCACAATGATGACGGTTATAATTTCGTCTATTGCCACGTCCACATCCATTGATACATTCATAGAAATAATTTTGTCTTCTTTCAAACTTATCACATAGTGCTATCACATTCTCTTAAGGGAATGGGAACGAAGCAAATTCAATATGACGGGTTTCCAATTCTTTGCCCACAATCATACATGATTTTGATCATGGAAAGACATAAAACTTTAACCATTTTGGGTGGTTATAATTTCTTTCAAACTCCATTAGAGTTACAATCAAAATTTATTGTCTTTGCTTGTATTTAAAATCCAATTATAGAATTTCAAGAATTTAAAAGAGAAAAATAAGGTAAAATACTTTCCTTAAATCCAAAATTTATTCCTAAAGAAGTTCATGGAACAATAGACAATTATTATGCTCAGTCCCAAAACTTCTATTCAATTAGTTAGAGTCTCGTGCTGATAACGTGTTATAAAACAATAAAAGAAGAATATTGCAAAGAAAGAGACAGAATTCATATTGCTTTGAGATGAATTACAATGGAATAGAAACCCTTTATTTATAAGGGAAAAGTGACTTAGCCACCAAGTAACAAACCCTAAAATCTCTCCAAATATAGATATTCACCTTAAATACAATTCTATTTATAACACTGTATATACTTTAGTTAGATATCCAACTACGCCAACTACAGTTCGTTTAAAAAAATGTACAAAAAGAGAAGAATGTCTTAGGTTATTTGATTCAATGTATTATTATCGACTTAATTTCATGTAAAAAAATATAGGGAAATGACAGGCTCCTCTAATATGAGCTTAATTAAATTGTCCCTTTTCAGTGTGAGTACGCAAAGCATAAAAGTTTGATACTCTAGAGCATTTTACTCCTCTGATATGAGCTTTGTCTCCTTTAGAATGAAATGTATAACATTATTTAAACAACCTCTCTACTTTTTTGAAAGTAGGGGTATCGTCTGTGTACACATTACCCTCTCCAGATCCCACTTGTGGGATTACACTATGCTTGTTGTTGTTGTTGAGATTGCTGATCCATTTGATCGCCTTGTAGGACGAACGGGGCTCTGAGGTACTGTTATGCTGCTTCTGAAGAATGAAATATTGATTTGGCTTAAGAAATAGTAAATGATACATGTATGTGGAGTCTATGTACTATTCTAATTTCTCACATTCACAGAAATTGAAATGTATAGTTCATGTTATCTACACTAGAGAAAATCTTCCTTAATTTGAATGAAAGAAAAAGGGACTTCTATATTCTATCTTTGGTGTTATTTCTTCTCTATTCAATATTTCCAATACAAATCTGCAAATAGTGAATGAATAATAAATTCTTTCTTTAAATCACATTTTTTATTAAATAACTCAATGCAAAGACAACATACTTCAATCGTAGTAGCTATTAAGGACAGTTTCACTTTGATCCCTTTATTTCTGGTAGCATATCAGAATCTTTTGTTGCAAACATCTATAACATAGTCTTTCCAATACTTAGCATTTCAACTCTTTCCATTCACTTCTCCTAAGTTATTCCCTGCATTTATGTCATTACATACAAAGTAAAAGAGTTAGATACATAACAATTATCTACATATTCTAACACATTTTTCTATAGAAATGAGTTTAATACGAATATATACCTGAAAGTTTTGAACTTAGATCTTGTGCCTTTTGAAACTTGTTTAGACACCATTATTCCTCCCTCTGTAACGTCGTTGGCCTTGTTGCTTTTTTTAGCCTTCTGGCAATTATGATGTATTCTACTTTTCAATGATCCAAGAAAGCCAATTTGGATTTCAAGAAGAAAGCATGAAATATGCTATTGAGAATCCAATAATTAGTCCGCTCTCATATCCCATAAGAATCGTTATCCTAAATTCACTAAGAAATGTAGAATTGCTTTCTTCATCCAACTCACGCATTGTGTTGTTTGTCTCTGGCATTCTGTTACTTCCACAAGCTCTTGAAAGTGGGAATCCGCGTAATCCATCACCTTCATATGAATTGTTCTTAAATGTAGCAAATTGAGGTCCCTTAGGGATGCATCCGTCAAGATGATTGTAGGAGAGATTTAAAACTGCAAGAGATGTAAACTAAGAAGCAAGTTGTTCTGGTATTTTTCCTGCTAGCTGGTTAGATGAAAGGTCTAATGATTCGACTAGAGATAAATTTCCAAGTGATAGTGGAATATGACCCTGTAAACCATTATGAGACAAATTCAACACCCGAAGTAAAATGAGATCTCCCAAAACACTGGGAATATGTCCTTCAAATTTTTTGTTTGAAAGATCAATCGTGTACAATGACAAGATTCTCACAACTTCACGCTCTAGTCCTTTTGTTACAACAGTTACTGAGTCTGTGTAATATAAATCCCCTTCATCACTAATTGGTGGCTTTATTGTTGGATCCTTTATCCACATGGCTTTTAGTTTTTGAAAAAGGCTTGTTGGTAACTCTGCTGTAAATGCATTGTGTCATGACCCAAAACCCGACTCGTCGTGATGGTGCCTATCATGAAACTAGGCTAGCCTCAAGTCAACAATCAACACGATAGTAATAAGTTTGAAAATATTTATGGAAGCTTTTAACAGTTAAAGAACTATTTGAAACATAAGAAATTCCAATAATAGATACAATCCAGTCAAAACCGGGGTGTCACTTAGCATATGAGCATCTAAGGAAAGAATATAGTCTATTATAATGTCTAAGGGAGAAACTGAAAAACAACTGGAAAGCAAGGTGGAGATTCAAGGCCTGCGAACACCGTATAGATACCTCAAAAATCTCCTAAGTCAGAAGCCTCAATCAAAAACCGCCACTAGATCCCAAAAGTGCCTGAATCTGCACACAAGGTGCAGAGGGTAACGTGAGTACACCAACTCAGTAAGTAACAAGTCCAACCTTTGGACTGATAGGTAGTGACGAACTCAACCTCATAAAAGGTAACAGAAATAATGTATAGAAACGTTGGCATGCTTTCAGTTAAATAAACAGCTCGAATAGTAAAACAGAACAAGTATATACAGGGCAAGGAAGTGTAACTCTGCTATGTCTACAAGCTAATGCACATAATGTATTGAATGCACGATACTGAGTGCCTCAAATGCCCACAATCTAAAATTCTTGTCCACTCAGTAATGTATATGGTTTATACGACCCACGGAAGTTCCATCCCGGAATATATACATCTTTGACTGCAGTCACTCAGTACTGAGGAAGGTCATTCCAGCATATGGAGAAGATATATCTCCAAATAATAACAATTACAACCTCACAACTACTCGGTACTATATATGGCTCACAAGGCCTAGGGAAGATCCCTCCTGGAATATATACACATCACTGACAGCAGTCATCCAGTACCGAGGAAGGCCATTCCAGCCTACGGAGAAGATCTATCTCCATATAATAAGTACCTCATACAAGATCCATGTCCAGGGAAGATCCATACCTCGATAATATCAACTACGCTCACTGGGGGTGTAAAGACTCCGGAGGGGCTTCTCTTAGCCCAACACTATAACAAGCCAACAAAGGCATGTTCAATATCTCACTACGGCACGTAGCCCAATCCAATACTATCACTCAATATCAAGCTCTCCGCCTCACTCAGTCATCACTCCCCATTCTCACACACACATAGGCTCAAAATGTCATGATACTAGCCCGAACAATTATATGATGTGTCAAATTACAATAATTGAGACTGAGGCATGATATAATATGCATGAACAGGACTGAGTACAAAATGTCAATGAAGCTAATGACATGATAGCAAGGAACGACCTCTCGGGTCTCAACATTATTGGCGTGATGCCTTAACATGATAATTAGCATGATTTACGGCTCAACAACTTAAACACATAATTACAACAAAGATATTAGCAAGAAAGAGTCACTAAGAAGTGCCATGGAATGATCCATGTCACGATTATCATGATGCACGCCCATACGCCCGTCACTTGGCTTTTGTGTCACCTCAATAGTAATCATAGAACACATAGTTCAGGGTATCGAACCCTCAGAACCAAGTTTGGAAGCGTTACTTACCTCAAGCCAAGACAAATTCTAGCCCATGACTCCCTTGCCTCTCAATTCGGCCTCCAAATGCTCCGAATCTAACAAAAATCAGTATATTATCATCAATATACGCTAAAGGAATGAAACCCATACAAAAATTATCAAATTAGATCAAAAATCACGAATTTGCTCAAACTCGCCGCCCCGAGCCCATGTCTCAGAACCCAACAAAAATTACAACACTAGAAACTCCTTTCACTCCCGAGTCCATACATACCAAAATCATCAAAATTCGACCTCAAATGGTCCCTCAAATCCCCAATCAAGATTGTGATGACCCAA
This sequence comes from Nicotiana sylvestris, assembly GCF_000393655.2. NCBI lineage: Eukaryota > Viridiplantae > Streptophyta > Magnoliopsida > Solanales > Solanaceae > Nicotiana > Nicotiana sylvestris. The sequence goes on from NC_091064.1 coordinate 58,936,610, forward strand.
AAGGTCATCAATTGATTTACGAGTAAATTCTGCATTCTGAGGCCTTAGAAGCCTCTTTTTCCTCACCTCAATTTGTGTGCACGGTCCGAGCATATATCCGAAACGCTTTTATGTGAAAATGTGATGAAGATGTTAATTTAGCCTTTAAAAATTTAATTTAAGTTGACTTCGGTCAACATTTTGGGTAAACGGACCCAGACCCGTGATTTGATGGTCCCGAAGGGTCTATAGGAAAATATGGGACTTGGTCGTATTCCCGAAATTGAATTACGAGATCCCAAGCCCGAGAAATGAATGTTTGAAAGAAAATTATTTTCTGAAATATTTATTAATTTTTGGAAATAAAGTGCGTTTGAAATTTATGGTATCGGGCCCGATTCTAGTTCTGGAGCTCAGTACATGTCTTATATGTGATTTAAGTTGATTATGTGAAATTTTGTAGGAAACGGACTTGAAATGACGTGAATTGGACCATATTTGAGAAAATTGAAAAATATGATGTTCTTAAGTGATTTCATGATTTTGATGCTAAATTCATAGTTGTTGATGTTATTTTGGTGATTTGAATGCACGAGCAAGTCTGTATAATATTTTTAAGTTGGTGTGTATGTTTGGTTTGGAGTCCCGAGGGCTCGGGTGAGTTTTGGATAGGCCACGGAGTGGAATTTTAACTTAGGAATTTGCTGGTCGCAAATGCGAGAAAATCGCCATAAATGCGAAAGGACCTGGTCTTCCTCGGGGTCGCAAATTCGATATAGTGATCGCAAAAGCGATCTCACAAATGCGAAAGGCCCATCGCATTTGCGAAGTGGTCTGGAATTCCCCTTGGTCGCAAATGCGACAATCCGGTCGCAAAAGCGACTTTGCAATTGCGATGCTTAGTCACAAATGCGACAACATCAGATTTCTGAGGGGTTCTCAATTGCGAACCCTGGTCGCAATTGCGACATCTAAGACCAATTAATTAACACCTAGACGCATTTTCAGCCATTTTTTACCTCTTCTCAAAACATAAACTCTCTTGGGCGATTTTCTAAAGAAATTTTTCTTCTCAATTGTAAGTCATTTCTAACTCGTTTATTTTAATCTTTAACATCTTTTCACATGATTTCAACTCAAAATCAAAGGTTTTCATGGGGGAAATTGTGTGTTTTGGGTAAAACCTAGATTTTTCAAATTTTAGGGATTTGTACCTCGATTTGAGATTCGATTTCAAAACAAATTATATATTTGGGTTCATGGGGGAAGGGTAATCGGGTTTTGGTTCGAAACTCGGGTTTTGACCATGTGGGCTCAGGGGAAATTTTTGACTTTTTGGGAAAAACCTTAGGAAACTTATTTTCATGCATTAGAATTGATTCATTTAGCATGTATTGATGTAATTAAGTAACTTGTGGCTAGATACAAGTGATTTGGTGGTGTAATCAAGAGGTAAAGCGATAGTTGAGACTTGAATTGTGTTTGTGCCATCGAGGTAAGTTTTGCTCTAACCTTAGCTTGAGGGATTAGGAGTTGTGTCTAATTTGCTACGTGTTATTTGTTTAGTACGACGTATATGCATGGTGACGAGTATCTATACGTTAGTGTCAAGCATGCCCATGAGTCTTATATTATGATTATTATGACTCCGTTTGTATTGTTCATGCCTTTTGTGATGATTTCTATTGTTGAGTAAAGTTTGTGGAAGTAATACAGGTATTTGAGTATTGAAGAGCGTTGGCTAAACTCGTATAATGAATTGTGGAAGTATAATTGGCATTTAACCCATATAGAGCATTGGCACAAGTTGTGAAGTGAGTTGTAAAGTAAAAGTGAAAAAGAGAAAAAACTTATTATATTGTCTCCCTTGCCGGGATGTTGTTGCTTTTAGTGTTATCTCCCTTGCCGGGATGTTGATGCTTTTGATATTGTTTGCCGGGATTTTATTGAAATTTTATTCATTTCCTTTCCTTATTAGTTGTGATTGTTGTTTGGGTGAGGAAGAGTATTAAAGCATGAAGGGTGATGCCGTGTATTGTTTTGGTGAGAGAGTGTTAAAGCATGAAGGGTGATACCGTGTATGATTTGTGAGGAAGAGTGTAAAGAATGAAGGGTGATGTCGCGATGCACAATGTACAATTCCGTGCCGATTATATTGATTCTATGGTGAGGACGAGAGTAAAAGCACGAAGGGTGATGCCGTGAAGTTTATATTGATTCGTATAGTGAGGACGAGGGTAAAAGCACGAAGGGTGATGCCGTGCACTTGTTTGATTCCTGGTTCTTGTTGAAAATTTAGATATGGTGTTCCTCGTATTTACTTGCTGCCTTCTTATTCTTAATTGATGTTTCCCCCTCCCATTTTTAACTGTACATTCCGATTTCAGCTTTCCATTGTATATGATTTAACTGCACAAGTTTGTTTGGTAGTTTGGTCCTAGCCTCGTCACTACTTCACTGAGGTTAGGCTAGGCATTTACCATCACATGGGGTCGGTTGTGCTAATACTACACTATGCACTGTATGCAGATCTCAGTGCAGCAACTTTTGGACCTTAGCTTGGGTGGCTGCCTTCAGTCCACACGGAGATCCAAGGTAGTCCTACAGGCGTCCGTAGGCCCTGACGTCTCCCTCTATCCCTTCATCTTGTTTCATTTATGTATTTCAGAAACAGTGTATTACTTATTTTCAGACTTTGTTTGTAGTATTCCTAGATTGTCTGTGAAGTGTGACACCAGTTCTGGGTAGTAAATGGTTTTATGGTTTCTTCCGCTTGTTTAAATTCCGCTGTTTGCAAACTGATATTTCATAATTGTTAAAGGATTAAAAATGGGAAAATAGGTAAATTGTTCAAACGTTTGGCTTGCCTAGCTTTCATTAGTAGGTGCCATCACGACTCCTGAGGGTGGGAAATTCGGGTCGTGACAAAAACTCTCCAAAACTTCAAGCCCTAATCCCAACTTCACCCAAAATTCCCCACTAATTTCATGATTAGGTAGTGAAAAAATCATCACAAACACAATAAATAAGACCCAAGTAGCTTACCTAACTGAAACCCCTTGATTCCCTCTTGAAATCACTACTCGGAGCTCCAAAATCGCACAAAAATGGTGAAGAAATGGCTGAAAATTGCGAAGGGGCCTTTTTATACATTCTGCCCAGCACTTTCGCACCTGCGGCCCATTTCATGCATCTGCGGACCGCTTATGCTGTCAAGATTACTGCATCTGTTGTTTCCACTTAAGTCACAAGGACCGCATATGCGCCAAGGCACCGCACCTACGGTCCTGCAGATGCGTCCAAATAATCGCACCCACGTTTTTTCTCATGAAGGCCAAACTTGCATATGTGATCTCCTCATCGCTTCTGCGGCCTCGCACCTGCGGTCCCTAATCCGCAGGTTCAGAAATGATAGGAACAGCAAAATCTGCAGCACAACTCAAGTTCCAAACATCCCGTCAACCACTCAAAACCATCCCGAGGCCCTCGGGACCTCAAACAAACATACCAACAAGTCACATGTCACCATTCAAACTTATTCCAACCTTCAGAACACTCAAAACAACATCAAATCACCCTCAGATTCAAGCTTAAGGACTTAAAAATTCTCAAAATCTACCAACAATGACAAACCTTATCAAATCACCTCCGAATGACTTGAAATTTTGCACACACGTCACATATAACATTAAGGACATACTCCTATTTCTGGAATTCCATTCTGACCCCGATATCAAGATTTCCACTACCGACCGGAAACTCTAAATCCAACTTCGCCAAATCAAGCCTAATTCTACCACGAACCTCTAAATTACATACCGGACGTGCTCCCAAGTCCAAAATCACCTAGCAGACCTAACCAAATCATAAAAATCCAAATGCGAGATCGAGTACTAAAAAGTCAAAACTGGGCCAAACCTTTCAAATTTAAAGCTTTAAGTTGAGAATCATTCTTCCATATCTATTCTGATTAACCTGAAAACCAAAACTGACAATTTACATAAGTCATAATGCATCATACGGGCCAAGTCATGCCCGAGAACTGGAGAGCATAGTTCAAATGCTCAAAATGACCGGTTGATTCGTTACATCCTCCCCCACTTAAACATACGTTCGTACTCGAACGTGCCCAGAGTTGTTCCGAAAATCATCAAATTGTTGTATATCCTTACCATGCATACACCCGGGGGTGATCCCACATCACCCTATGCCATGTAGGCCCGATATCATAACATAACTAAGATCTCACAATCTAACCTAACCCATTAACCATAAATCAAATTTCCACTTCCGAAATTATATATAAGGTCAGAATCACACATCTACACTCTGAATAAGTCTAAAAGAGATGTATCAAACCATATCTGTAGCCCAAGATGTAATCACATGGTATCACACATAACTCAATCATTCGTAGCGATAACTTCTAATCACAACAGCTGTTCAAAACAACTGAATACCGATAATAAACCTCTTATGAATTAAAGCCTCATTCCGACACTTTTGTATACTGCCAATGATGAATGAAACACGCAACAAGTCATAACGTTTCCCCAGATCAACCATTCATGAAGCTTCCTCTCTTTTGGCAAGGACCATAGTAAGTTTTTAAGTCGAATCCTAATATTATCCTTCCAACATGCTGAAATCGAATCCGATAGTATTCATTCTAGATCTCAATGACCTCATCTCATCCAACACGACTACTCTAATGACATGACACATCAATACAATCTAGATCCACAACCCGTGCGACCCGCGCACCAATAAGCAACAGTCCAAATGTACTCAAATCATGGAAAAATGACTCAATGAGAGAGTTGTACCACAAGCTCACCAGTACCACCACCACACAATGTTGAGAACCCAACACATATCGTAGAACTAGAACACTTGAATATAACTTGAAGGACCATATCTCTACATAACTTTGCTGCAATGCGCGACCATATCTAAACACTGGTCCACATGAAACACCTCAAGTCACCATGCTCTAAATCAACAACCACGCGCAATTTGATATCTAGTACCAACAGTGAATCACCATAACCACGAAGAGACAAATGACATAACACCACACGAAAACATGAAAGAACATAACTAATACACCATCCACTAAGCAATACCGAATACTCTTCCCGCTCAAATTCCGCTATAAGATCCCAATAGAATCGCACCATATGTGCATATAACTAACAATCACAACTCCTTGCAATACAGAAGGTTAACTCATATATCACTCCAGAATGCGAATAAGCTCACAAACAATCGAATCGACACATCCCTCAACAATAGCAACTCGGAGTCAACAAATCTGACTCAATGCATAACACACATCCATATTGGCCTACCAATGAACCCCTTATCAAGGAGTTCCTGAAGCTGCTCCTTCAACTCCTTTAACTCCGCCGGTTCCATACGATACGGTGCCCGACACCAAATCAATACCGAAATCAACAACCCTATTCGGCGGCATGACCGACAGTAGGAAACACATCCGGAAAAATCCCTCACCATCGAAACTGAATCAATGGTAAGAGTGTCACGACCCTAAACCCATACCTGGTCGTGATGGCACCTCTCGTGAAGACAACGCCAGCCGACACAAACCACCAAATAAATTAACAGATAATGATTCATAATTAAGTCATTAATAATGATAAATCCCGTAATAGAGTGAAATATATCAACTGCAGAAACAAACACAGCCTGACATCGGGGTGTCACCAGTCATGAGCATCTAACATAAGTCAAAGAGTATGAAAGAGTTTATACAGTCTATTATAGAACTAGAACAAGGGAAGTAAAATAGGAGGGAGAAACACTGGGCTGCGAACGCCGAGCAGCTACCTAGTGGACTCCAAATAGCCAGCTGGGAGAAATCAACCCTCACTGGCGGGACTCAAAGCTCCTGAATCTGCACACAGAGTGTATAGAGTAAAGTGAGTACTCCAACTTAGTGAGTAATAAAAATAAATGAAGACTGACCGATAAGAAAACACGTAAAACACAGCAAAATGCTACAAGAGGTAGTGTAAAACCAATACAATGCAATAAAATGGTGAAATCTTATAAAAACACCTTAGTTCAGTATAAACTTCTTTAAAATACCTTTTTAACAGTTAAACAAGTAAATGAAAAGCAGCGAGAACAGATAAACACATAAAATTAGCCTCTTGGGCACAATATGACAGAATCAGCCCCTCAGGCAATAACATGGAACAACACTAGACCCTCAGGCTATATCACATATCACACTAGGTACCTGCACTCACTGGGGTGTACAGACTCGGGAGGGGCCCCTTATGGCCCAAGCGCAATAACAAGCCATCTCGTGGAATAATCAATAGGCTCTCGGCCTGATATCAAGCCACCTTGAGGCGTACAACTCAGGCCATCGGCCTCATAATCATAATTAGTACAACACTATTGCGGCATGCAGCCCGATCCCATAATGATCCTCACAACACATGCCCTCGGCCCTACTCAGTCAGAAATCTCTAAAAGCCACTCGGGCACAGTAAAATATGATGCCCAGCCCCAAAATATCATTTAAGATGTCAAAATAGAGTAAACATGGCCGAGTTATAGAAACACTAAAATATAGCATGACTGAGTATAAGTATAAAGTCAAAACAGTGAGGAAATAGTAGTAAAAATCCCCTAAGAGTCCAAAACAGTTGGCACGAGGCCCAAATATGGCATTCAACCCAAAAAATGATGATAGCAAACAATTTTCAATCAAATACGCGGTAAAAAAGTCATTCGGGATGGACTAAGTCACAATCCCCAATGGTGCACAACCCCACGCTCGTCATCTACCATGCGTGTCACCTCAACATAGCACAACGATGTGAAATCCAGGGTTTAATACCCTCAGGACAACATTTACAATCACTACTCACCTTTATCCGATCCGAACTCTAGCCCGCGATGCCCTTGCCTCTCGAATCGACCTCCGAATGCTCCAAATCTAACCAAAATCAGTGCAAACCCATCAAAATATTCTAAGGGAATAAAGACCACTTGAAAGAAACAAATTATAGCACAAATCCCAAAATTGGCCAAATTTGGCCCCCGGGCCCACGTCTCTGAATCCGATAAATATTACATCAATAGACTCCTTATCACTCCCCGAGTTCATTCATATCAAAAGCAACAACATCCAACCACAAACGACTCCTCAAATCTCAAATTCTAGGTCTCCAATTACAAGCTCTACTTCTTCAATATTTAGGTTTAAATTCTACAAATTCCATGATTAATTAGGTAGAATTCACCTTAGGATTGAGTATTAAGTCCATAAATCTTACCTCCAAGTGTTCCCCCTTGATTCCCTCTTCAATCCCCTTCAAAAAGCTTCAAAATCGCCCAAAAATGGAGGAACTTAGGCTAAAACTCACGGAATAGGTCTTTTAAACCATTCTGCCCAGTTATTTTAATTCATTCTTCGCGAACGCGGTCAACGCCTTGCGTTCGCAAAGAACAAACTTAAGTTGACCAGAAATTCCTCTTATGCGAACGCGACCACCCTTCACGAACGCGATGCCTCAGCAACTCAACCCTTCGCGGATGCGGCATCACCCTCGCGAACGCGATTACCAACAAGCTCAACCCTTTGCGATCGCAGGACACTCCTTCGCGAAAGCGAAGGACAACTTCACAGCTTCCCATCCTATTCTTTCGCGAACGCGAAGAACAACTGTCTGCAACATCAACAACAGATTTTCTGCAATTTTGTCCAACTTGAAATGGTCCGTTTAACCACCCGAAACTCACCTGAGGCCCTCGAGACCTCAACCAAACATGCCAACATATCCCATAGCATGATTCAAACTTGTTCCAACCTTCGGAACGCTCAAAACAACATCAAAACACCAAATTTGCATCGGATTCAAGCCTAAGAACTCTAAAAACTTCCAAATTCTTCTTTCGATAAAAAAGTCTATCAAACCACGCCCGAATGACCTGAAATTTTGCACAGACGTCCCAAATGACACAATTGACCTACTACAACTCCTGAAATTCCATTCTGACCCCTATATCAAAATCTCACCTATCAACCAGAAAATGCCAAAATTCCAATTTTGCCAATTCAAGCCTAAATCTACTCCGTACCTCCAAAACACATTCCGATCATGCTCCTAAGTCCTAAATAACCTCCTGAAGTTATCCGAACAATTGGAACTTAAATCCGAGACCTTTAAGACATAAGTCAACCGGTTTCCAATTTAAGCTTACTCAAAAGAGACTAAGTCTCTCAAACCTTACCAAAACCTCTCCGAACCCGAGCCAACCAACCCAATAACACAAAATACAGTTGAACAAGGCATTAAGAAGCAGAAATGGGGGAAACTTAGCGGTAACTCATGAAACGACCGGCCGGGTTGTTACATCCTCCCCCTCTTAAACAAACGTTCATCCTTGAACGAGTCAAGAAACATACCTGAAGCGTCAAATAGGTGAGGATATCTGCTCCGCATCTCCCGCTCGGTTTCCCAAGTAGCCTCCTCCACAGGCCAACCTCTCCGCTGCACTTTCACTGAAGGTATATACTTTGACCTCAACTTTCGAACTTGACGCTCCAAAATAGCTACTAGCTCCACATCATAAGTCAAATCATCATCTAACTGAACCACGCTGAAATCCAGAACATGAGACGGATCCCCAATATACTTCCTGTCGCTCCCCTCTTTTTCCCTTCCGTCGGAGAGGAATCCGGTTTTCGACATTCATGGGGTGTAATGACTCATTTCCTTTTGGGATTTGGGTATTTTGAAGAGTCGCCACCTTACAATTTTTAGGTGCGTTAGGGCACCTACAGGGTTCATTTCAAACTATGTTTGATAACCAAAGACAGGGTAAGGGCTTGAAATTATCCCGGGGGAAGGTGTTAGGCACCTCTCAGGATCCACTAGTGTGGTGCCCGGCCAGACAGTTTTTGTGAATTTGTGCATTAGCAAATAGACAAATAGGTCTCAAATAATAGGGGATTTAAATGTTTTGAAAACGATTAATGAGAGCAAGGTTTTTGAAAAGCGTTATTATCTAAGCATGCTTATAAAGGTAAAGGGGTTTCCTAGGTTTGTTTGTAATATGGATCATATCAATACAATACACGGTATGACACTCTTCAAAAGAGGGATACACGTGGTATTAACGCACCAGTCATCAAATCCATATCTACCATTCCCACCCCGTGAAGGTATTAAAGCGCGGATTGGTCTCTACCTCTATTGCATGTTGTTACCCGTCCCGTTCCTATCAGTCCCGGAGGAATTTAGGACAACTATTTCTATAAGAGAGAAGTTTTAGGCTGAAACTTAGGTTTAAAGGTAAAAATGCTAAGGCGACATACAAAAACACGTAGGACTGCATTTAGCAGGGGAACATATAAATAATTAGAAGGCTCATGTATACCTCCGCAAACGATAATAAATAGCATGACTTAAACACAGTTAAGGTCTGAATTTTAAAAATTCTAAAGTAGGGTTTGAGTCAGAACCAGATTCATTATATAACTCAGAAAAGAAGTCTGAATCAGGCCTACCTGCTAGTTGTAGCAGTTGGTGATTAAACAAAGGCAGTTCTAATTTTATTCAAGCAATTACCTAAGGCTTGCCTAGGCGTAATAGTGATGCCATATGAGCATGATATCTATATTGATTAGAAATGCAGTAGAGCAGTGATTAATTTAAAACTGACAACTTGATATCCTATAGACATGCTTTCTAATGGTATTAACTTAAGGTAGTGTTTGAAAACTTTTTAAAGAAGCGGCAGATTAATTAACTAATCCAATTCAAAATAAACATCGTGAACTAAGCGACTTCTCCAACTAAACTAGTTTTAAGTTTTATAGGCATGATTTCTATTATAACTACTTAGATCCTATAGGTATGGTATCTAAGTATTAAAAACTGACTTTGAACCTATAGGCATGCTTTCTAGGGAGACGAATCTGAATACATGTTGTAATGAAATCTGAACATCAATTACTTTACGCCTTATAGGCATGATATCTAATTATAAAGCTGATTTTAACCCCATAGGCATGATTTCTATTATTAAGCCATTTAGATCCTATAGACATGGTTTCTAATTGTGTGAAAGTAAAGCATGCAGAATTCATTTAAAAACAGAGCAGATCCTATAGGCATGTTATCTAACAGACCATATCTGAAAAATAGACCCTATAGGCATGTTATCTACCCAATTTACCCACAATATACAACTACCCACCTTTTTTCACTAATCACCCCGATAATTGTTTACAAATTATTACAGACCAAATGATTGAATTACAAAAGAAGTGCAGAAATAAGAAATTACAACCAAAGGAAGCCCGATCTTGACTTCCTCTCTATGTTATGTAATGAACCACTTCAATACCAATATTTCATAGCCTTTCTCATATCTGGGTATGTCAAAGTTCCCTAAGGACCTCAAGGGATCCTGGCCAGTGCTCACACCCAAATTTGTATATCCAAACAGAATTAGTGCAGTGTGGAAGGGCCAACTCTTATGTGTCCAAGTTCGGAGGGAGCTCAAGGGTACCAAGGCAAGGATCACACAAGATGGGCAAAACCTAGATTCTAGGAATAGGTGAGAGTTCTTGACTAGGTTGGAAAAAGAGTTCGTTTAAAACTGAGTTGAATGTAATCAATAACAAAGGCAATTTGAAAGCAGTTGTAATAATAAAACTCAAAACTCAAACAAAAAGAATTAGTAGTCACACAAGGGGGGTCAAGGGATTTTGGGAATACACTTCTCTGTAAGCGCATAACCCCAGCAGGGGTCTATTTTGGACATGCACAACAATAGCTAATGCTGGCATGGTCACCAACCAGCCAAAAGAACACAAACACATAGAGGGGATATGGGGGTTTGGGATTTACAAGATATTAATTACACAACAAGTGTCTTCCATAGTATGTTTCAAAACACACATAGGGGAAGCATTAATCTAAGGGGGAAGGGAACATATTACAGCATGCTAAAAATGTAACTTGACCGCAGAACCATAAACAGGAGTAGACGAGAATAAGGGAAACTGAAACAACTAAACAAGCATGTTGTTGTTGAGGCCTTAAAAATTAACTAGGACATACCAGTAGAGAAAGCAAGGCGCAGAAAAGTAAAGTAAGCATGATTCCACAATCTAGCCTTGGCTTTTAGCCGGCTAGAGAAGGAATAACACAAGTAGTAATAGAGAAAGAGAGTTTTGAGTGTAAGTGCGTTTTTGAACTCAATTGTTCGTGTGTTTGAAAGAAGGGAGGGTAGGGTGATTATAGTTTTGAAAACGAGTGAAGAATAAGGTATCCAGTAAAGTTTCAACTCAAACAAGGAAATAACCACAATCAGAATCAATTGATAGAACTACTCCCCTTTAATGAAGAGATTACTACTCAAACAGATACTAATAGGGTTAATTAAGGAAAGAAATCGGTTTGAGACAGATTGACTATTGGCATATAAAGGGGAGTAAAAGTATGAAGTAAATAATTGAGTCTAAGTACAAAATATGCTTAGTTTTGTGAAAGGATTCAGCAAGGTAAAACATCACAGTAATTAAGGAAGGGAATCAATCAATTTTAAATAAATGAGTACAAATTACGGTTTATAAGGGAACCATTTGCAATCAATCGTAATATTGAGGAAATCAAGATCAATCAAGAAAGAAACATGATTCTGCACCTTGACGTATAAATAGAACGAACAGAAATATCAGACATGTAAGGCCAAATGCATTGACAAAACAAATAACTGGATACATACAAACATGAAGCGATTACAAGAGTAAGCTAAGGCTCAGTAGTCAAAAAAGAAAAATAGTCAGGGCTCACACGTAGAGCCAAAATGAAGAAACCAGTCCAATAGGTAAAGATAGTCAGAAACAAGTAAAGGTCTCACAGTAACAAGTGAGGAAATCCTTTTAACAAATTAGGGTTTTAACAATAGTCGAGTTTAAGAGATGATAAGAACTTATAATCAGATAAGTCAAACAAAGAAAAGAGAGTCAGAAACAAAGAACTTAATCGAACAAGTATACATTCAAACAAACCGTTTCAGAACCCGGATAAGACCAAAAAATACCTAGGGTTTTCAACGTGATGAATCAAACAGAAGGAAAGCATAACCAAGTCGTTTGAACATAGTAAAAATCATGAAACAACACCAAAAAATCAGAAAAGAGATCTTTTAAAAGAGGTTAACAGAAAACCCTAATCGTTGAAAAAAGAAGAGTCATTTTTGAAAGAAAATCGAAGAACATTCGAGAGAACACTTAAGAAGTTCATGATAAGCACAGATCTAGGATAGATCTGAAAGAAAATTAAAAAAAACTCTTAGAGCTAGGGTTTCAGAGAACCCAGAGAGAGTGAGAAAGACTTTGAAAAGTTAATCTAGCCGGAAAAGTCAAGGATCTGACTTGAACAACCATGGATGGCCGGAAGAAGGCCATAGATAGAAGTTGAACCAAGACTAGACTATATCCCTTTGAGATTTGTCCATGGAATCACGAAAATAGGTAGCCAGCAGGCATAGGAAATGAGTACACGCCTCAAATCGACATGGGAGCCCATGAATTAGGTAGGGATTGCAAGGGATTAGGGTGGAATTTGGTGGCGGTGGCTAGGGTTTATGTGAGGTTGCAGAGAGAATTGAGAGGAGAGGGATTCAAAGGCGGTAGGGGGTGAGAAATGAGTTAGGGTAAGGGCTCGTTTAGGTTTATTTTACGAAGGGTGAATGGGGACCGTTGATCTGAATGATCAATGGTCCAGATTAAATGGGGTAGGTGGGGATCAGGGTTTGGGTTAGCTAAAATTGGGCTAGGGTCAGGTATAATTCAAAATTGGGCTGGGGAATTGGGGTTCAATTTAGGCTAGAATTGAAATACAAATGGGCTATTATTTGAATAGCCAATTTTCCGGTTTTTTAATTATAAAAAATAGTAAATAAATTTTTGAAAATAAATTGAAAGTGCAAAAATGATTCACAACATGTAAATAACAATTTAAAAATATAGGGATTAATTTTATGAATATAAAGCACAATTAAATCTTAAAAGGCTAATATTGTAATTATATGCAATTAGCTTTTTAAAAATACTAAATAAAATAGTAAAAATATGTAAAAATTACCTTTGCCATATTTTGCATAAGTATAAAAATCCAATAAATGAATCATCAAAAATAATAATTTTGAACATAATTATTGGGATTTTATGGATGAAAAGGGAAATAAATCGATTTAAAACCTTTTTAAAAAAATTATGGAAAAATAATAAAATATTTGGACATGCTTATGTATGCATTTATATGCTATTTTGAAAGTATTTTGCATATTGCAAATATATAGGGAAAAACTGGTTATCAACAGCTGCCTCTCTTTATCCAGGAAGGATGACAGAGTTATCGGGTAAAGACATGATGGTCAATTTTGACCAAGCGAAATGGTTTGAAGAAGATTTAGGCTGCAACCTAGCTTCCGAGCTGCCTACATATCCCTGATTTTATAGGAATCATGTTGTATGTAGTTCAGGATTCGTCGGCGGAGTATGCTAATGGACACTTTTCGAGAACGGACGCAATATCCAGGGAAGGGTGAGTGACAGTTTTTGGGGGATGATTAAGGCTTGATATGGCTGTGGGGACTGGAGTGGGATCGCTCCTGCCGGGATGGCCGTTTCTCGCTGTTTTACCTACAATGAAACTATACAAGCGTATTTTGTGCATAAATTTAAACATGATGCAAATTTCCGTTGGACTATGAATGTTGTCTTTAGACGGTTAGGATGACGTCTTTGGACCATGACGTCCTGGTCAATGAAGTGTATGATGAAGGATTCTCATGCCATGAAATGATGCTCTCGGGCTATGAGGATGGTGCCTCCGAACTATGATGCCTTCGAATAATGATATGCAAAAGATCGAAAGAGATCCTCAGGCCATGACATGGTGTTCTCAGGCTATGAAGATGGTGCCTCCGAACGATGACGCCTTCGAATGAGTTAGCGATATTTTAGCCCAAGAAAGATGTAGTAGCATGATGCAGACAAGACAGAGCTTAGTCTTGCGAATTGAAGGGTAGAGTTTAGCCCGTATGAAAAGCGAAATAAATAGTGCTTGGGATATTGCTTATTTTCGAAGAAAATGGGAGGCAGAGCTCAGCCTCGGAAGGAAAAATGATAGCCTTATGCAAAGATGCGAATGCAGATAGAGGTAGAGCTTAACCTCGGAAGGCAGAACGGTAGCCTTATGCAGAAATGCATATGGAGACAACATTTAGTCTCGGAAGGCAGAATGGTAGCCTTATGCAATGCAAATGCATATGGAGACAGCGTTTAGTCTCGGGAGGTAGAATGGTAGCCTTATGCAGATCGGAAGGCAGAATAGTAGCCTTATGCAGATCGGAAGGCAGAATAGTAGCCTTATGCAATGCAGATGCAAATGGAGACAACGTTTAGTCTCGGAAGGCAGAATGGTAGCCTTATGCAGATCGGAAGGCAGAATAGTAGCCTTATGCAATGTAGATATAGATGGAGAGAACATTTAGTCTCGGAAGGCAGAAAGGTAGCCTTATGCAAGAATGCAGATGGAGACAGTGTTTAGTCTCGGAAGGCAGAAAGTTAGCCTTATGCAGATCAGAAGGTAGAATAGTAGCCTTATGCAAGAATGCAGATGGAGACATCGTTTAGTCTCAGAAGGCAGAATGGTAGCCTTGTGCAAAACGAAATAACGAATGATAGTAGAGTTTTCTTAGCTGATAGCGGATTGCAATATTGTGATTACTGAGAGCATTGTGATAGATGGAACATCACTGGTGTGTGCGGATAGCAAATGTTGGTAAGTGCAACGGTTCTAAGAGTTGCATTCTTGAATAATGTTTGTCCCATGGGTGTGTAGTATGTTTGATGATTTTCACAATCCTAGTGTCTGCATCCAAAGAAAAATCATGAGTTTTGTAAGGGGGAAGGTCAGTTCGTATCCCCGCTAGCTTTGCTTGACTTGCTCGGCTTTGATCTAGTGATACTTTCTATATCATTGGGGTAGCATTGCTAAACAAAATAGTTTCGATAATAAACATGCATGATTTGTAAAAGTATGACATAAGTGTATAATTAAAAATAGCTTTTAGATAAACCGATGGCTGTGACATGGTTCGGGATATTGCAACCTCTCTTGCTACAGAATTTTGAGGGTCCTCCTCAAAATTCTTCCCCAGTTTAATGGTTTGATGCTTCTGACTGTTACTTGCACGACGATCGGCTAAAATTACTTTGGAATTTTGAGGATCCTCCTCAAAATTCTGCCCCAGTTTCCAATTGCGGGGGAACATGAAAATTTTATTAAATTGTGACCGAACCCATAGGGATGCCTATGTATCCCCTCTTAAAAGGGAATCAAGTCAGGCGTAGTTCAATTTATATCATATAAGGGAAGCATAAAAATTACACATAGTAACGTTTGACTGCATCTGAATTAATCGGCTTTGGCCAGATTTCTCCGTCCATTTCTACAAGTATGAGGGCTCCTCCTGTTAGAACCTGGTGAACCATGTATGGACCCTGCCAGTTGGAAGAGAACTTCCCTTTGGCTTCGTCTTGATGCGGAAAAATTTTCTTTAACACCAGCTACGCTAGTGTTAACTATCTTGGCTTGACTCTTTTGTTGAAGGCTCTTGACATTCTGTTCTGATAGAGTTGACCATGGAAAAATTGCATTCATTCTCTTTCCGTCTATAATAGCTAGTTGCTCATAACGACTTTTTACCCACTCCGCATCATCGAGTTCAGCTTCTTGTATGATCCTTGGGGAAGGAATTTCTACCTTAGCGGGAATGACAGCCTCTGTACCATAAACCAGCATATAAGGGGTTGCTCCGGTTGATGTCCGGACTGTGGTGCGATACCCTAATAGAGCAAATGACAACTTCTCGTGCCGTTGTTTATGCTTTTCTATAATTTTCCTCAATATCTTCTTGATATTCTTGTTGGCGGCTTCTATAGCTCCATTCATTTGAGGCCTGTAGGATGTGGAATTCTTGTGTCTGATCTTGAAAGTTTTGCACATATATTTCATCAAGTCGCTATTGAGTTTGGAGCCATTATCAGTAATGATTGACTCTTGAATCCCGAATCGACAAACAATGCGGTTGCGAACAAAGTCAGCCACGACTTTCTTAGTCACTACTCCATAAGATGCTGCTTCTACCCACTTGGTGAAATAGTCTATGGCTACCAGGATAAACTTGTGTCCATGGGAAGTGGCATGATCGATTGGTCCAATAACATCCATCTCCAAGCGGCGAACAGCCATGGTGAGCTTGTTGCATTAAGCTCATTTGGAGGTACCTTTATCATGTCTGCATGTATCTAATAGCGGAGGCATTTTCGAACACACTGGATGCAGTCCGTTTCCATGGTAATCCAAAAGTAACCAGCCCGAAGTATCTTCTTTGCTAGGACAAAACAATTCATATGTGGACCGCAGGTCACAACATGAATTTCCTCTAGTAACCTGGATGCTTCCTTCGCGTCAACACATCTTAATAGTCCCATATCTGGAGTCCTCCTATAAAGGATTCCTCCACTGTGAAAGAGGTTGTTGGACAATCTCCGAAGTGTGCATTTCTGAGTAGGATTTGCAAGCTCTGGGTACTCTCCTTTTTCCAAATATTCCTTGATATCATGAAACCAATGCTTTCCGTCTGTTCTTCTTCAACATGGGCACAATAAGCTGGCTGATCATGGATCTTTACTGGAATGGGATCAATGAAATTCTTGTCTAGATGTTGTATCATAGACGACAGGGTAGCCAATGCCTCGGCGAACTCATTCTGGACTCTGGGAACATGTTGGAACTCCGTCTTCGTGAACCTCTTTCTCAATTCTTGTACATGATGCAGATACAGGAGTATCTTGGAGTTCTTGGTTGCCCATTCTTCTCGTACCTGATGTATAAGTAAGTCTGAATCTTCGATTACTAGAAGCTCTTGAACATTCATACCAATGGCCATTTTGAGTCCTAAGATGCAGGCTTCATACTCGGCCATATTGTTGGTGCATGGGAACCTGAGTTTGGCACATACCGGATAACGCTGACCGGTTTCTGATACTACGACTGCTCCTGTGCCGACTCCTTTGAAATTTGCTGCTCCATCGAAAAACATTCTCCAACTGTCATAGGATTCTGCAATGTCTTCTCCTATGAATGATACCTCCTCATCAGGAAAGTACATTTTTAGGGGTTCGTATTCTCCATCCACAGGATTCTAAGTGAGGTGGTCTATCAGTGCTTGTCTCTTGACCGCTTTCTGAGTTACGTAGACAATGTCAAATTCACTCAACAGGATTTGCCACTTGGCTAGCTTGACAGTGGGCATGGGCTTCTGAAAGATGTACTTCAAAGGATCCATCCTTGATATAAGATATGTAGTATAGGCACAAGAGTAATGCCCCAGATTCTGAGCTACCCAAGTCAAAGAACAACAGGTGCACTCCAATAGAGTATACCGGGCCTCGTACGGGGTGAACTTCTTACTAAGATAATAGATGGCTTGTTCCTTCCTCCCCGGTTCATCATGCTGCCCAGAACGCAGCGAAAAGCTCCATCCAACACTGCAAGGTAGAGTAGTAAGGGTCTACCTGGCTCGGATGGGACTAAGACTAATGGTATTGACAGGTATTCCTTGATTCTGTCGAAGGCCTTTTGGCAGTCACCAGTCTATTTGGTAGTTGCGTCCTTCTTCAACATCTTAAAGATTGGTTCACAAATAACTGTAGACTGTGCTATGAATCGGCTGATATAGTTGAGCCTTCCCAAGAAACTCATCACATCCTTCTTGTTCTTTGGAGGTGGCAATTCTTGAAAGGCTTTGACTTTTGATGGATCCAGTTCTATTCCTCGGCGACTCAAAATAAACCCGAGCAATTTCCTAGCAGGAACCCCAAATGCGTATTTGGCAGGATTCAGTTTCAGGTTGTACCTTCACAATCTATTGAAGAACTTCCTCAGATCTTCCATGTGATCAGTGGCTTTCTTGGATTTGATGATAACATCATCTACATATACTTCTATCTCCTTGTGTATCATATCATGGAAAATGGTAGTCATGGCCCTCATGTAGGTGGCCCCTGCATTCTTCGGGCCGAACGGCTTAATCTTGTAATAGGACATTCCCCACGACGTAATGAAAGCCGTTTTCTCAGTATCTTCTTTATCCATCCAGATCTGATGATAACCAGCGAAGCAATCTACAAATGACTGCAGCTCATGCTTGGCGCAATTGTCAATCAGGATGTGTATATTTGGCAAAGGGAAGTTGTCTTTTGGACTGGCCCGGTTCAGATACCGGTAGTCGACACAGACCCTAACCTTCCCGTCCTTCTTTGGCACTGGCACGATTTTGGTTAACTATGTCGGGTATTCTACTACCCTGAGAACCTTAGCTTCGACCTGCTTGGTGACCTCTTCCTTGATTTTCAAACTCATATCAGGCTTGAACTTTCTAAGCTTTTGTTTTACCTGCAAACATGTTGGGTCGGTCGGCAGTTTGTGATCCACAATAGACGTACTCAGTCCAGTCATGTCATTATACGACCAGGCGAATATGTCCTCATATTCCTTTAGAAATTTCGTGTATTCTTTCTTTTCTGATGGTGATAGGTGAACGCTGATTCATGTTTCCTTGACATTTTCTGCGTCTCCCAAGTTAACAATTTTGGTCTCGCCTAGGTTGGACTTAGGTCTGTTCTCAAAGTTCTCAATTTCTCTAAAAATCTCGTCAGGTATGTCATCCTCCTCTGAATTAATGTCTGTTTGTTGCGTTGTCTCATTGCATGTCACAGTCATTGGTTCATCAAGATAAGTAATAGTAATGTTGTATAAGTAAAGTAATGAGAGAAAACGATAATGAATGTTGATTTATAAGAAAAAGTGAAAATGCTTTGATAAATTGCATAACTGATTTGAATATTGAAGATCTTATTGCGGGAATTGAAAATTCAAAAAGAAAATCATTTAGTAAAAACAATGGATAATGCTTATTTTAGCCTTGCTACCCCGAGGCACTTCGAGCATTGGTTGTCCTGATGATCCAATTCTTGAGATGGGCCCCTCTTCTCACAGCATGTATAGAAGAGCCTTGTGAAATAAGATGATGATGCTAGAATGCACGAACTAACCTTTGGGGAGGGGAATAATAAGAAAAAAAAAAAAAACAAAAAGGTAATCAAGTTAGTGAGGATTATAAAAAGTATTGCAATATTTAAACACATAGTGCGGGAATGTAAAACGTATCCTAAATTGGGAACCTCTTTTTGCCCGAGATAGGCCTAGCGACAAATAGATTTGAAGAACTTCAAGTGATAAATGCCTCATTTTATTGAAAAGATAGGCGAATCTCAAAACGACACTAAATAAGCAAAATTCACTAATGGTCATTGGCCTTATTATATTCATAAAGCGAAAAAGTAAATTCCTATCTATTTGGTCCCAGAAGGACCTTCCTCAGGTTGAATTTTCTCGTTGATCAGATCCTCCAGTTTGTGTAGGTTCGCCAGTAAAAATGCCTTTGTCAGTTGTTCTGCTTCGTCTCCATCAGTGTTCCGGCAGTCGGTGACTCTCTTCCTCACTCTTCCTTCCAATTCCAGTAGACTGTATTCTAAATATTCCAACTTTTTGCTAGCTTTGGCGGCCCTCTCTTTCCACTCATTGATTTGGTCATTTTATGGAAGACTCCTCCACCAGTCTAGCAAGAGTGGGGGTGTGCTAACCATATCGAAAGTTGGGGACCTCGTGCCTCATTTTCTACAAAACAAAAGGGTTAGACCCTACCCCCACCAGACTCGGCTATTAATATCAACAATTAGCATGAATCATTTAGTTCTCCAAATAAATGCACAGAATGTGATGACGTCCGTTTGGGTTCATGGAAACCCAATGGACATTGGACAAGCCTATCTTAAAGGATCATTATGTAGGCAATATAACTGACCCAGCTAGGTTTGACCATGATGCATTCACAATTTGAATAGAGTAAGGTTTCTATGGGGTTTTATACTGGAACCCTTGAGCGGACAACTCAACGGGGAAGGCACAAAACTGTCGACTGCACGGTGATCAACTAGTTTTACCGCAAATATGTCTTTCTGAAATTAGGGGGTAATGATATAGGAAGAGCGCAACTACTCATTAAAAGCATTGCTTTAGTATTTGTTTGGCACGAGTGGAGTATGATGTTGAGCATGATGATGCAATAATTAAAAAAACATGTTGACATGTATTTGTACATTAAGAAAGAGATAAATACAACAGTTTTATAATTTAAAGCAGCAATAAAGGAAGGAAACAAAGAAGATATGTCAGTTTTGCAGCTGAAAAAGAAATTAAATGCTTAAAGGAATTTAAAAAAATAATTGCACATAAGGAAGGGGTACAAATTCACAAGAACAATCTGAAATGGTAAAAGCCTAAGTTTGCCCAGCAGAGTCGGCATGCTATCGCGCCCCTCTTTTTCCCTTCCATCAAAGAGGAGTCTGGGTTTCGACATTCATGGGGTGTAATGATTCATTTCCTTTTGGGAATTAGGTATTTTGAAGAGTTTCCACCTAACGATTTTAAGGTACGCTAGGGCACCTACAGGGTTCATTTCTAACTATGTTTGATAACCAGAGACAGGGTAAGGGCTTGAAATCATCCCAAGGGGAAGGTGTTAGGCACCCCTCGGGATCAACTAGTGTGGTTCCTGGCCAGACAGTTTTTGTAAATTTGTAAAATTAGCAAATATACAAGTAGAGATCAAATAATAGGGGATTTAAATGTTTTGAAAACGATTCATGAGAGGAAGGTTTTTGAAAAGAGTTACAATCTAAGCATGCTTATGAAGGTAAAGGGGTGTCCTAGGTTTGTTTGTAATATGGATCACATCAATGCAATACCCGGTATGACACTCCTCAAAAGAGGGGATACACGTGGTATTAACACACTGGTGATCATATCCATATCTACCCTTCCCACCTCGTGAAGGTATTAAAGCGCGGATTGGTCTCGACCTCTATTGCATGTATTTACCCGTCCCGTTCTTATCAGTCCTGGAGGAATTTAGGACTACTCTTCCTATAAGAGGGAGGTTTTAGGCTGACACATAGGTTTAAAGATAAAAAAGGTAAGGCGACATACAAAAACACGTAGGACTGCATTTAGAGGGGGAACATATAAACAATTAGAAGGCTCATGTATACCTCCGCAAATGATACATATAAATAGCATGACTTAAACATAGTTAAGGTCTGAATTTTATAAATCCTAAAGTAGGGCTTGAGTCAGAACCAGATTTATTATATAACTCAGAAAAGAAGTCCAAATCAGGCATGCTTGCTGGTTGTAGCAGTTGGTGATTAAACAAAGGCAGTTCCAGTTTTATTCGAGCAATTACCTAAGGCTTGCCTAGGCGTAATAGTGATGCCATATGAGCATGATATCTATATTGATTAGAAATGCAGTAGAGCAGTGATTAATTTAAAACTGACAACTTGATATCCTATAGACATGCTTTCTAATGGTATTAACTTAAGGTAGTGTTTGAAAACTTTTTAAAGAAGCGGCAGATTAATTAACTAATCCAATTCAAAATAAACATCGTGAACTAAGCGACTTCTCCAACTAAACTAGTTTTAAGTTTTATAGGCATGATTTCTATTATAACTACTTAGATCCTATAGGTATGGTATCTAAGTATTAAAAGTTGACTTTGAACCTATAGGCATGCTTTCTAGGGAGACGAATCTGAATACATGCTGTAATGAAATCTGAACTTCAATTACTTTATGCCCTATAGGCATGATATCTAATTATAAAGCTGATTTTAACCCTGTAGGCATGATTTCTATTATTAAGACATTTAGATCCTATATACATGGTTTCTAATTATGTGAAAGTAAAGCATGCAGAATTCATTTGAAAACAGAGCAGATCCTATAGGCATGTTATCTAACAGACCATATCTGAAAAATAGACCCTATAGGCATGTTATCTACCCAATTTACCCACAATATACAACTACCCACCTTTTTTCACTAATCACCCTGATAATTGCTTACAAATTATTGCAGACCAAATAATTGAATTACAAAAGAAGTGCAGAAATAAGAAATTACAACCAAATGAAGCCTGATTTTGACTTTCTCTCTGAGTTATGTAATGAACCACTTCAATACCAATATTTCAAAGCCTTTCTTATATCTAGGTGTGTTAGAGTTCCCTAAGGACCTCAAGGGATCCCGGGCAGTGCTCACACCCAAATTTGTATAACAAAACAGATTTAGTGCAGTGTGGAACAACCAGCTCTTATGTGTCCAATTTTAGAGGGGCAGAACCTAGATTCTAGTAATAGATGAGAGTGCTTGACATAGTTTGGAAAAAGAGATCATTTAAAATTGAGTTGAAAGCAATCAATAATAGAGGTAATTTGAAAGCAGTTGTAGTAATAAAACTCAAAACTCAAACAAACATAATCAGTAGTCATACAAGGGGGGTCAAAGAATTTTGGGAATATACTTGTCTGTAAGCACATAACCCCAGCAGGGGTCTGGTTTGGACATGCACAGTAATAGCTGATGTTGGCGTGGTCACAAACCAGCCAAAAGAACATAAACACATAGAGGGTATACGGGGGTTTGGGATTCACAAGACAGTAATGGCACAACAAGTGACTGCCAGAGTATGCTTCAAAACACACATAGGGGAATCATTAATCATAGGGGAAGCATTAATCTAAGGGGGAAGGGAACATATTACAGCATGCTAATAATGTAACTTAACTGCAGAACCATAAACAGGAGTAGACGAGAATAAGGGAAACTGAAACAACTAAAGAAGCATGTTGTTGTTGAGGCTTGAAAAATTAACTAGGACACACCAGTAGAGAAAGCAAGGTGCAGAAAGGTAAAGTAAGCAGGATTCCACAATCTAGCCTTGGCTTTTAGCCAGCTAGACAAAGCAATAGCATAAGTAGTAGTAGAGAAAGAGAGAGTTTTAAGTGTAAGTGTGTTTTTGAACACAATTGTTCGTGTGTTTGAAAGAAGAGAGGGTAGGGTATTTATAGTTTTGAAAACGAGTGAAGAATAAGGTAACTAGTAAAGTTTCAACTCAAACATGGAAATAACCACAATCAGAATCGATTAATACAAGTACTCCCCTTTAATCAAGGGATTACTACTCAAACGGATACTTACAGGGTTAATTAAGGAAAGAAATCAGTTTGAGACAGATTGACTATTGCCATATAAGGGGGAGTAAAAATATGAAGTAAATAACTAAGTCTAAGTACAAAATATGCTTAGTTTTGGGAAAGGATTCAGCAAGGTAAAACATCACAGTAATTAAGGAAGGGAATCAATCAATTTTAAACAAATGAGTAAAGATTAGGGTTTATAAGGGAACCCTTTGCAATCAATCGTAATATTTAGGAAATCAAGATCAATCAAGAAAGAAACATGATTCTGCACCTTGACGTATAAATAGAACAAACAGAAATATCAGACATGCAAGGCCAAACGCATTGGCAAAAAAATAACTGGATACATACAAACATGCATCAATTAAAAGAGTAAGCTAAGGTTCAGTAGTCAACAAAGTCAAATATTCAGGGCTCACACATAGAGCCAAAATGAAGAAACCAGTCCAACAAATAAAGAGAGTCAGAAACAAGTAAAGGTCTCACAGTAACAAGTGAGGAAACCCTTTTAAGAAATTAGGGTTTTAACAATGGTCGAGTTTAAGAGATGATAAGAACTCAGAATCAGATAAGTCAAACAAAGAAAAGAGAGTCAGAAACAAAGAACTTAATCGAACAAGTATACATTCAAACAAACCGTTTCAGAACACGGATAAGACCAAAAAAGACCTAGGGTTTTCAACGTGGTGAATCAAATAGAAGGAAAGCATAACCAAGTCATTTGAACATAGTAAAAATCATGAAACAACACCAAAAAATCAGAAAAGAGATCTTTTAAAAGAGGTTAAGAGAAAACTCTAATCGTTGAAAAATGAAGAGTCATTTTTGAAAGAAAATCGAAGAACGTTCGAGAAAACACTTAAGAAGTTCATGATAAGCACAGATCTAGGATAGATCTGAAAGAAAATCGAAAAATACTCTTAGAGCTAGGGTTTCAGAGAACCCAGAGAAAGTGAGAAAGACTTTGAAAAGTTTCCGATCTAGCCGGAAAAGTCAAGGATCTGACTTGAACAGCCATGGATGGACGGAAGAAGGCCATAGATAGAAGTTGAACCAAGACTGAACTAGATTCCTTTGAGATTTATCCATGGAATCACGAAAATAGGTAGCAGACAGGCATAGGAGACGAGTACACGCCTCAAATGGCCATGGGAGCCCATGAATTAGGTAGGGATTGCAAGGGATTAGGGTTAAATTGGGTGGCGGCGGCTAGGGTTTATGTGAGGCTGCAGAGAGAATTGAGAAGAGAGGGATTCAAAGGCAGCGGGTGGTGAGAAATAAGTTAGGGTAAGGGGTCGTTTAGGTTTATTTTAGGAAGGGTGAATGGGGACCATTGATCTGAATGATCAACTGTCCAGATTAAACGGGGTAGGTGGAGATACGGGTTTGGGTCGGTTAAAATTGGTCTAGGGTCGGTTTTAATTCAAAATTGGGCTGGGGAATTGGGCTTCAATTTAGGCTAGAATTTAAATACACATGGGCTATTATTTAAATAGCCAATTTTCCACTTTTTAAATTATAAAAAATAGTAAATAAATTTTTGAAAATAAATTGAAAGTTCTAAAATTATTACCAACATTAAATAATAATTAAAAAATATAGGGCTTAATTTTATGAATTTAAAACATAATTAAATCTTAAAAGGCTAATATTGCAATTATATGCAATTAGCTTTTAAAAATACTAAATAAAATTTTAAAAATTACCTTAGCCATATTTTGCATAAGTATAAAATCCAATAAATTAATCATCAAAAATAATAATTTTGGACATAATTATTGGGATTTTATGGATGAAAAGGGAAATAAATCGATTTAAAACCTTTTTAAAAAAATTATGGAAAAATAATAAAATATTTGGACATGCTTATGTATGCATTTATATGCTATTTTGAAAGTATTTTGCGTATTGTAAATATATAGGAAAAAATTGGGTATCAACACTTCCAGAGCATAGAAACATGAAATACCAGATGCACACTCGACAAGCTGGGCGGCAAAGCAAGCTCATAAGCCACCTCCCCAATCCTCCGAAGCACCTCAAAAGGCCTAATGAACCGAGGACTCAATTTACCCTTCTTCCCAAATCTCATAACACCCTTAATGGGTGAAACCTTCAACTAAACCTTCTCCCCAACCATGTAAGACACATTCCGAACCTTCCTGTCAGCATAACTCTTTTGTCTCGACTGTGCTGTACGAAGCCTCTCCTGAATTACCTTCACCTTTTCTAAAGCATCCTGCACCAAGTCTATACCCAGTAGCCTAGCCTCACCTGGCTCAAACTAACCAACTGGAGATCTACACCGCCTCCCATACAAAGCCTCATATGGATCCATCTGAATACTCAACTGGTAGCTGTTGTTATAAGCAAACTCTGTGAGCGGTAGAAACTGAACCCATGACCCTCCGAAATCAATGACACAAGCACGCAACATGTCCTCCAATATCTGAATAGTGCGCTCGGACTGCCTATCCATATGAGGGTGAAAAGTTGTGCTCAACTCAACCTGAGTACCCAACTCTCGCTGCACAGACCTCCAAAACTGCGAACTAAACTGAGTGCCCCTTGTAAGCACGTGATTTTTACCCTATGAGAGAAATACTCCCAAAAAATTCAAAATAAAACAATTTTCCTTTGTGTACAATTTTGAGAATTTTCCTCTCAAATTTTGATAATTATTTGTATTTTGTCCATGCATGTTTATTTGTTAAATTAATAAAAAATACAAAAATATGTCGCATTTGCATTTAGGATTTAATTCTACAATTAGGAGCAATTAAGTTTGTTTTTACAAGAACAAAAAATCATAAAAATATTGAACGTTGCATTTTTAGCATTTAATGTCCAAATTGTGTGATTTTATCGTAATTGCTATTTAATTGTGTGTTAATTGTTATTGAGAGTTAATTTGCACTTTTATAAATTAATTTAGTTCTATATGATAATTTAGGATTTTTAGAATTTAGTTTAGTTTAAGAGAAAATAAAAGAAGAAAAAAGAAGCAATAAAAGAGGAAGAAAATCGGATTGGGCCACCTTCTAATTTAAATCAACCATGGCCCAAATCAAATAACCCCACCGGGTCGACCCGACCCAGTCCGCCCCATAACCCAAACTATGGTTAATACCATACCCCCATTTTCATTTTTTTTACCCTAAAAACCCTAAAAGCTACCCGCCCCCCCTCTCTTCTTCTTCATCTCCAAAACCACCTCCCCTTCCCCTCGTCCCAAGCTCCCATGGCTGACCCCAAGCTCCAGTTCCAGCCTCCTCCTCACGACCAGCTGCTGCCCAAGCTTCGTCTTCATCGACGAACAACACCCCTCCTCGTCGTCCACCCAAACCTCCATGGCTGCTCCTTCTTCTTCTTCTTCGTTCCTAGCTCCACCATGAACGACCAACAACCATGGTTGTTGTTTCTTCATCTTCACCAGTCCGTCGACCTCCAGTCCAAAAACGAGCTCCACTAAGTAACCAAACAGTCCGTCACTCCATGTCTAGCAGCCATTGCTGCTGCTTCATCTCCTCGTCCCAAGCTCCCATGGCTGCCCTCCCATGGCTGAAACCCCAGCTGCTCCGTCGACCACTATTGCTACTTCTTCGTCGTCCCCCTCAGCTCACGTCCAAACGAACCCCATCGACGACCATAACACCATTGTTGCTGCCTTCGTCAAGCTCCAACCAAACGTTGCTGCTTCTTCTGCTTCACCTCCCATGACTGCCTCGTCGACCTCCAGCAAAGAACACACAACCCCACTATTGCTGCTTCCATGAACACATGCACACACATGGAGGAAAAGCGAGGCAGTCCGGTTAAAGTCCGACGAAGTTCTGTCAAGGTTTCATTTGGTTTTGTTTGAGTCTGTTGTTGTTCATCGTTCGGTGAGGTCCAGTCTGAGTTCGTCAAGGTTAAAAGAGAAGGTGGGTTTTCATTGAAGTCGAGATCCATTAGGTCGTTGGCAGTCTTGGTTCGAGTTTGCCATTTCCGTTCGAGTTCGTCGTTGTTCATTTCCGGTTAGTTGGTTTAAGTTTCATTTTTGTCCGTATTTTGTTTGATATTCTCAGATTTGAAATCAGTATATGTTTCATTCTTTTCTTGTTCGTTGTTTTTTCATTTCTTGATTATTTCTTCGGTTTGTTTTTATTCATTTGTTTTTGTTTAGTTTTAATATAGAATTGTGTTAGTTTAATCACTTGAATCATTCATCTTTGTTGTTTAATTTAGATTTAATTCGTGTTCATTTTTTGGTTGAAGTTCGTTTTTAATCTAGTGATTTAATGTGAGTTTATGTTTTGGTTTTTAATTTTTGATTTAGTTTGAATCATTCATCTTTGTTGTAATGTTGTTGGATTTAATTCGAGGTTCGATTGATGATCGAGTTTAGTGATTTGTATTTACTTGTTTGTTCTGCTGAGTTTGTTCGGATATGAATCTGACTGTGTTGTTAATTCATGAACGTTGTCGATTAGGAGTTTGTTTGGCAAGTTTATTATGCAGAGTTTGATTATTAGTTGTCAATTTTCAGGTTTGATTGGTTATAGCTGCTGTATTTTGGTTAATTGATTAGGTGAATTGGTTATAGCTGATGTGGGTAGAATGATAAATTGCAGTATTTTTAGGGGTAGAATGGTAATTTCAGTAATTTCAAAGGGGTATTTTTGGAATTGAAAATCTGAACAATTATTTATTTTGAGTGCTCTGTCCACTAAGCTAATAATATTAAAATAAGGTATTAAAATAATATAGTGGGGGACAAGACATGTGGTAGTGGGGAATAATGCATTTGTTTAATCAATAATGGGGAACAAGACATAGTAGGATTACGGGGCTCAAGCAAAGTTGATTAAATAAAATAATAATTGCATTTTTTATGTAGTAGTGAGTTTGGTAAGAGAAAGTGGATTGTTTTATTAATTGTTTAATTGATTAAGGGGTCTGTTATGAGGCATAAATGGAGCAGACTTGGACAGAATTAGGGGAGATTTTTTCTGAATATGAAGGGAGAATTAAAAGAATTTTCTGAAGATTAAGAAAGATTTGAGGATTTTTCGGAACAGAAAAAACATTCGGGAAATCTAAAGAGAGAGTAGTATACACCCGATATACAATCTGCATACACTGGATATACAGAGGGGTCAGAATTTAAGGGTTAAACATTAACTGAGCTTTCAATCTAAAAAAGATTCACTTTGTTTCTGCCCGTTGATTGTTGTTGGTGTTTCTGGATTTTCATTTGGTTTGTTCCTTGAGTTTGGTTGGTTATTTGCTACTACGTCACTGGTTATTGCTGGATTTTTGCTTGATTTTAAAATCTGTCACTGGTTTCTCGTTGCTGGTTGTTACTGGTTGCGGGGTGTTGCTGTTGTTATATGCTACTGCATTTCTGCTGATCTTCCTCTTCTTTTACTTCCAATATCAGGTAGACAACTGACACGCTGGTTACTGTAAGCTGAAACATGAAGCATGAATATGAAATGAAGAGTTGAATTCTGAATTTATCTTAGTTATATTCTGAATTTTAGTTGTATATATACATTATTTAGCTTTTTCTAATCGGAATCATGTAGTTGTTTAATATATATAATGGAACATCTGACAGTAGCTTAGTGGACGAACTGCCTATGTATTGCTAAAAAATAAATAAATGGTGTAGTAGCTCTGTTCAGTTAGTTCGTTATTGTTTGATGATTATCATGTCTCAAAAAGCATGTTAGCTGATTTAGACTATTCTTAAACATTCAACAGTTAGCACATTAAACGAATAGCCCGTTTCGGAACTTGTAGGAATATTGATTAGCTAGATATTATTGGTTAATTTCAGCATGTAAATGGTTTAGGATTAAAATTAGATTGCCAAGTTTTTTTTAATTTGACAAACTGTGAGCATGCCTAGTATAATGTAACTAGGTAGTAACATGTGAATGAGATGGTCCAGGTCTAGTTTTGTGCCATACACGTTGGGCCTGGGCCCACATTGGCCAACGGGCTGTCCATATTGTGTTCTGATTTAACAAATTGCGTTCGGAACCCGACTATAACAACTCGTAAGCATGTAAATAAACTAGGACCTTTTCTCTTTCATTTTTTAGAGACAAATTTAATAGAAAAAATGTAGGCACTTTACGATTATCCTTTTAAAATAAATGAGATGAGCCTCACCCAATAAAACGCACAAGTTGCGGGGCCCACAATAAATGGTTAATAATTGTATAGACTTCGGGATAGGTCGTTTCGCAAATTTCACGGCCTCACCCAAAATAATGATACGCTAGTCGCTTTAGGCGCGCCTTTAACAATTTATTTTCTTAAACTCGGGTGCACATTTATGTGACCCAAATCCAAATCTCAACAGAGTCGAAATATGTCGATAACCACGGGTACATTGATGTGACGTGGTTCGAGATATATTTTCACGATGTTGCAATTCTCGATAAAAATAATAATAATAATGATAAAAGCGGTTAAAAGTTAAAATTCGCACATATGTTCAACATGTATTATATCAGATAATCAAGCCGAATATGACAGTTGAGCGACCGTGCTAGAACAACGGAACTCGGAAATGCATAACACCTTTTCCCGGGTTAACAGAATTCCTTATCCGGATTTCTGGTGCGCAGACTGTTAAACATAGTCAATATTTTCCTTGATTCGGGATTCAACCGGTGACATGGGACACCATAAATCTCCCAAGTGGTGACTCTGAAATAAATAAATAAATCCCGTTTCGATTGTCCTTTAATTGGAAAAAACTCCCTACCGCGTCCCTTCGCGGCGGCGCGGGCAAAAAAGGAGGCATGACAGCTTTGGCGACTCTGCTGGGGAGATAACCCAGAATCTCTGGTTCAGGGTTCAGAATTCGAGCTTAGATGAATTGTTATATTTGACTTTATTTATTATTTGATCTGATTACATGTTTTAGCCTAAAATGTGCAAAATGATGCTTTTTGCTGCTTTGATATTATTTGAACTGTACATATAAACTGTGCCGAAACCTTCTCTTCTTACCTCCGGGGATGTGCTTACTGGTTGAGACTCCCTATTCTGTTAGTGTCATACCCTAAATAAAAGAGGCTCGTAAAGTTTCTAAGTCGGCTGGCCTTTTGGTTCCCGGAAAGGAGCTCCTTCCTCAACTCGAGTTGTCCGCTCGGGTACACTGTCTAGAACATATACCCAGGTTGAACCTAGAATAACTTGACTTCATGCCGGATCCCTAGTAGGAACGTTTATTTGCATCATGTTGCATTTGGCTTAGGGGACTCAACACAGGGGTTGGGTCCGTCTAGGACAAGCAACCTGAAATGAAAAAGACCATCCTGCTGCATCTTGTTTGTTTTGCACATTTATTTGCTTTAGATCTGCATGCTGACCGGCTTCTGAAATCAGCAATTTTGAAAAAAAAAGAGAAAAAAAATATAGCAGTGTAGGAAGATAACTACTTATTTTTTTAGAAAAATAAAATCAATGTCCAAGTAGTGTCAAAACCCTGCTGAAATTTTGAATTTTTTTTTAGTTTGATTTATTGGAAAAGAAAGGAGTATTGTTTACAAAGTTTAGTTTATATGTGGCGAACTACGCTGGCTTGATTCTCACCGGATGTGAGATACGTAGGCAGCCCTAATCGGGTCCAACCTCCCCTTTTGCTAAAATAGCCACACAAAAAAACATGTCAAAATTTTAATTTTTGTCATAAATAAGTCGGGTGATGTCTAACCTCTCCTTTGCAAAAATAGCCAAAAATGTCGATTTTTTGTCATAAATAAGTCGGGTAATGCCGCTCATGTCAAATATAGCCAAGTGTCCCCAAAAGGGACGCCAGAAGGCTGACTTTGCATAAATGGCCACATTTGGTCATTTTTTTAGAATTTTGACCGGTTATCCACACAGCCTTAAATTCTTCGTCCCCGAGGCACTAAAAAGGCTGTGTTTACCGGATCTTTCATTTTTATTTGAAAAATAGAAAAAAAGAGTCATAACTACGTCGGGTGACGCCGTTTTTGTCAAAATTAGCCAAATGTTCCCAAACGGGATGCCGGAAGGCTGATTTTGCATAAACAGCCACCTTTGGTTATGTTTTGATTTTTGACCCTCACAGCCTTAAAATCTTCGTCCCTGAGGCGCTGAAAGGCCGTGTTTTCAAAACCATGTCTTTTATTATTTGAAAAACAAGAAAATAGTCAGTGGTCAAGTGAATACCGTTTGGTTTTTAGTTAAAATAAGCCGACCCGGCTTCGGTGATGTCTTAAACCTTTCTTGCCGAGATAGCCTTAGAGTATCTTTCAGTTGTCGAAGGGCTATTTTTGTAAAAGAACAAACAAGTTTGTGAAAGGTCTTAAAATAATCCTTCCCGACCTTAAAATTCATGTGAAATTGAGAAGGGGCCACGTCTGAAAAATGACCATTTGGTTAAAATTGGCATATAGGGGAAGGAATCTGGCTGTTTGTTTTTGAGTTTGTAATTCTTTGATTAGAGTATGCGGGTTATTTGATTTTCGAGACCGTTTGTTGTCTTTTGTCAAAGTCTGTTAGTATGGTCAGTTTTTAAACTTTTGTAATCAAGTTTGTTTTATTATGAAAATTGAAAATTCCAAAAAATGTTTTATTATTATTTATCTTTTATTAGTCTGAACTACGCAAGGTCTGATTCATGCGGGGACATGATACGTAGGCAATCTACATAAGGTTCGACTACCGCTAAAAAAGAAAAAAAGAAAGTGAATAAAAGAAAAGAAAAAAAGAGAGAGAGAGAGAAAAAGAAAAAAGAAAAAAAGAGGGAATAGAGGGTTTCCGAAACACTTGAAAAAGGCACAAATAAAACAAGCCGGGAGGATGCATGCGGTAGGAGCAAAAACATGTTATAAATGGTTAACTGCCTAAGAATATTGCATCCGCCAACGTGCAATTGCAATATCTGTTAAAACTCTAACGCTAACAAGTTTATTGTTTGTCCAATATCAGACAGTTAGTTGTTAAAGCGTACTGGCACCATACCATTATCAAACAAGATCAAAAGAGCCTATACCAGAAAGCATGACTGGCTCAGAAAATAGTGTTGAGTCGGAAAAGACGGCACATCAGATGCTGAAGGAGGCGATGGCCAATATGGAAAAAATGAGATTGGAAATGAATGAAATGCAGCTAGCCATGGCTAAGGTGCAAAAGGGGCCTGAACCACCTGTCACTCCTACTCCCCCACCGGGACACACACCGGAATACTCTTCCCCCGGCCCTTCAACAAGCTTCCCAAGCTACCACTACTATCAGGGGAGAGATGCCTATAATCCCCAAGCTCCGCCACCCAATCAGAACCCTCCACCACCAAATGTTCCTGTCTTTGTGGCACCTCCCCCAGCCACATTACAAAGATCGTCTAGTGAACCATTGTTCCAAGTTCACGACACCCAATATTTTCCTCCTGAACCCACTTTTAAAGCTCCTGAGCCATACACATATACACCCCAATTTGGGATACTAGAGGAAGCTGAGAAACCGGTTAAGAACATAGAACATGAGGAGGTGATTCGAAAGGTCAAAAGCCTGGAGCAATCCTTCAGGAACATGCACGGGTTAGGCCACCAGGTCAGCGTGGCCTACAAGGATCTATGCCCTTTCCCTGATGTCCAATTGCCAGCAGGGTTCAAGATGCCCAAGTTCGATTTATACGAAGGGCATGGCGATCATGTGGCACATCTACGGGGTTTTTGTAGCAAGATGAGAGGAGCTGGTAGCAAAGACGAGCTACTGATAGCTTACTTTGGCCAAAGCCTAAGTGGGTCAGACTGGAATGGTATACAAGACAAGACCCGAGCAGGTGGTACACCTGGGACGATCTAGCACAGGCTTTTGCAGGTCACTTCCAGTACAACCTTGAGATAGTCCCTGACCGTCTCACATTGCTAAAGTTTGAGAAGAAGCTCGGGGAGAGCTTCTGGGAATTTGGGTTCCGGTGGAGAGAACAGGCAGCCAGAGTTGATCCTCCAATGAGGGAAAACGAAATGGTAGACTATTTTCTGCAAACTCTATAGCCAACGTACTTTGGTCACTTGGTGACGTTAGTTGGCAAATCCTTCAATGAAGTAGTGACAATGGGATTTATGATAGAAGAGGGACTTAAGTCCAATAAGATCTTGAGTTACTCGGCAATCAAGGCAACGACTTAAGCCATTCAGAGCGGCACGGGAGGTGCGCTTGGAAAGAAAAAGAGAGAAGAGGTCGCGACAATAGAGGCAGGCAACTGGTCCAGATCGAGAGGTCCTTCCCCTCGCTACCAACCCAGACCCCATCACCCAAACTACCCTCACACTCCAAATTACCCTCCACAACCCTACTACCCGCCACAAGAACCACACTTCTCCGTACACCAAGCCCAGACATACACTCAGCCTCCGGCTCGCCCGCAATGGCGCGCGCCGGCTCCCCAAAACACATATCCACCTCCACAAAATACATACCCACCTCTACAAAACACCTATCCGCCGCCAAGGGCCTACAGGAACCCTCCAGGGACAGGTTTCCGGGGAAATCAGGCTTTCAGAAATGAAAGAATATAGAAAACATTCACTGAGTTGGGAGAAACCTATACTGCCGTGTTCCACAAATTAAGGCAGTTAGGCTTGTTGAGTCCTGTTGAGCCCAGATTGCCAAATCCCCTTCCCAAAAATATGGACCACTCGGTAAGCTGTGAGTATTGTTCGGGGGCTCCCGGACATGATACCGAGAAGTGTTGGAAGTTGAAACATGTAGTGTAAAATCTTATTGACACCAACAAGATTGAGGTTCAGACACCAGAGGCACCCAACATCAATCAGAACCCATTGCCGGCACACCATGAAACCCACATGATCGAGCTAGTGCACGAAAGAGGGGAGCTAAAGAAACCCTCACAAACAGTGATGATGATCCGTGCCGGTTCAAAAGAAAAGTCGACCAGTGGAAAAGCGGTGGTATAGTTGGAAAAGGTAGATGACAAGCCAGTTATGGTGTTGGGAAAAGGGTCCAGTGGGGCAGATGTATAGTTTGTGGGGGTGAAAGCAAAAATCAACAATTGAATGGCTACTCATCTTCCTATACGAAGGGAGTCTTGGTAGTGGGCTCTGATTTTCTTTCTTGTTGTCTGGATTATTCCAGGGTTGTAATCCAGATTTCTTTTTGTGCTCGCCAAAGTGTGAAACCTTGCTATCCCGTATTTAATAAAGTGAAAGTTTTTTTTCTTCATTCCTTATTTTGTCTTAATTTTTCTTCTTCTTTTTCTCTTCTGAACAGTTCTCTTTATACTGGTTCTAATGACATGGCATGCACGACGGATCTTCAACCTAGTCTAAAAAATCAATCTGATTTCGAACTTATAGTACAAGATTGTGATGATGAGTCGGAATACGATGAGGATGAAGCATTCGAAGAAATTAACAGAGAGTTGAGCCAATTTGAAAAAATAAAATCAAGGCCAACTCAAATGACACGGAAGCCGTCAATCTAGGGGATGCGGATGATATCAGGGAAGCTAAGATAAGCGTCCACATTGAACCAAACATCAGGGAATAACTAATCAAAGCACTTATTGAATTCAAAAACGTTTTGCATGGTCATACAACGACATGTCGGGTTTAAGCACCAATCTAGTGGTTCACAAATTGCCCACTGACCTGGCATTTCCTCCCGTCAAGCAAAATTGAGGAAGTTCAAAACCAACATGAGTGTGAAGATTAAGGAAGAAGTAACCAAACAGCTGAATGCTAAGGTTATTCGGGTCGCTCGATATCCTGATTGGTTGGCTAATGTGGTGCCAGTGCCAAAAAAGATGGAAAAATCCGGGTGTGTGTTGATTATCGCAATCTAAACAGAGCAAGCACAATGACGCTTTATGTTTAACAGATATCGAAGGGAAATGCATCGACATGGCTATCAATTCTGACGCAGTTAAGAGATATTATGTATGATTTCTTGTAATTGTAATTGTTGTTTGTTTGTACTTAGCATTTATCGGAGAATGAAATGACGGAGGCAATTCTTTCTTCTATCCAAACACTTTAACCTTTGCTTCCCCTTTTGAGCCTTATTTATTCTTTCATACCCTCTTTTTGGAATCAGTAATGAAAATGAAAGAAAAAGAGAAGAAAAAAAATAATGATAATAAAGACAAAAGAAAAGTCATAAGAAGAAAATAAAAACAAAGGAATTAGGAACTACGTTTGACCTGATTCCTCAAAGAAGGATACGTAGCCGCCTCACGGCTCGGTCATAGTGTAACAAAAAATAAAAATCCCCAAGCAAGAAAAACTGGGGCACAAGTTGTGTTTGTAATTTTGGAAAGAAAGTTTGATTCCAAGAGTTGTACTGTTTTACCCATCAAAATTATTTTGAACTTTTGATACCCCTTTTCCTTTTGGCCATACACAAAAACCCATATTGATGTCAAAAAAAAAGACCTCCCGATCAGTATCAGAGAAGTGCCAAGTCATGCATAACACTCTGATCCCCAGCAGAAAAGAGGATCATAAACTGGAAATGAATTGATAACCGAAAAGAATCCCCAGCAGAGAGAGTCATATCGGCAGCACTGCAATCCCCAGCTGAAAAATAAAATAAAATGAGAGAGTCTTATCGGTGAAAACCTTCACAGGCACCATAAGGCGACTACAGATGAGAGAAATAAAATGAGAGAGTCTTATCGGTGAAAACCTTCACAGGCACCATAAGACGACGGGAGTTGAGAGAAACGAGAGACTCTTATTAGTGAAAACCCCTTGAAGGGCACTATGAGGCGACAAGACAAGATTGGCGGAAAGGATCCGCATTTGGCAAAGAGTTGAGTGTCTGTTTATCCCCAGCAACATGAGACCGTCCGAAGGGTTGATTGATACAAATAGACTGGGTTGATTAATCCGGAATGCGCGACATGATCGTTGGGATCGGTTATATCATTCAGATAAGTTCTTTTCTTTCCTTTTCCCCAGCATTTGTTCAGAAAGACTTTTTTTTTTGTTGAGATCATGACTTTTTCATTTCTTGGTTTAAAGACTTTACCTCCCAAGCAGTTTGTTTTTTAAAAGGATTTTCAGAGCATACTACCAGTTGCCAAAATGATGCAAAGCAAAATGCGAATAGGACAGGCCAAAGATAAGGCGATAAAG
This sequence comes from Nicotiana sylvestris, assembly GCF_000393655.2. Lineage (NCBI taxonomy): Eukaryota > Viridiplantae > Streptophyta > Magnoliopsida > Solanales > Solanaceae > Nicotiana > Nicotiana sylvestris. Next base: position 58,972,960 of record NC_091064.1, read on the forward strand.
CGAAAAGAAGTTGGTCGCAAGACCAAATGATGAATGGAAGAATGGGTCTAGATCCCAAGAGAACCATATTTCCAGGGGAAGTTGGAGAAAAACAGGAAAACAACAGTTGAGAAAATTGTGGACCTAATTCAAAGAGGGCCCCCATCAGATCATCAAGATATATGAGCATCCCTGACAAATTTTCGACCAAGTTCCAAGAGGGTCGGACAACACAGAGTGGGGAAGGAAGAAAAGGAAAATTCATCCCCAACAAAATAATCCCCAACAAGTTTTGATAGCGTAATGAAACACAGAGCGGGGAAGGGAGAAGGGAAAAACCATCCCCAGCAGGAGTGGCACGACCACTCACCATGTTTTAAAACTAACAAATTTTCTTTGATTTGAAGCATGAAAAGGAAATCTTATTAATGGCAAAAAAACATGCCACAAGGAAGAGCACCAAAACTGGGGCAGAAAAGTTTCTACCATTGTCGAAAATTTTCTCGGAGGACGAGGAAATCAATTAAAGTTTTAAGGGATAGCAAGACAACACAATTTTAAGAAAAACAGTCGGAGGTAAGACAATTTCAAGTTTTGAAGTTGGGTTCGTCCGCCCTCGAATAGGATATTTGGGTTCATCCTCCCTCGAATAAGGATATTTTGGGTTCGTCCGCCCTCGAATAGGATATTTTGGGTTCATCCACCCTCGAATAGGATATTTTGGGTTCATCCTCCCTCGAATAGGATATTTTGGGTTCATCCGCCCTCGAATAGGATATTTTGGGTTCATCCGCCCTCGAATAGGATATTTTGGGTTCATCCGCCCTCGAATAGGATATTTTGGGTTCATATCCGCCCTCGAATAGGATATTTTGGGTTCATCCGCCCTCAAATAGGATATTTTGGGTTCATCCGCCCTCGAATAGGATATTTTGGGTTCATCCGCCCTCGAATAGGATATTTTGGGTTCATCCGCCCTCGAATAGGATATTTTGGGTTCATCCGCCCTCGAATAGGATATTTTGGGTTCATCTGCCCTCGAATAGGATATTATGGGTTCATCCGCCCTCGAATAGGATATGATGGGTATGTACGCCCTCGAATAGGATATGATGGGTCTATCCACTCTCGAATAGGATATGATGGGTCTATCCGCCCTCAAATAGGATATGATGGGTCTATTCACCCTCGAATAGGATATGATGGGTCTGTCCGCCCTCGAATAGGATATGATGGGTCTGTCCGCCCTCGAATAGGATATGATGGGTCTGTCCGCCCTCGAATAGGATATGATGGGTCTATCCGCCCTCGAATAGGATATGATGGGTCTATCCGCCCTTGAATAGGATATTGAATTTAATTCTTCCTCAAAAGGACATTTAATTTATTTCCACTCGAGTGGTCCTGCTTGTATAAACATTGCCAAACTATATATTTTCATAAATCATTGCCAAATGCATTTTATTTTCAAAGTTGCTGATGAAGTCAGGAGCCAGCATGGAGAATGGAGGTTGTGTCATCTTTCAAAAGTCAAGGTGGAGTCAGGAGCCCATTTGCAGAACAGGGGAATACATTTCAAGATCAAATCAGAAGTCAGTAATGCGCAGGGTTACAAAAAAAAAATCCCAGCATAACAAGCTTTAATGAAGGAAGCAGTATCCTCTGCAGACCGAACAAAATGATGACACTTGTAAAAGCAAAAGGCCAGTGTCATCCCCAGCAGTTTTCGGAAGAAAAAGCACCGGAGGAAACACAACCCGACAAGAAAGCAAGGCAACAAGAACAAGTCGTAGAAAGATAAGATTTTTTTTTAATTCCTAGTTTAAGTCTAGCTTCTTGTTTTCTTTTGGCACGGTGTAATAAGGAGAACGAAAAGTAGCAACAGCATGCAGCAAGAGTAACGACAAAATTGCAGTTCCATGGTAGTCCTAGCTACAAAAACTTCCCGAACTACATTAACCTGATTCCCTTCTAGCCAGGGATATGTAGGAACCTTTGAAGCAAAGGTTCGGTTAAATCTTTTTCAAAAAATGCTTCACATGTAGTACTCGAATGGGCAAAAATTGCTCACTTTATCTTTGCACGAAAACTCTTCGTGTTTTCGGACAAAGAGGGGTAGCTGTAAGCACGTGATTTTTGCCCTATGAGAGAAATACTCCCAAAAAATTCAAAATAAAACAATTTTCCTTTGTGTGCAATTTTGAGAATTTTCCTCTCAAATTTTGATAATTATTTGTATTTTGTCCATGCATGTTTTTTGTTAAATTAATAAAAAATACAAAAATGTGTCGCATTTGCATTTAGGATTTAATTCTACAATTAGGAGCAATTATGTTTGTTTTTACAAGAACAAAAAATCATAAAAATATTGAACGTTGCATTTTTAGCATTTAATGTCCAAATTGTGTGATTTTATCATAATTACTATTTAATTGTGTGTTAATTGTTATTGAGAGTTAATTTGCACTTTTATAAATTAATTTAGTTCTATATGATAATTTTGGATTTTTAGAATTTAGTTTAGTTTAAGAGAAAATAAAAGAAGAAAAAAGAAGCAATAAAAGAGGAAGAAAATCGGATTGGGCCACCTTCTAATTTAAATCAACCATGGCCCAAATCAAATAATCCCACCGGGTCGACCCGACCCAGTCTGCCCCATAACCCAAACTATGGTTAATCCCATACCCCCATTTTCATTTTTTTTACCCTAAAAAACCCTAAAAGCTACCTGCCCCCCCCCTCTTCTTCTTCATCTCCAACCGCCCCCCCCTTCCCCTCATCCCAAGCTCCCATGGCTGACCTCAAGCTCCAGTTCCAGCCTCCTCCACACGACCAGCTGCTGCCCAAGCTTCGTCTTCATCGACGAACAACACCCCTCCTCGTCATCCACCCAAACCGCCATGGCTGCTCCTTCTTCTTCTTCTTCTTCTTCGTTCCCAGCTCCACCATGAACGACCAACAACCATGGTTGTTGTTTCTTCGTCTTCACCAGTCCGTCGACCTCCAGTCCAAAAACGAGCTCCACCAAGCAACCAAACAGTCCGTCGCTCCATGTCTAGCAGCCATTGCTGCTGCTTCATCTCCTCGTCCCAAGATCCCATGGCTTCCCTCCCATGGCTGAAACCCTAGCTGCTCCGTCGACCACTTTTGCTACTTCTTCGTCGTCTCCCTCAGCTCACGTCCAAACGAACCCCATCGACGACCATAACACCATTGCTATTGCCTTCATCAAGCTCCAACCAAACGTTGTTTCTTCTTCTGCTTCACCTCTCATGACTGCCTCGTCGACCTCCAGAAAAGAACACACAACCCCACTGCTACTACTTCCATGACCACACGCACATACACGAAGGAAAAGCGAGGCAGACCAGTTAAAGTCCGGTGAAGTTCTGTCAAGGTTTCGTTTGGTTTTGTTTGAGTCCGTTGTTGTTCATCATTCGGTGAGGTCCAGTCTGAGTTCGTCAAGGTTAAAAGAGAAGGTGGGTTTTCATTGAAGTCGGGATCCATTAGGTCGTTGGCAGTCTTGGTTCGAGTTTGCCATTTCCGTTCGAGTTCGTCGTTGTTCATTTCCGGTTAGTTGGTTTAAGTTTCATTTCTGTCCGTATTTTGTTTGATATTCTCAGATTTGAAATCAGTATATGTTTCATTCTTTTCTTGTTCGTTGTTTTTTCATTTCTTGATTATTTCTTCCATTTCTTTTTATTCATTTGTTTTTGTTTAGTTTTAATATAGAATTGTGTTAGTTTAATCACTTGAATCATTCATCTTTGTTGTTTAATTTAGATTTAATTCGTGTTCATTTTTTGGTTGAAGTTCGTTTTTAATCTAGTGATTTAATGTGAGTTTATGTTTTGGTTTTTAATTTTTGATTTAGTTTGAATCATTCATCTTTATTGTAATGTTGCTGGATTTAATTCGAGGTTCGATTGATGATCGAGTTTAGTGATTTGTATTTACTTGTTTGTTCGGATATGAATCTGACGGTGTTGTTAATTCATGAACGTTGTCGATTAGGAGTTTGTTTTTGGCAAGTTTATTATGCGGAGTTTGATTATTAGTTGTCAATTGTCAGGTTTGATTGGTTATAGCTGCTGTATTTTGGTTAATTGATTAGGTGAATTGGTTATAGCTGATGTGGGTAGAATGGTAAATTGCAGTATTTTCAAGGGTAGAATGGTAATTTCAGTAATTTCAGAGGGGTATTTTTGGAATTAAAAATCTGAATAATTATTTATTTTGAGTGCTCTGTCCACTAAGCTAATAATATTAAAATAAGGTATTAAAATAATATAGTGGGGGACAAGACATGTGGTAGTGGGGAATAATGCATTTGTTTAATCAATAATGGGGAACAAGACATAGTAGGATTACGGGGCTCAAGAAAAGTTGATTAAATAAAATAATAATTGCATTTTTATGTAGTAGTGGGTTTGGTAAGAGAAAGTGGATTGTTTTATTATTTGTTTAATTAATTAAGGGGTCTGTTATGAGGCATAAATAGAGCAGACCTGGACAAAATTAGGGGAGAATTTTTCTGAATATGAAGGGAGAATTAAAAAAATTTTCTGAAGATTAAGAAAGATTTGAGGATTTTTCGGAACAGAAAAAACATTCGGGAAATCTAAAGAGAGAGTAGTATACACCCGATATACAATCTGCATACACTGGATATACAGAGGGGTCAGAATTTAAGGGTTAAACATTAACTGAGCTTTCAATCTAAAAAAGATTCACTTTGTTTCTGCCCGTTGATTGTTGTTGGTGTTTCTGGATTTTCATTTGGTTTGTTCCTTGAGTTTGGTTGGTTATTTGCTACTACGTCACTGGTTATTGCTGGATTTTTGCTTGATTTTAAAATCTGTCACTGGTTTCTCGTTGCTGGTTGTTACTGGTTGCGGGGTGTTGCTGTTGTTATATGTTACTACATTTCTGCTGATCTTCCTCTTCTTTTACTTCCAATATTAGGTACACAACTGACACGCTGGTTACTGTAAGCTGAAACATGAAGCATGAATATGAAATGAAGAGTTGAATTCTGAATTTATCTTAGTTATATTCTGAATTTTAGTTGTATATATACATTATTTAGCTTTTTCTAATCAGAATCATGTAGTTGTTTAATATATATATAATGGAACATCTGATAGTAGCTTAGTGGACGAACTGCCTATGTATTGCTAAAAAATAAATAAATGGTGTAGTAGCTCTGTTCAGTTAGTTCGTTATTGTTTGATGATTATCATGTCTCAAAAAACACGTTAGCTGATTTAGACTATTCTTAAACATTCAACAGTTAGCTCATTAAACGAATAGCCCGTTTCGGAACTTGTAGGAATATTGTTTAGCTAGATATTATTGGTTAATTTCAGCATGTAAATGGTTTAGGATTAAAATTAGATTGCCAAGTTTTTTTAATTTGACAAACTGTGAGCATGCCTAGTATAATGTAACTAGGTAGTAACATGTGAATGAGATGGACCAGGTCCAGTTTTGTGCCATACACATTGGGCCTAGGCCCACATTGGCCAACGGGATGTCCATATTGTGTTCTGATTTAACAAATTGCATTCGAACCCGACTATAACAACTCGTAAGCATGTAAATAAATTAGGACCTTTTCTCTTTCATTTTTTAGAGACAAATTTAATAGAAAAAATGTAAGCACTTTAGGATTATCCTTTTAAAATAAATGAGATGAGCCTCACTCAATAAAACGCACAAGTTGCGGGGCCCTCAATAAATGGTTAATAATTGTATAGACTTCGGGATAGGTCGTTTAGCAAATTTCACGGCCTCACCCAAAATAATGATACGCTAGTCGCTTTAGGCGCGCCTTTAACATTTTATTTTCTTAAAATCGGGTGCACATTTATGTGACCCAAATCCAAATCTCAACAGAGTCGAAATATGTCGATAACCACGGGTACATTGATGTGACGTGGTTCGAGATATATTTTCACGATGTTGCAATTCTCGATAAAAATAATAATAATGATAAAAGTGGTTAAATGTTAAAATTCGCACATAAGTTCACACTTGTATAAAATCAGATAATCAAGCCGAATATGACAGTTGAGCGACCGTGCTAGAACCACGGAACTCGGGAATGCCTAACACCTTCTCCCGGGTTAACAGAATTCCTTATCCGGATTTCTGGTGCGCAGACTGTTAAACAAAGTCAATATTTTCCTCGATTTGGGATTCAACCGGTGACTTGGGACACCATGAATCTCCCAAGTGGCGACTCTGAAATAAATAAATAAATCCCGTTTCGATTGTCCTTTAATTGGAAAAAACTCCCTACAGCGTCCCTTCGCGGCGGCGCGGACGAAAAAGGAGGCGTGACACCCCTATCTGAAATGATGGAAACTGGGACACCATGTAAACGGACAATCTCCCGGATATAGATCTCTGCCAACCGCTCTGAAGATTAGGTAGTACATATAGGAATGAAGTGCGCGGACTTGGTCAGCCGATCCACAATCACCCAAATAGCATCGAACTTCTTCAAAGTCCGTGGGAGCCCAACTACAAAGTCCATGGTGATCCGCTCCCATTTCCACTATGGAATATCCATCTGCTGAAGTAAGCCACCCGGTCTCTGATGCTCATATTTTACCTGCTGACAATTGAGACACCGATCTACAAATCCCACAATGTCCTTCTTCATTCTTTTCCACCAATAATACTATCTCAGATCCTGATACATCTTCGCGGCACCCGGATGAATGGAATACCGCGAGCTATGGGCCTCCTCCTGAATCAACTCCCGAAGCCCATCTACATTGGGCACAGATATCCGGCCCTGCATCCTCAACACCCCATCATTACCAATAGTCATATCTCTGTCATTATCGTGCTGAATGATGTCCTTAAGGACAAGCAAATGTGGATCATCATACTAGCACTCTTTGATGCGATCATATAAGGAAGACCGAGAAATACCACAAGCCAATACCTGATAGGGCTCCGAAATATCCAACCTCACGAATCGATTGGCCAATTCCTGAACATCAACTGCAAGAGTTCACTACCCAACTGGAATATAAGCCAAGTTCCCCATACTCACCGCCTTCCTACTCAAGGCATCGACCACCACGTTGGCCTTCCCCAGATGGTACAAAATCGTAATATCATAATCCTTTAGCAACTCCAACCATCTCCGCTGCCTCAAATTGAGATCCTTCTACCTGAACAAGTGTTGGAGGCTACAATGATTAGTAAACACCTCAAAAGACACACCACACAAGTAATGCCTCCAAATCTTCAATGCGTTTACAATGGCAGCCAACTCCAAATCATGAACAGGGTAGTTCTTCTCATGGGGCTTCAACTGATGAGAAGCATAAGCAATAACTCTACCCTCATGCATCAATACACACCCAATACCAACTCTCGAAGCATCACAATACACGGTATATGAACCTGAAATTGATGGAAAAACTAACACTGGAGTTGTGGTCAAGGCAGCCTTGAGCTTCTGAAAGCTCTCCTCACACTCATTCGACCACCTGAATAGACACCCTTTTGAGTCAACTTGGTCAAGGGCGATGCGATAGAAGAGAATCCCTGCACAAACCAGCGGTAATAACCTGCCATGCATATCTCTATGGTTGAGGACAGTCTGGGCCAACTTTGAACCGCCTCTATCTTCTTTGGATCAACCTGAATACCGTCACTGGACACCACATGCAACAAGAAAGCCACTGAACTAATCCAAAACTCACACTTGGAGAGCTTTGCATAAAGGTTCTCCTCCTTCAACCTCTGCAACACAACTCTCAAATGCTCCGTGTACTCCTCTTGACTATGCGAATACACCAGGATATCATCAAAGAAAACTATGACAAATGAGTCGAGATAAGGCCGGAACATACTGTTCATCAAATGCATGAACGCTGCCAGGGCATTGGTCAGCCCAAAATACATCACCAAGAACTCATAATGACCATATCGGGTCCTGAAAGCTGTCTTAAGAATATTCGAGTACCTGATCTTCAACTGGTGATAACCTTAATAGAGACAATCTTGGAGAACACTCTTGCTCCCTGAAGCTGGTCAAACAAATCATCGATACGACGCAAAGGATACTTGTTCTTAATTGTTACTTTGTTCAACTGCCTATAATCAATGCACATCCTCATAGTGCCATCCTTCTTCTTCACAAATAAAACCAGCAAAACCCAAGGCAACACACTAGGACAAATGAACCCCTTATCAAGGAGTTCCTGAAGCTGCTTCTTTAACTACTTCAACTCCACTGGTGCCATACGATACGGTGGAACAGAGATAGGTTGAGTGCCCGACACCAGGTCAATACCAAAATCAATATCCCTATCTGGTGGCATGCACGACAGGTCTACAAGAAAGACATCGGGAAACCCCTCACAACAGAAACAAAATCAATACTAGGGGTCTCAGCACCGACATCCCTCACAAAGGCTAGATATGAAAGACAACCCTTCGCAACCATATGCTGGGCCTTCAAGAATGAAATTACCCCACTGGGAACATAATTAGTCGAACCTCGCCACTCAATCCGTGGCACACTCGGCATAGCCAATGTTACTGTCTTAACATGGCAGTCCAAAATAGCAAGACACGAAGATAGCCAATCTATGCCCAATATAACATCGAAGTCTACCATACATAATAACAACAGATCTACTCGGGTCTCCAGACCCCCAATAATCACCACACGTGGCCGGTACACACGGTCTACAACAACAGTATCGCCCACCGGAGTAGATACATGAACAGATGAAACAAGTGACTCACAGGGTGTATCCAAATAACAAGCAAAGTATGATGACATATAAGAATAAGTGGAACCAAAATCAAATAATACAAAGGCATCTCTGTGGCAATCTGAGACAATATCTGTGATCACGGTGTCTGAAGCAATAACATCGGGTCTAGCTAGAAGTGCATAGAAATGGGCCTGATCGACCTCCCCCTCTAGGGTGACCCCTAGCTGACTAACCTCCACCCCTATCTAGGTGGGTGGATGGTGGTGAAGTAACTGGCGCTGAACTTGATAGTTGACTCCTCTACTGAGATGAACCCCCAAGATGATGAGGACACTGCCCTCACATATGACCCATATCCCACACTCATAGCAACCCCCGGTTGCTAGAGGCTGGGGCTGAAGGGGATCCCTAGCACTGGAATGACTAATAGATGCACCTGGCATAGAAGAGCCCTGAACTAATAGAGCATGGGATGAACTCTAAGCTGGAAGGGAATTGAGTGATGACTGGCCCTAATGAGAACTGTGAGAACCCTGACCCGATGACGCTCCACGATAACCTAGGCGAGTTGGCTGAGCATGCCTAAATGGTCGGCCTCTGTTGTGCTGGAGCTGACCCCCCGAAGGAGCACCATCATAACTACCAGATCCCCGAGGTCTCTTGGCCTCCCTATCATCTCGCTCCTAGAGATGAACTGACACAATCTTACAAGAAATATCTACAACCTCCTCAAAAGTAGCAACAGACACCCTCACCCTAGTCATGAGAATACGAAGCTAATAAGTGAGGCCATAAACGAACCTCCTAATCCTCTCTCTCTCTCTCTCTCTGTCAGAACCAACCAAACACCATGACGAGCTAACTCTGAGAACCTCATCTCATACTGCATCACCGTCAAATCTCCCTGACGCAACCGCTCAAATTGCTTGCGCAGCTCCTCTTTACGAGTCTATGGCACATACTTCTCCAAAAAGAGAACGGAGAACTGCTTCCAGGTAAAACGTGCTGCACCAACAGTCCTATTCCTCTCATAAGCCTCCCACCAAGTGAAGACAGCTCCAGAAAATTGAAAAGTAGTGAAAGCAACCCCGCTGGTCTCCAGAATACCCGCTGTATGAAGAATCCTCTAACAGTTGTCCAAGAAACCCTGGGCATCCTAGCCCTCTGCACCACTGAAAGTCGGAGGCTGAAGTTTAGCAAAACTCTCCAACCTACGCTGCTCGTCCTCTGGCATGGCAGGAGGTATATAGTCCTGAGCAGCTGCAACCGGCTGGGTTGGATGTGCCCACAGTGTCTGAAGTCCCTACACAACCTGCTCAGGTATGCGAGCGGTGGGAGTCTGAGTGCCTCCCACGGCCTGAGAAGTAGTTGTGGTTGTGGTAACTAAGACCGCCTGAGCTAGGCCAGTATATACTGATAGAATCTGAGCCAAGGACTCCTAAAGACCCGGAATCACAATGGGCACAGCTGGTGATGCTGGAGCGTCCACAATTGTGACTTGATCCTAACTAGGGCGGTTGGTGGATCTCCAGGTGCTACCCTAGCTACTGTGCGGGCCACGCCCCTACCCCTACCACGACCGCGTCCTCGACCTCTAGTGGCCATAGCTGGTGGTACTGGTGGTCATCCATCCTGATCGGTCGCTCGTGTCCTTACCATCTGTGAGAGAATAGAATAATAGAAGTTTAGTACTCGGATCAACAGATTCGCACAACAAGAATTAGAAGAATATGATGTTTTTCCTAAAGGTTATGTAGCCTCTCGACAATAAATGCAAATGTCTCCGTACCGATCCGCGAGACTCTACTAAACTTGCTCATGACTCGTGAGTCCTATATAACCTAGGCTCTGATACCAACTTGTCAAGACCATAAACCCAGAGCCGGTCGTATCGTGAAGACAAGGTCAGCCGACACAAACCACCAAATAAATTAACAGATAATGATTCATAGTTAAGTCATTAATAATGATAAATCCCATAATAGAGTGAAATATATCAACTGCGGAAACAAACACAGCCCGACATCGGGGTGTCACCAGTCATGAGCATATAACATATGTCTAATAGTATGAAAGAGTTTATACAGTCTATTACAGAACTAGAACAAGGGAAGTAAAATAGGAGAGAGAAACACTGGGCTGCGAACGCCGAGCAGCTACCTAGTGGACTCCGAATAGCCTGCTGGGAGAAATCAACCCTCATTGGCGGGACCCGATGCTCCTGAATCTACACACAGGATGAAGAGAATAAAGTGAGTACTTCAACTCAGTGAGTAATAAAAATAAATCAAGACTGAGCGATAAGATAACACATAAAACACAGCAAAATGCTACAAGAGGCACTGTAAAACCAATACAATGCAATAAAATGGTGAAATCTTATAAAAACACCTTAGTCTAGTATAAACTTCTTTAAAACACCTTTTTAACAGTTAAACAACTAAATGAAAAGCAGCAAGAACAGATAAACACATAAAATCAGCCTCTCGGGCACAATATCAACAGAATCAGCTCCTCGAGCAATAACATGGAACCACACCAGCCCCTCGGGCTATATCACATATAACACTGGGTACCCGCGCTCACTAGGTGTATACAGACTCTGGGAGAGGCCCCTTACGACCCAAGCGCAATATCAAGCTATCTCGTTAATTAATAGGCTCTCGGCCTCATATAAAGCCACCTTGTGGCATACAACTCAGGCCCTCTGCCTCATAATCATAATCAGTACAATACTGCTGCGGCGTGCAACCTAATCCCATAATGATCCTCACAACATAGGCCCTCAGCCCTACTCAGTCAGAAATCTCTAAAAGCCACTCGGGCACAGTAAAATATGATGCTCAACCCCAAAATACCATTTAAGATGTCAAAACATAGTAAACATGGCTAAGTTATAAAAACAGTAAAATATAGCATGACTGAGTACAAGTATAAAGACAAAATAGTGAGGAAATAGTAGTAAAAATCCCCTAAGGATCAAAAATAGTTGGCAAGAGGCCCAAATATGGCATTCAGCCCAAAACATGATTATAGCAAATAATTTTCAATCAAATACGCGGTAAAATAGTCATTCGAGATGGACTAAGTCACAATCCCCAATGGTGCACAACCCCATGCTCATCATCTAGCGTGCGTGTCACCTCAACATAGCACAACGATGTGAAATTCGGGGTTTCATACCCCTCAGGACAACATTTACAATCATTATTCATCTCTATCCGGTCCGAACTCTAGCTTGCGATGCCCTTGCCTCTCGAATTGGCCTCCGGATGCTCCAAATCTAACCAAAATCAGTACAAACAATTAAAATATGCTAAGGGAACAAAGTCCACTCAAAAGAAATCAAATTACAACACAAATCCTGAAATTGGCCAAATCCGACCCCCGGGCCCACGTCTCGGAATCCAATAAAAATTATATCAATAGATCCTTATCACTCCCCGAGTTCATTCATATCAAAAGCACAAAAATCCAACCACACCTCTATGGTTGTGGCTAAGTCCCTCTATGGTTGGAACACACCATCTATCTTGGTACCTAAAGTACCATCATCTCCCCCTTATTTAAAAGCCATCATCTTATTCCTGTGAATCCCCTCTTTCAGCCACAACAAGTAGGGATCATCAAATTGTTTCTCCTTCACTTCGGCTACTAAGGAGGAACAAGTCCTATTCTGGACAACAATTCCACCACTTTTGAAGTTCAAAAGTCGAACTCCTAGCTTGACTAAGCAGTGAACTTCTTTCACCAAAGTTCTCTAATCTGCCTCAATCATGAGCTATATTTCCCATAATATATTATCTTCTTAAGAACTTATTGAAAACACCCATAGTATTATTGTGAGCTAAGTCTTTGACTAGTACTCTAAATATTAGAGTCTCGTACAATGGCACAACTGTCGTAATACATACATGTGCATGATTTTATAGTTTTTATATCCCATGCTAACTATGTGGGTTTCAAATATCCAGCTAGACTTACTGACGATTTTCACATCTCCCCCTTAGACCAAATAGTCTTATACTTGTGGATCCTTCTCTTTTGTTGGGATCCAAATAACTTTCCTTATCTTCTACAATTATTTACACTTTACATCAATGATGACTCATTTTCCAACTTACTTCTAAGCAATCTTTCTTAGTAGAAAAAACGAAATTACTTACATAACAGAAAGCTAATGTATTCACAACTATCATATGCAATCTTAATAATTTAACTCTGCTCACACTGTCAATCTTGGGGAGACCTCTTTTCGATAATTCTTAAAGGGTATTCTTATGTAGTTTGCTCTCCTGCTACCTAGCTTATTTTTTCCCACTGTCACTGTAATTTGGGTTTAACTTAAACTCTTTGGATTCTAACCCGCGTTCGATGTTTCAAAATATTACCCACTCACTAGTGTCAATCTGACTAAGTAAATCAACTTGCATCTCTACTAGCTCTACTAAAATTGCTAGTTTGTTTTATCCACTCAAAACTTACATACTATCCTTTTACTAACCACCTGCTAGCATCATGTTTTCTTATTCTGCTTTGAATAACTAAAGTGAAGCATAAGGTTATTTATAACTTCCCTTACCATCCGACTCTATTTTACGGTTGCATGCTATCTTTCTTTTGCAGTATGTACGTGAATCACACTTAGGGAAATTTCATTTGTATTAAGCAAGAATGGAATATCTAACCCCAAAATTTCTATGCACTTCAAAATCATATCAAACTATAAACATTTGGGTTAAACACTTAGTCACATAACCTAAGGGGTGACTGTCATATCTTTCATCTCACAACAATAGCTGCTTCATATAGTAACTTACTAACATGGTACTTTCCAATTCTAGTATGAATAAATCTAAATAACATAAATTCATTCCGTGAAATTCAATATCGGTTGCTATATGTTCTCATTTTTGTACACCATATCTTCTTAGTCATATACATGAATCGTACGAAAGATACATCTTTGGTATATCAAATGTTTTTGACTCCTAGGTATTTTGACTTTAGGCTCTTTTCTGTCTAAAACTATAATGACCAATTCTATGCCAGTCTAACAACTGAATTATCATTATCCAACTTGTGGCTCAATTTTCAAGAATAAAAATAAACTTTTCAATGAGGTAAAACACACACAGACACACTACCATTCACAAGCATGTCCTTTAGAGTATACCATTATCTCATAAATCACTTTCTACATCATCCGGAGAGTCTTGAGTCCTAATCTAGACCTAAAACATATGAAGATTTCACTATAATCATGGTTACTTACATTTTCTTTTAGCACCCATGGACATCACTGAATACTCACAACCCACTAGAATTTAGATACACTGAAAATTGAAAATTCGGTAACTGAATAATTGATTACTGGCATACTCAATTACCATAAACCTGCTAACTGAAAGATGGTACAACTGGTACTTGAGTTAAACTGATGAAACTAAAACATGATAACTACTTTCGTCCTTTCTTATAAGGTTATGCTCTAATATGTGCTAATATCTATTGTGTTCCAATGTAATGTAATGATAATTCCCCGAAAGATCTAGGCTCACCGAATAGCTGGTATGAGAATCCTAGCGCTCTGAATCATAAACCTGTAAATCATTACCTGCACCGTGAGATTTAGGTCTCGGGCAAAAGGGATGTCAGTACATTTAAATTGCACTGGTATGCAAAATAACTGAAAGAAAGAATAGTAAATACTAAAATTGAAACTAAGCTAATTACTGAGAACTGATAACAGAAAACTGAAATGATAACTAATAACTAATAACTGAAATGATAACTATTGAAATTGAAATGATAACTAATAACTGATAACTGATAGCTAAAATGGTAACTGATAACTGAACTAAGCAAAGGAACTAAGGATATGAATACTCCATCTTCTGAATAATGAATAACCTGTTTATCTGAATAAACTACGGCATCAGGCCCAATATATATGTAACGACCCGACCGGGCGTTTCATGAGTTACCGCTTCGTTTTCCCCATTTCTACTTCTTATTGCTTTGTTTATCGGTACTACGTGTGATCAGGTTGGTTGGCTCGGGTTTAGAGAGGTTTTGGTAAAGTTTGAGACACTTAGTCTCTTTTGAATAAGCTTAAGTAGGAAACGTCAACCTGATATTGATTTATGTGTTGAAGGGCTCGGATGTGAGTTCTAATGGTTCGGATAGCTTCGAAGATGATTTGGGACTTAGGAGAGTGATCGGAAGGTCTTTTGGAGGCCTGGAGTAGATTTAGGCTTTAATCGGCAAAATTAAAATTTCGCCATTTTCCGGTTGATAGGTGAGATTTTGATATAGCGGTCAGAATAGAATTTCGCAAGTTGTAATAGGTCCGTTGTGTCATTTGGGAGGTGTGTACAAAATTTTAGGTCATTCGAATGTGGTTTGGTAGAATTTTTGATCAAAAGCGTAATTCGAAAGATTTTTGGAATTATTAGGCTTGAATCCCATGTGTTTTAGTTGATTCGATGTTGTTTGAGGTGTTTTGAAGATTGGTATAAGTTCGGATGCTGGTATGTGGCTTGTTTGTGCTTTTGGTTGAGGTCTCGGGGGCCTCGGGGTGATTTCGGATGGTTGGCGAAAGAATTGAATTGGGTTGTGACAGCTGAAGTTTTCCCATTGCTGTCATAACCGCACCTGCGGCTAGGGGACCGCAGGTCCGTTCTCGCAGAAGCAAATTTGGAGCCGTGGATGCGGTCAAGGAAGTCATCAACTGGAACCGCAGAAGCGGTTGAGGTGGAACACCTGTGATAGCGCAGGTGTGGGATTTGCTTCGCTGATTCGATGCCTGGGATTTAAGTGGTGACCGCATAAATGGTTCTTGGGATCGCAGAAGCGGTTGTGCAAGAGCGACGACTGGACCTCAGATGTGAAAATTCTGGGCCAGAAGGTATAAAATAATTTGTACACGGCAAAATCAGAAGACTTGATTTCTCACTGTCGAATCATTTCGGAAGCATGCCTCGTGACCCCGAGGAACGGAGGCCATGATCGAGTCCCCGACCTTGGGGCTCGATGAGGCCCGATACAGAGGAAACGGAGGCATCACGTCAAGCCATCCCATCTCCATACTTTATAATTGATCTTCACATACTTGTAACCGAGTCCCCCCTCCTATATAAAGGGGACTCACCCTACCTTGTAAGGGATGGATGTTGATCCTTTTCTCTACAAGTGCAATAATATCTTTTTCTCTTTTCTTTCTAACTTGTTCGTTCTTACTGGCCAGAGGCCACCTCGATATTCATCGCGTTGTTACTCGTTCTTCATTGTATGCCTTAGTATTGGCCACAAAGAGCCTTGCTTAATTATACCTTCAACTGCTATCCCTTCCCCGACTGTCCCCGATAGCTCGATCTCCACCTCGACGTCGACCCCGAGGTCCTTCATCGATAAGTCTATAGCCGGGCTTATCGTTTTAGCTTTCTTTTCATCATTAGATTCCATATCATTAGCACCAACTACACTAACAACTAGCTCGGGAATACATCACGTATTTTTAGAATCTCATCTACAAATTTAATTGTTGTTGCCATTTTCACGGTAAATAGTTTGGCGCCCACCGTGGGGCTAAAAATAATAATTATTTTCTTGCTAGTTTCGTCACACAAACACACATTATCTTTTACACTTTTCTTGTCCATGATCTTTTGTTTTTAGGTTAAAATGTCTGGCTCGGTAAACGAAATCAAGGACGACAACCTCAAAATCCATGGGGAAAATGGCATGGTTGCCCCGACCGCTGGAGCACCTCCAAAGAGTCCTGATATCACGCCTGGACCGATTCTAGTAGATGCAGATTCGTAAGACGCACATCAAGTCGACGAAGCCTCGCACACTGATGGTAGCATACAGCATATCGACCAACAGGAAGCTAAAAAAAAACCCGGCACAGGAAGAGCAGGAAGTTAGTCTTCATGTTATTTTTGAAATGTTGCAGGCACAGCGGTTGGCTATCGCCCAGCTACAAAGTCACTCGGGGACTCCCAGTGCAGTAGCACCAGAAACATCTCCCTACACCGAATGAGTACCCAAGAGATCAAGTAATAACGGATCGGTATTCGACCCACCGCAGCAAGGATGCTTGGGGATCCATTCGAAAGGATTGAATCAGGTTCATGGAGGTTCATGCAACAGCTCCCCCAGCGGCAACGATCCCGGAACTCGCTTCACGGAAACCCATAACGCCGAAACCCCCCAGGTGCAACAGGACCTCGGATCCCGATGAGCGTACCACGGCTTACCCATGCACGGAGAAAGGCAGCGATATTCAAGACGATAAGTTCGAGCCCGTCTCGCTGTAGAAACTCGGGGAAACACTCTCGAAAAAAACCATGATTTGGCGTCACAGCCTGTCGTCCGACCTCACATACTCACTCACCGCACCAGCAGATTCCTCCACAGAAGCATACTCCAATGCCATTGAAGCAGTAGTGGAAGAGACCGATACATTGGAGGACGAACAAAGAGAGAATGAAACATCTCAGGAGGTCACGCCTCGTTCCCCGACAGGACGAGTGAGATCGAACTCAGCTTCGGATAATTAGGCAAAACAGACTTTTGCTCGAAGCTCAAACAAAGTATGCCCGACAACCAGGACATTTCAAACGAAGCTAGATCAGATACCCAGCCGAGACCTGGCTGAATACCCGCACCCGGCACCAGCCACGTAGCAGGGCTGTGGACAACCGCCCGGGAACTCCCTCGCGCTCGGTACATCCAAACAGACTCCCGACAAGGAAACTAATGGGGCGATACCCTACTAAGATTCACGTTCTATCGGGGAACGTCTGAATTGATTAGATTGATCCACCTGGGGCGATACCCTGCTTTCATAACCGTACCTCACAGCATCAATGCGATTTTGCGTGTGTACTTTAATCATGTCCAATCCATAAGATCCGTTTCTTTTCTTTGTTGAATCATTACTCAATCGAAGGCCCAAACGTCATATTTTATCTATCACAATTACACCCTTATTCTATACCAGGGTGGCATTCCAAATGCTATTAGTCTTAGACTCCTTTGAGTTTATTCAGGCTATAGTGAGCTTTGTATAATTTAGAGAATCATCTACTCTTCTTGTTTTCATGGACTTAATCCTGAGGACTTATCCATTTTTGTTACCTTCTCACTCGCCCTTTTTATTCTTGCTCTTGTCTTCTAGAACATTGTCGCTTCACCATACAATGGCTTGCGATCTACACAACTCTATTTATATTACTTGCAACCTTTCAACCTGCTTGCATCATAGATTTCCTTATGCTATTCTGGAACAGTAAGCGAGACATCATATCGTCTCTAACTCTTCTTTACTCTCTTGGCTTGGCTTCTCGATACCTAGAACCCAGAGGCTAGAAGATATGCCTCTGACGATGATGCTATCATTACTGGATACTAAATCCTACGCTTCTAGACTTCTATCCGCAGTAGGGACTATTCACATCCTTCTGCATTTAAGTAGCTCGTACGTTGTTCACTTTTACCTACTTACCTTAAAATTTCGCATCACATTTTCTGTTTTTTTCATAACCTCCTTTCCATATAGGTATAATTCATATTCACAACTTGAAGTTCTATTATAATACTTACACCTCTGGTGTATACACAATCCGGTGAGAGCCTCATACTTACTTCTTATAAGGCTGGTACTTCTCCGACTAGCTCTATCATAGAGCCGTTATAGAATATGGCTATTCTATTGTCTCTATTGTATCTTTGATATTAAGACTGATTCTAAAATGTTCTCAATCACGATGTCCATAGTTTTTTGGAGCCAATAATCAAATTCTTAATTTACTTAGTTGACGTAACTCTTTAGTTTCCTCTTCCTTCTAATCAACTTTTATGTTGGCTTAAGTTATCTTCCAATTTGCGGCTCATGGTATTAGTTATGCTGTTTAGCCTTTCATGGGTGCTATGGAATATTTATGATAAAATCCTTTAACAATTTAATCCTTCATCTATGACCTGGGCTTAATTATTTCTTTTAACGTGTAACAGAATCTTGTATGGCTGTATGTGATGCAGGTAAAAAACTCCAAACTCCTAAGTGCGTTCATAATGTTACCAACTCGGGATCATTAATCGAATAATTTCTTTCGTTCCTTCTTAGCTTTCTTCGATGTAAGCTATTACCTTTCTTGGTCTTTGTGCCCCCTTGTTGCGTGCATACTTAGCTTATCGTAGTTTCCATGTATGCTAGAGTTTTTGTGCAACTCATATGACCTTCGAATATTACTTTTAATATTTCTTCCCATTCATTATCCACGGTAGGTGCCACTTTCCTTTGGAGTGCTTACAAGGTTGTTACACGACCCTTTCCTCTTTAGTTCGTTGTGCTTAGGTTGAAGCCTTCTTCCTTATTTCCTCAACTACTCTTTCGTTATAGTACTTAGGGAGAACCCTTGATTCCTGTAAAGTTGTGACCTTATTATGGACCTTTTGATGTCCTTCCTTGACTATAATTATCTGTAGTTGCTTACCTCTGTGACCTTGTGCTTATAGGGTTGCTTCTGAACTGATTTTTTGACTGTCTCCCCAGTGGCACTCTCTTTTATTCCCGTAACATTTATACGGTACGTTTAACTACCCTAACTCCCCTATGAATATATTTCAAGTATTACAATAACATTACTGCGAAGCTGAATTCACTATATTGGGTTTTACTATGTTTATCTTGCACGATCTGTTTGATTCGTCTGTAACCTCCTATCTAGCCGTAACTAGGTTCTTCCTTAATCAACTGCTAACTACTCGTTGTCCCATTCCCACATAAATATTACATATAATCTTTCATGGGTTATTTCCTTTGTCTTAACTTACGTCTCGCACTGGCTCCTTATTTATCCATAACATTATGGGCAGGAACGTCTCACTTCTTTTCCTTGACGTCATGTTTGCATAATATTCTGGGATTGTAGCCTATTTTTAAGCTTTGAATAGTTTAATCTCATCCCTTTCTTATTTTTATTGCATTCTTCCTTTACCATTTCTTAGCTACTTGAACCACTTATTTCTGACTTAATACCACATTACTCCATATTCCCCCCTTTAGAGGAGTACTAAGAGTTGAGGCCACGAGGATCTACCTATAGATGTGTTACCTCTTTATCTTTGGCATCTTTTCACATCATCGATGATGCTTACTTGCCTTGCGGTATTCCTTCTGTACCAAGGATAACAAAATTCCTCACGCACGAGGGTGATACTTAGTGTAACTGGCACATACAATCCCTTAAGCTTAACTTTGCTCACATTGCTTGCTTTAGGGAAGCGTCTTCCTGAATAACCATTCTCTGTGTTTCTCATGAATATTCCTCTATGGTCCATTCTATTATTGTCGGAACGCAATATGAAGTTCTCATGATGTCTACCATCATCAAATCACTCAATCCTTAATTCATGTTTAGTTTATCTTTTTCCACCAGTCCATGCTGACTTCTATTACTCTGGGGTCTAACTTTTTCTTCTGAATCACATTAGCATCACGAACTTGTTTCTCGAAGTGAGGATATGACTTTACGGCATATACACTTTTGTAACCTCAAGGTCTGTCACTTCTCATCTTCTCCTTCACTTGACTATCGACTCTAAAATATTGTCATCGTTTTGGCCTATTGTTGTCATCTATGTATCACATATTACTCTTAATGCTTCATTAGCTCTCTTCTCATTCCCTGCGAACATTTCTGTCTATCACTTTATTCTGAAAACTTCAACAAGATATTCTTTTACTTTTAGTTACCCTTTGCACCATCCACTGTCTCTTTAGGTTGCCTAGCATTATCTCTCTACTAGGGACGGGAGCCATACTAAGATAATATTTATCCTTTTTAGGCTTCCGGTGCCTGTCTTTGTAGTACTCATGTCTAGCTGTACTATTTTAGAGTGCACCATCTAGGTTCCCATAAGGAGATCTATTATCACCTTTTTAATATTCTTCCTAAATGTAAATTAGTGCAAACCATTCATCCATCATTTTGGGTTACTCTAATCCCAGCCGGATCATGCTATCCTATCCTTCTCTTAAACCATATCCGTTAGCTCCCATACGACATGACTGAGATAGGTGTGGCCGATTGTACGTACATCGTTACTGTTGAAGGTAACTCAAAATGCTTATATCTCCCTTCCTGAATGATAAATAATGATAATCTTTATTAACTGGGTACCTCGTACCCTTCTTCACCGGGATTCTTTTACTTGCTGAAACTTGTGTCTAACTTTCGATTTCGTAATTCCTTTTACCGTAAGAGTGGATAAGTATTCTTTCCTTAAAGCTCCTTATCAAGAACCTTACACCTTTTAGTACACGCATGATCTGCCAAAGGCCTCACATTTACTCATCATAAGAAAGATGCAAAATCGAGTTCCTCTAACTCAACACTTCCACGGCTATATCCCTTATCGACCGTCTTTCTGAATGTAGGCATCGTCTTATTACGAATAAAATAGAATTTCAAAATTTGAATTCTTATAAGCGAGCTCTACCATACGATCTAGAGTAAGAAGAAAGAGTGACAATCCTAAATGCCATGTAGCCTCCTACTTATAAGTGTGGTGCACGACACACTCATAAACAAGACTCTACTAGACACGGCTTGTAGACTCCCTAGGACAAAATTGCTCTAATACCACTTTTGTCACAACCCAAAGCGATGGGCCGCTACGGGCACCCGGTACCTTACTAGATCGATGTACCAACGTAACGTATCTTTCTTATTACGTTATCATATACACGTGACATACGTGCCTACTATGCCAACATAATCATTTATAAACTCAAAACATAGGCCGACAAGGCCGTACAATCTTTCACGTATACGACATATGTCTACAAGCCTCTAAGAGTACATAAATGTTATAAATGTCAGGATAGAGTCCCACCATACCAAACAATACACGTCTAAATCATTCTAACCAAACAAGCAACTCCGAAGCAAATGGAGCACACCAACATCTTCCGCTGAGCTGATAGCCTACTTGGAGGGCTCTCGACCTATTTATCGGGACCTGCGGGCATAAAACGCAGTGTCCCCAGGCAAAAGGGACGTCAGTACGAATAATGTACCGAGTATGTAAGGAACATAAATACGTACATAAGAGATATGGAAGAAATATAGAGTACATGACTCAACCTGTAAGTCTGAATAACTTTGTAAATCATAAATTACTTTTAGCGTCATGCATATGCGTATGAATGTCTTGTCATGCATCGGTACATGTTTCATAACATCATCAGCCTCTGAGAGCATCCCATCATATCATATCGGCCACTGTGGCAAAATCATCATCGTATACCAGCTGATCAGGTGGTGGTGCGTATATAACGCCATAATCTTTCCCATACCCCATATACATATATATATACACGTATATACCGCCGTTTGAATAATATTTCAGCCACTGCGAGCAACATCATCATCATATACTAGCTGATCAGGTGGTGGTGCGTATATAACACCATAACCTTTCCCATATACTATATACATATATATACATACATACATATATACGCGTATATAACGCCGTTTGAATCATATTTCAGCCATTATGGAAAACATCATCATATACCAGCTGATCAAGTGGTGGTGCGTATATAACCCCATAACCTTTTTCCATATACCATATACATATATATGCGTATATAACGCCATCTGGTCATGGGTCCATGCATATGTATGAAATGCATGAAAAATATATAATAATCTCAATATTCCTTCAGGATAAATTTTTCCAACTGCGTATTATTCTGAGACCTACGAGCAGAAGATAATAATATTTTTCATGTGGACTCAAGAATATAGACACCCCTACTATTTATATGAATAGAGTAATTTATAGAAACTGTATATTTGCTCGTTTCTTCAATATAATTTGGAACATGCCAAAAGAAAGAAAAGAGGGCCTTAACATACCTGTTCCTTGAATTATTTGACACTTGAATGAAATTACATGCTTCTGCCTCAACGTCTTTGGTTTTAAACCAAAGGCAAATTGTTGTTTTTGAATATTTTATAAAGGAGTGAAACCAAATTTTATGAAAAAAGAGACCAACGTTTGGTATTGAATTTCAGAAAGCAAGAACAGTGTTCTGTACTTAAGACTTTAAATGCAAAGTCTTCAATAGTGAAACCAAATCTCATGGTAAAACGATATTTGTTCAAGTGATCACTCTAATGCAAATCACCAACTCAAAACGAAGACTGAAGCTCGATAAATATTCTTGGTTAATTGTTGAACGGTAATAAATTAAAGAGAAGGGGAAAATTATCATTTGAAACAATTTAATTAAAATGTATAAGATGGAGAATTGACTGAAGACGTTAGGTGCACGTCCAAATACTTGGATATCAAGGTCTTGAAAAGAATCAAAGGGATTTGTGTCCATTTGACACCTAATCAAGGAATGAATTAGTCATTTTTTGATAATGTGGTAGTTTCCACGTGGGGTGGGGTGGGATATTTAATTTTTTATCCACTTATTAGTTAACCGGGTAATATTTCATTACCCGGTAATTAATCTATTAACCGCATAATTTAAAAATTATCACAAATTAAATTAAAATTCTATTTATTTTAAAAAACTTCATATATATATATATGTATGTATGTATACTACCGTGGTCATATGGTACCTTGCATGGTACTAGTTTATAGTTATCGGGTATTATCGCTCGACCCGTATTTTATTTCAAAATGCCAAAATTTGACAAAATTCATTTTCTTCAATTACTTACCCCTACCTTCACGAACTTACTCATCACTTATGATCCTTATAATCCCTAAATAATTTTTTCCTTGGACTGATGTCAATTACCTTATGACAAATTCAACGTACAATACTATAAGGAGCAACACTGTCGTAACTTATTACTGGAAAGAGTATATCACCGTAATATAATACTATAGGGTAGAACATTGTCGTAGTAATATAATATTTCGGGACGTAATATTGACGTCATATTGCGGGGTGTAACAGAACCGACGACAGTATCTTCACCTTGGGAAGCGAGAATCAGGAATGCAACGAATGAGGTCGAAATGCACGAGCCCGTGAATGTTCGGTTACCCCAAAGCTCGCGCTAGGAGTCGGATCATTGATATGACATCGCCAAAAGAAGTTCAAGGAGTCAGAATCATTTCCCATCACTTTATTATGAAAAACGCAGAGACTATCTGTACGCGGCAAAATCAGAAGACTTGATTTCTCACTGTTGAGTCATTTCGGAAGCATGCCTTGGGACCCCGAGGATGGGAGGCCATGACCGAGTCCCCGACCTCGGGGCTTGATGAGGCCAGACTCAGAGGAAACAGAGACTGAAGCCAGGACAAAGGGAGAAGCTCCCAAGGCACACGCCTAAGTCTAACAGGGCCGGCCTATCCAAAGCCTATGTTGAGGCATCACGTCAAGTCATCCCATCTCCATACTTTATAATTGATCTCCACATACTTGTAACCGAGTCCCCCTACTATATACAGGTGACTCACCCTACCTTGTAAGGGACAGATATTGTTCCATTTCTCCACAAGTGCAATAATATATATCTTTGTCTTTTCTTTCTAACTTGTTCGTTCTTAGTGGCCCGAGGCCACCTTGATATTCATTGCGTTCTTACTCGTTCTTCATTGTATACCTTAGTATTGGCCAAAGAGACTTGTTTAATTATACCTTCAATTGTTATCCCATTCCCAACTGTCCCCGATAGCTCGATCTCGACCCTGACGTCGACCCCGAGGTCCTTCATTGATCAGACCTGTACCCGGGCAGCAGGCCCTACGGTTCTATGACTATATCATTTTAGCTTGCTTTTCATCATTAGATTCCATATAATTATCACCAACTACATTAACAACTAGCTCGATAATAGATCATGTATTTTTATAATCCCATTTACAAATTTAATTGTCATTACCATTTGCACGGTAAATAGAATTTCTTCGTAATGTTTGAGTTGTTCTTCACCATTTCAAGTTCGTTTTGGAGCTTTTTGGGACATTTAGAAGAGGGATTCGAGGGTTAACGTCTGGAAGTAAGATTTTTGAACCTAATAATCGATCCTATGGCATTAATTCATGGATTAGTCTTTTAATTATGGAAATTAAGGGTTAAAATTTGGAAAACTGGGGCTTGAGATTGGAGACCTTGACTTGAGGTTTTGAGGGGCAATTTGTGGTCGGATTTTGGTTAATTTCGGAATTTGTGTTGTAAATTCATTATTTTCGCATGGGCTTCGTTCCCTTAGCATATTTTGACATCGTTATTCTGATTTTGGACATATTCGACGCGAGTTGAGGCCTATTCGAGAGGCGAAGGCATCGCTGGCTATAGTTTGGATCGGGTCGAGGTGAGTAATGATTGTAAACGTTGTCCTGAGGGTATGAAACCTCGAATTTCACATTGTTATGCTATATTGAGGTGACACACACGCTACATGACGAGCGTGGGGTCGTACACTGCTGGGGATTGTGACTTAGTCCATCCCGAATGATTGTTTTATCGCTTATTTGATTGAAACTGTTTGTTATCATCATGTTTTGGGTTGAATGCCATATTTGGGCCTCGTGCCAACAATTTGGACCCTTAGGGTATTTTTACTGCAAATTTCCTCAATGTTTTGATTTTATATTTATACTCAGTCATGCTATATTATACTATTTTCATAACTCAGCCATGTTTACTCTGTTTTAATACTTTAAATGATATTTTGGGCTGAGCATCGTATTTTACTGTGCCCAAGTGGCTTTTAAAGATTTCTGATTGAGTAAGGCCGAGGGTCTGTGTTGTGAGGATACTTTTGGGTCGGGCTACACACCGCAACAGTGATATACTGATTTATGATTATGAGGCTGAGGTCCTGAGATTATACACCATAAGGTGTCATGATAAGAGTTCGAGAGCCTATTTATTATGCCACGAGATGTCTTAATATTGCACTTGGGGCGTAAGGGGCCGCTCCCAGAGTCTGTACACCCACAGTGAGCGCGGGTACCCATTGTCATATGAGATATAGCCCGAGGGGATAGTGTTGTTCCATGTTATTGCCCGAGAGGCTGATTCTGCTGACATTGTGCCCGAGTGGCAGATTTTAGGTGTTCATCTTTTCTAGCTGCTTTTCATTTATTTGTTTAACTGTTAAAAAGGGGTTTTAAAGAAGCTTATTCTGAACTGAGGTGTTTTTATAAGATTTCAATGTTTTGTTGCCTTTTACTGGTTTTATATTGCTTCTTTATAGCATAATATTGTGCCTTACGTGATTTCTTATTGATCAGTCTTCATTTAATTTTATTACTCACTGAGTCGGAGTACTCACATTACTTTCTGCACCTTGTGTGCTGATACAAGAGCCTCGGGTCCCGCTAGCGAGTGTTGATTGCTTCCAGTTTAGGCGACTCGGAGTTCACTAGGTAGATGCTTGGTGTTCGCAGCCCAGTACTTCTCCCCTATCATATTTTCCCTTATTTTAGTTTTGTAATAGACTATGTAAACTCTTCCTACTTTTAATCAGTTATTAGATGCTCATAACTAGTGACACCTCGATGTTGGGCCGTGTTATTTTCCGCAAATTCTATTATTCACCTTTATTCTAGGATTATTATCATGTTAATGACTTAAAATTTGTTACTTTTAATTATTGAAATGAATTGGGTGTTGTGTCGGCTGACCTTGTCTTCACGAGAGGCGCCATCACAAACGGGTTTGGGTTTAGGGTAGTGACAAGTTGGTATTAGAGCCTAGGTTACATAGGTCTCATGAGTCATGAGCAGGTTCAGTAGAGTCTCGCGGATCAGTACAAAAATGTCTGTATTTATCCTCGAGAGGCTACAGAACCTTAAGGAAAAACTTCATATTCTTGAAATTCTCGTCGTGCAAATCTGTTGATCCGAGTACTAAACTTTTGTTATTATATTCTCTTACAGATGGTGAGGAGACACGCTACCAGTCAGAATGGACGACCACCAGTAGCACCAGTTGTGGTCACTAGAGGCCGAGGACACAGTCATGGTCGCGATAGGGGCAGGGTTGTAGCCCACACAGCAGCTAGGGCATCACCTACAGATCCACCAGCCACCCCTATTCAGGATCTAGTCCCAGTTGTGGATGCTCCAACAGCACTAGCTCAGGCACCAGCTGTGCCCATTGTGATTCCGGGTCTTCAGGAGGCCTTGGCACAGATTCTAAAAGTATGCATTGTCATAGCTCAGGCGGTTTCAGTTACTACAGCTGCAGCTAATTCTCAGGCCGGGGGAAGCACTTAGACTCCCACCGCTCGCACACCTGAGTAGGTTGTGCAGGGACATCAGACACCGGGGGTACATCCTACCTAGCCGGTTGCAGCTGTTCAGGACTATGTAGCTCCTGCCATGCTAGAGGATGAGTAGCACAGGTTGGAGAGGTTTGGTGGACTTCAGCCTCCGACTTTCAGTGGTGTAGAATTCAAGGATGCCCAGGGTTTATTGGACAAATGTTAGCGGATTCCTCACAAAGCGGGTATTCTGGAGACTAGCAGGATCGCTTTCACTACTTTTCAGTTTTCTGGAGCTGCCTTTACTTGGTAGGAGGTGTAGGCTTGCTGGTGCAGCACCCCTTATCTAGCAGCAGTTCTTCGTTCCTTTTTTGGAGAAGTATGTGCCACAGTTTCACAGAGAGGAGCTGCGCAGGTAGTTCGAGTGGTTACATCAGGGAGAGATGACGGTGACGCAGTATGAGATGAGGTTCTCAGAGTTAGCTCGTCATGCTATTTGGTTGGTTCCGATAGATAGAGAGAGTATTAGGAGGTTCGTTGATGGCCTCACTTATCGGCTTCGTATTCTCATGACCAGGGAGACGGTGTCTGGTGCTACTTTTAAGGAGGTTGTAGATATTGCTCGTGAGCTTGAGTTAGTTCGTCGCCAGAAGCGAGATGAGAGGGAGGCCAAGAGGCCTCGAGGATCTAGTAGTTACGGTGGTGATCCTTCGAGAGGTCAGTTTCAGCACAGTAGAGGCCGTCCATTCAGGCATGCTCAGCCAGCTCGCCCAAGTTATCATGGGGCATCATCAGGTCATGGTTCTCACAGTGCTAATCAGGGCCAGTCATCACTTAGTGCCCTTCTAGCTTAGTGTTCATCTCGTGCTCCATCAGGTCAGGGCTCTTCTATGGCAGGTGCATTTTCTACTCATTTCGGTGCTAGGGTTTCCCTTCAGTCCCCATCTCCATCACCCGGAAGTTGCTATGAGTGTGGAGAGATGGGTTATATGTGGAGGCAGTGTCCTCGTTGTCTTGCGGGTTCATCTCAGCAGAGGAGTTAGCCATCAGCTTCAACACCAATTACTTTACCACCACCCACCCACCCAGTTAGGGGTGTAGGTCAGTCAGCTAGGGGTCGCCCTAGAGGGAGAGGTCAATCAGGTGGCGGTCAGGCCCGTTTCTATGCATTTCCAGCTAGACCCGATGCTATTTCTTCTAATGCTATTATTATAGGTATTGTCTCAGTCTGCCACATAGATGCTTCTATATTATTTGACCGCGGTTCCACTTATTCTTATGTGTCATCATACTTTGCTCGTTACTTGAATACACCCCATGAGTCTCTTGTTTCACATGTTCATGTATCTACTCCGGTAGGCGATACTTTTGTTGAGACCGTGTGTACCGGTCGTGTTTGGTGACTATTGGGGGTCTAGAGACCTGAGTGAACCTTTTGTTGTTATGCATGGTAGATTTTGATGTTATTTTGGGCATGGATTGGCTATCTCCGTATCGTGCTATTCTGGGCACTCATGCTAAGACAGTGACATTGGCTATACCAAGTGTGTCATAGATTGAGTGGCGAAGTTTGACTGATTATGTTCCCAGCGTATGGTTGGGAAGGGATGTCTTTCGTATTTAGCCTTTGTGAGGGATGTCGGTGCAGAGACTCACAGTATTGATTATGTTCCTATTACGAGGGATTTTCCTAATATGTTTCTTGCAGACCAGCCGGGTATGCCACCAAACAGGGATATTGATTTTTGTATTGATCTGATGCCGGGAACTTAGCCCATTTCTATTCCACCACATTGTATGGCACCAGTGGAGTTGAAGGAGTTAAAGTAACAGCTTCAGAAACTCCTTGATAAGGGGTCCATTTGGCCTAATGCATCGCCTTGGGGTGACTCGGTTCTATTTGTGAAGAAGAATGATGGCACTATGAGGATGTGCATTGATTATAGGCAGTTGAACAAAGTAACAGTTAAGAACAAGTATTATTTGCCTCGCATTAATGATTTATTCGACCAGCTTCAGGGAGCGAGGGTGTTCTCCAAGATTGATCTCCATTCAGGTTATCACCAGTTGAAAATCAGGAACTCGGATATTCTTAAGACAGCATTCAGGACCTGATATAGTCATTATGAATTCTTGGTGATGTCTTTTGGGCTGACCAATGCCCCAGTAGCCTTCATGCATTTGATGAACAGCGTGATTCAACCTTATCTTGATTCGTTCGTGATTGTTTTTATTAATGTTTTCTTGGTGTACTCGCATAGTCAGGAGGAGCATGCGGAGCATTTTAGAGTTGTGTTGTAGAGATTGAGGGAGGAGAAGCTTTATGCAAAGTTCTCCAAGTATGAGTTTTGGCTCAGTGCAGTGGCTTTCTAGGGGCACGTGGTATCCAGCGAGGGTATTCAGGTTGATCCGAAGAAGATAAAGGTGGTTCAGAGTTGGCCTAGACCGTCCTCAGCCATAGAGATTTGTAACTTTCTTGGTTTGGTGGGTTATTATCGCCGGTTTGTTCAGGGATTCTCATCTAATGCATCGCCCTTGACTAAGTTGAGTCAGAAGGTTGCTTCATTTGTATGGTCTGGTGTTAGTTTTCCCATCAACTTCAGGTTCATATACCGTGTATTATAATGCTTCGAGAGTTGGTATTGGGTGTGTGTTGATGGAGGAGGGTAGAGTTATTGCTTATGCTTCTTGCCAGTTGAAGCCCCATAAGAAGAACTACCCTGATCATGATTTGGAGTTGGCTGCCATTGTTCACACGTTGAAGATTTGGAGGTATTACTTGTATGGTGTGTCTTGTGAGGTGTTTACAGATCATCGTAGCCTCCAGCACTTGTTCAAGCAAAAGGATCTCAATTTGAGGCAGCGAAGGTGGTTAGAATTGTTAAAGGATTATGATATTACTATTTTTTACCATTTGGGGAAGGCCAATGTGGTGACCGATACTTTGAGTTGGAAGGCGGTGGGTATGGGGAGTTTGGCATATATTCCAGTTGGGGAGAAACCTCTTGTAGTTGATGTTCAAGCCTTGGCCAATCGGTTCGTAAGGTTAGATATTTTAGATCCCAGTCGGGTAATGGCTTGTGTGATTTCTCGATCTTCCTTATATGATCGCATCAGAAAGGGCCAGAGACATGACTATTGGTAATGATAGGGTGTTGAGGATGCAGGGCTGGATATGTGTGCCCAATGTGGATGGGCTTCGGGAGCTGATTCTGGTGGAGGCCCATAGCTCATGGTATTCCATTCATCCGGGTTTTACGAAGATGTATCAGGATCTAAGGCAGCATTATTGGTGGAGTAGAATGAAGAAGGACATTGTGGGATTTGTAGCTCGGTGTCTCAATTGCCAGCAGGTGAAATATGAGAATTCAAGACCGGGTGGCTTGCTTCAGTAGATGTATATTCATAAGTGGAAGTGGGAGCGGATCACCATGGACTTTGTAGTTGGGCTCCCACAGACTTTGAAGAAGTTCGATGCTATTTGGGTGATTGTGGATCGGCTGACCAAGTCCGTGCACTTCATTCCTGTGTGTACTACCTATTCTTCAGGGCAGTTGGCAGAGATCTATATCCGGGAAATTGTTCGTTTTCATGGTGTCCTAGTTTCCATTATTTCAGATAGGGGCACTCAATTCACTTTGCAGTTTTGGAAGTCTGTGCAGCTAGAGTTCGGTACTTAGGTTGAGTTGAGCACAGCTTTTCACCCTCAGACGGATGGGCAGTCTGAGCGCACTATTCAGATATTGGAAGACATGTTGCGTGCTTGTGTCATTGATTTCTTAGGGTCATGGGATCAGTTTCTACCGCTCATAGAGTTTGCTTATAATAATAGCTACTAGTCGAGTATTCAGATGGCTCCATATGAGGCTTTGTATGGGAGGCGGTGTAGATCTCCAGTCGGTTGGTTTGAGTTGGTTGAGGCCAGGCTATTTAGGGCAGACTTGGTGCAGGATGCATTAGAAAAGGTGAAGGTAATTCAGGAGATGCTTCATACAGCGCAGTCGGGACAAAATATTTATGCTGACAGGAAGGTTAAGGATGTGTACTATATGGTTAGTGAGAAGGTTCTGTTGAAAGTTGCACCCACGAAGGGTGTTATGAGATTTGGGAAGTAGGGAAAATTGAGTCCTCGGTTCATTGGGTCTTTTGAGGTGCTTCGGAGGATTGGAGAGGTAGCTTATAAGCTTGCTTTGCCACCCAGCTTGTCGAGTGTGCATTCGGTATTTCATGTTTCTATGCTCGGAAAGTATGTTGGGGACTCGTCTCATGTTCTGGATTTCAGCACGGTACAGTTAGATGGTGATTTGACTTATGATGTGGAGCCAACAACTATTTTGTACTGTCAGGTTCGAAAGTTGAGATCAAAGGATATAGCTTCAGTGAAAGTGCAGTGGAGAGGTCGGCCCGTGGAGGAGGCTACCTGGGAAATCGAGTGGGATATGCGGAGCAGATATCCTCACCTATTTGAGGTTTCAGGTATATTTCCTGGCTCGTTCAAGGAGGAACGCTTGTTTAAGAGGGGGAGGATGTAACGACCCGATCGTTCACCTCATGAGTTACCGCTCTGTTTCCCCTATTTCTACTTCTTATTGCTTTGTTAATTGGTACTCTATGTGATTGGGTTGGTTGGCTCGGGTTCAGAGAGGTTTTGGTAAGGTTTGAGACACTTAGCCTCTTTTGAGTAAGCTTAAGTTGGAAAAGTCAATCGGCTATTTACTTATGTGTTGAAGGGCTCGGATGTGAGTTCTGATGGTTCGAATAGCTTCGGGAGATGATTTGGGACTTAGGAGCGTAATCAGAAGGTGTTTTGGAGGTCTAGAGTAGATTTAGGCTTGAATTGGTGAAATTAAAATTTTGGCATTTTCCGGTCGATAGGTGAGATTTTGATACAGGGATCGGAATGGAATTCCGAGAGTTGTAATAGGTTCGTTGTGTCATTTGGGTGGTGTGTGCAATATTTCAGGTCATTCGGACATGGTTTGGTAGACCTTTTGTTCAAAAGCGTAATTCAAGAGATTTTTGGAATTCTTAGGCTTGAATCCGATTTGCTTTGGTTGATTCGATGTTGTTTGAGGTGTTTTTAAGATTGGTATAAGTTTGGATGCTGGTATGTGGCTTATTTGTGCTTTTGGTTGATGTCCCGGGGGCTTCGGGGTGATTTCAGATGGTTGGCGGAAGAATTGAGTTGGGTTGTGAGAGCTGAAGTTTTCCCATTACTGTCATAACTGCACATGCGGCTAGGGGACCGCAGATATGGTATCGATGAAGAGGCCAAGGAAGGAATCAGCTGGAATCGCAGAAGCGGTTGAGGTGGTGCACCTGCGATAGCGCAGGTGCAGGATTTTCTTCGCAGATGCGACACCTGGGGTTTAAACGGTGACCGTAGAAGCGGCGGTTGGGACTGCAGAAGCAGTTGCGAAGGAGCAAGGACTGGAATGCAGGTGCGAAAAGCCTGGGCCATAAGGTATAAAAGAATTCCTTCGCGATTTTTGAGTTGTTCTTCACCATTTCAAGTCAGTTTTGGAGCTTTTTGGGACATTTTGAAGAGAGATTCGAGGGATAACATCTGGAGGTAAGTGTTTTGAACCTAATAATCGATCCTATGGCATTATTTCACGGATTAGGCTTGTAATTATGGAAATTAAGGGTTAAAATTTTGAAAACTAGGGCTTGATATTGGAGATCTTGACTTGAGGATTTGAGGGGCCATTTGTGGTCGGATTTTGGGACTATTGATATTTATGAACTCGTGGGGAGATAAGGAATCTATTGATGTAAATTTTATCGAATTCTGAGACGTGGGCCCGGGGGTTGGGTTTTGGTTAATTTGGGGATTTGTGTTGTAAATTGATTATTTTTGCATGGGCTTCGGTCCCTTAGCATATTTTGACATCGTGATTCTGATTTTGGATAGATTCGACACGAGTTGTGGCCGATTAGAGGGGCAAAGGCATCGCAGGCTAGAGTTTGGACCAGATCGAGGTGAGTAATGATTGTAAATATTGCCCTGAGGGTATGAAACCCTGGATTTCACATTGTTGTGCTATATTGAGGTGACGCACAAGCTAGATGACAAGCATGGGGTCGTGCATTATTGGGGATTGTGACTTAGTCAATCCCGAATGACTGTTTACCGCGTATTTGATTGAAAACTGTTTGCTATCATCATGTTTTGGGCTGAATGCCATATTTGGGCCTCGTGCCAACTATTTGGACCCTTAAGGTATTTTTACTGCTAATTTCCTCACTATTTTAATTTTATATTTGTACTCAGTCATGATATATTATATTGTTTTCATAACTCAACCATGTTTACTTTATATATTTTGGGCTGAGTATCATATTTTATTGTGCCCGAGTGGCTTTTAGAGATTTTTTACTAAGTAAGGCCGAGGGCCTATGTTGTGAGGATACTTTTGGGTCGGGCTGCATGCCGCAACAGTGATATATTGATTTATGATTATGAGGTCGAGGTCCTGAGATGGTACGCCACAAGGTGGCTTGATATGAGGCCGAGAGCCTATTGATTATGCCACGAGATGGCTTGATATTGCGCTTGGGCCATAAGGGGCCCCTTTCGGAGTCTGTACACTCCCAGTGCGCGCGGGTACCCGTTGTGATATGAGATATAGCCCGAGGGGCTGGTTTTGTTCCAAGTTATTGCTCGAGGGGCTGATTCTGTTGACATTGTGCCCGAGGGGCAGATTTTATGTGTTTATCTTTTTTAGCTGCTTTTCATTTATTTGTTTAACTGTTAAAAAGGTGTTTTTAAATAAGCTTATTCTGAACTGAGGTGTTTTTATAAGATTTCACTTTTTCGTTGCCTTTTACTAGTTTTACACTACTTCTTTATAGCATATTATTGTGTTTTACATGATTTCATATCGCTCAGTATTTATTTATTGTTATTACTCACTGAGTCGGAGTACTCACATTACTCCCTGCATCATATGTGCAGATATAGGAGCATCAGGTTCTACTAGCGAGTGTTGATTGCTTCCAGCTCAAGCGATTCAGAGTTCACTAGGTAATTGCTCGACGTTTGCAACCCAGTGCTTCTCCCCCTATCTTATTTTCCCTTGTTTTAGTTCTGTAATAGACTGTGTAGACTCTTCCTACTTTTAATCGGTTATTAGATGCTCATGACTAGTGACACCCTCATGTCGGGCCGTGTTGTTTTCCGCAAATTATATTATTCACCTTTATTTTGGGATTATTATCATGTTAATGACTTAAATTTTATTACTTTTAATTGTTGAAATGAATTGGGTGTTGTGTCGGTTGGCCTTGTCATCACGAGAGGCACCATCACAAGCTGGTCTGGGTTTAGGTCGTGACAATATATGTGCACAAGCTACGGCCTCAGACCCAAGTATATGTATACATAACTATGGCCTCGGGCCCAAAATGCATAAAGTATCAACTACGACCTCAAGCCAAAACATGCACAAAGCATAAACTATGGCCTCATGCCCAAATGAGCATAAAGCATATAAACTACGGCCTCAGGCCCAAATACAGGTGTTCAACATTCAGGAATTTAAAATCAGAAATTGAGAATCATACTGCAATACATGATATTGAAATACTGAATCAAATTGAGTTACATGATACTAGAGTACTGAATCACACTAAGTTACATAATACTAGAATACTGAATAGGACTAGAATGAGACATGTATTCTTGAATTAATTATGAACACTGAAACATGAATTATTTATGACATACTAAGTAATCTATGTTGATATTCGGGAGCATCAAACCCAAGTCTATATTGAATACGCACTGAGCTCATAACATTCAGAATGAAAGTTATAAATGAGTTATGAAGCTAGAGAATAGAAGTTCTAAAACTATTCAGAGAACTAAGCTTAATTATATTTCTAAGGTAATTAGCAACGTTGCAAAAGAAATTAATGAGTGGAAGGATTTACCCATGTTAATAAGGTGTTTGAGAATTGAAATTAACGTAGGATCATCATTAGAACTTACCTTGGATGGTGGAGACACCTTGGGTAAGTTAGGTTCTTGAGAGCTCCCATTTCTAGTGTAGTTTTTTATTTTTAGGTCGTGATGGAATGAGGTAGGCTTTTAAAAAAGTGAACACACTCCAAAATAGAGAAGGAAAATAAAAATAACTCGGATAAACTTCGTCGGCATGAAGCACCATCAGGGGCACCAAAATAACTGTGCAAGGTGCCGTAAGAGGTGCCAAAACAACAGTGCCTTGAACTATATGGGGCATTAAGGATGATGCCCTAGACAGTGCCTTGCACTATATGGGGCACTGAAGTTACAGTGCCTTGTACTGCCTATGGCTATGAGACGGACCTCCCTTTAACTTAGTCGATTCTATTGAATTTTATGCACCTGTCCCTCCGTCTTGATTCTAAAACAATTGTTTCCACCCATACTCATCCCGATAGGACTTCCCATGTCTTAAAGGTGACATTAATACTCATTTAACACATCTACAAGTAATCAGAATTTACAGGGCGTTACATTACCTTTCTTCGAGAGGCTACGTGGCATGTAGAAAATTCCCATCTTTCCTTCTTTATCAAGCGACATTGATTCAACTTGAAGCGTATATCTTTGAAATCCGTTCATCCACTCGTACATTGTGTTGAGAACTTAATGTCGGGTGTGCATCGAGATGTCATGGATGTGGTGTGAGTATGTTCTCTGTGTTGTGGAGATAGGACAATCTGGAGGACTTGAGGCCAGGTTTAGATCACAATTTGGATTTGGTGATTTTACTTCCGTGAGTATGTGCTTTTGGACTTGTATGTCCGATAAGTGTCCTTAAAGGTGGGATTGATGGCTCAGTGATTGGTTGGATAGCTATATGATGAGTTGATGTGACTGCGGAATGTGTTTAAATAGTTTGGATGTGACGAGAAGAATTTTTGCTTTGAATGTGAAAGGATTATGAATGAATAATTTTTGTTTTGATTTGTTGTTTAGTATTGAGTTGTGAACATGCTGAAGGGTCTTTCATGTTGTTCATTTGTGGAATGAAACAGGCTCTTATGTCTTGTTGACAAGTTTTGAATCGGGAATATTAAGTGATCGCACTATGGTTGTGACAATGATAGGGCGTAGAGAGACGTCAGTTTGAGGCTAAGCAGGTGGGTTATCACCTACGGGGTGGTCTAAGGATGTGTGATCCTTGTGATGTTTATGTGGAGAGCTTTCTTTCAACTATCAGGGTGTGAATGTGCTGCAATTTGAGTTTAGATCACTTGAAGGGGGTTTTCACGACTTTCATGAGAATGTATATGCGCTTAGCAGATGATTTGTGGTATTCTATGGTTGGACCTACAAGAGCTTATAGAGGATTTTGTTGAATTACAATGCGAGATCATGACATCTATGGAGTAGGGGTATTGTGAGTTATTAGATGTTATGTTATATGATTTTGAGCCAAAGTGGGGGAGGCTTCTACAGACAATCAGATTGCATGTTTATGTGTTATATTGGTTTTAAAGTCAGGCATAGTTGATGATCGCTTATGACTTGAAGAGGTTGATTTTGAAGATGACTCGAGCAAGGAAAATTTCAAGATGCATGATGTATTACACTTTATGAATATATGGAAATCTAGGACTTCGGGTTTGTTATTCATGGTGGATGTAGTGTGCTCGGATAAGGGATTCACTCGGTTGCTAAAAAGTGGGGTTATTTCTTAGATCTTTGTATGCTAATGGAGCACAAGTTGTTGAGCCCGGTTTGGCGATGCATTGGAGATTAGAGTAGAGTGGATGACTCTCAAGAAGGTTTTAATGAGTTCATGATTTATATGTGGTATTTGACGATTTTAGATTTGGTAAATGGCTATGATCAGAGATTTGCATTGGGTGGTATCAGGGCTTGTGATATTTTTATATTATTATGGATTCTACATTTAAGTATCAGGGAGGTTAAGGAAATAACTTTAGATTTACAAAAGATCTCTTCAGAGAGGGTATCTCGGTTGCAGTACTATTGATTGCTTAAGAGAGAATGCAATAGCTTATTGGTCATAAGATGACATGCTTTCATGTTAGGATCTCTTGGGGTGAGCTTTGATTAAGGACCCTATGTTACTAGAAAGGATAAGTGTTAATTTGAAGGCAAGTCTAGACGGACTCAAAGAAATGGGTTAGCTTGGTAGTGGTTCAAGTTGGCATGGTAATAGAAGTGATTGGTTCTTTTGGTGTGCCGATGCTTTGTAGGTGTGTTGTGGAAATACTCCTAGGTATGGCGATCTACCTGATTTGGTTGGGTTAGAAGGATACAATTCTGATGGCTTGGTTTTGGGCTAATAGGTTTTGAATTCTCGATGATTTCGACCACAACTTAGGGCACATGTTTTCTACAGGCATGGGGAGTTTGTTGCGTGTAGTGATTTTCTCCTAGATGGCGCCAAGTGGAAAATTTTTTGCTGATGGTATATGTATCCTTCTTGTGATTCAGAATTCATTATAGGGTTCTCGTATGTTTGTATGATGGCATGATAGATGCAGTGCGACATGTGGGATTGAGTTTTGCATGTACGAGGTTGCGGTTCCGTTCGAAGGTAAGGTCATGATTTCTAGATAGTATGGACGGTTTCAGATGTTTAAAAGAATGTTGGCACTATCTAGCATCACTAAGAAGGGTGCGCATTTTAGAAGACGCACTTTATTTTGACTTGCGAATGCCTGACTAGTATTATGGTAATCGTGTGGTTGATTGACTGCTGATGTTCAAATTTTACTACATGGCATGGAAGAATTATGGAAGTATTTCTCATGAGATTATTGTATATGAGGGGTGTGTTAGTAATTTGAATGGTTGAGTTGGGATCTAACATGGAAATTCTTGTATTCTAGGAATTTGAAGAGTATGAAGGTTCTCAGAGGCAGATTGTTCCTTCGTCACGGATGGTGAAGGTATGTTAAGAGGTTGACGGTTGATTATATGTATGATGGTTAGGTTATTATGGACTTTTGGAGGGTTATGTAACTATTAGTGGATGACTAAAGTTGATTTGGGGGCCCATTGGTAGGCTTGATGGGAATGAGTGTTCAACATTCGATCAGGTTTGTTCACTCCGCACATCGAGTGTTGAGAGGTGTGACAATGGTTAGAGTTGATCTTATTTGTGTTCTGACTTGTTCCATGTGTTACACTTTTATGCAATGATGGGTTGTGAGACTGTTGACTATTTACACACATGATGCAGTGTTGGTTAGGCCTTGTGGCGGAATTTGAGCGAGATGGCTCTTAGGGTGTTGAATGGTTACTTGAGCCTTGGTTATGGTGTTCCTGTTTGTAGTATATTGTGATGCCCATTTCTCCATGGCTATGGTCATGCACTTTGCGTGTTTATTATTGATATGTACATGGTTGGGGATTATGAGCATCATGGCTCGATAGGTATTCCATGCAGACCAATGTGTTTGGGTTGGGTCACGCAACGTAGTGGAGTTATGTTGGGATAGTATTCCTTGTGCATATTTCATGTATTTTGTTTCTCATTTGTGTAATGGGTTTAGCATTGCGCTTTATGGTGGTATCCATTAAGCTTGTGGGATGGTTCTCTCATTTGATTCTCTTTCCATCATTGGATACATTCGGGTTGTTGCTTGTTAGGTGCACGAATTACATGGTATGTGGATCGAGGTGGTGCTGGTGTGGAACGTCGGTCGAGCAGCTCGTAGTGGATTAAGTAAGATTATTGGATCTAGAATGAGTATTATTGTTGATACCTAATTTTTCCCTTAAATATCTCAAAATGCATATATATACTTTCAAAATAGTGCATGAGCATTAACTAGTATTTTCCATAATTTTCAGTATTTTTTAAAAGGATTTTAATTAATTTATTCTAGCATTTTATTATATGAATAATTACTAATTCCATCACAAATAGGTTTTATGATAATTTTATTGTTTAATTTATCATTTCATATTTATACTAAGCTTTAATTATTTCAGGAATGGCCATATGTACATGTTAGGGTTATAATTGCAATAACTTTGCAATAATGGCCACATGTGTGTATAATTACCTTATTTCACAAGAAAATAACTTTTTATATTTTTATAATACTAAGTAATTATTTTAAATCATTTTTAGGAACAAATGATATTTTCATCATTTATAAATTATTTTATTAAGTTAATTGGGTATTTAAATAATAGTCCCTTTTCTTAATCAATTTCGGACTCCAGCCCGATTAAACCTTAGCTCAATACCCTAATCTAACTGAAACCCAATAACCAACCCAACCCAGAACCTCCTCTAATCGTGGTCGTTAATCTCTGAGATCAACGGTCCACATTACCCCTTTCCTTTTTTAACCCAACGATCCCCCCAAACCCTACTCACTCTCTCATTTGCGCCGCCTCTGAATCCTCTCCTCCTCTCTTCCCTCTCAGACACCCTTAAACCCAAGAGTGTCATCACTCAAAAATTCCCCCAAACCCCTTCGATTCTTGACTAGATGTGGGGTCATCTGGTGATTTATTGCCTTATCTAGCCTCTCACCTCTTCTGGTTGTTCGATTACGTTGATTTATGAATGAGTCTCGAAGAGATTCAACTCAAATTTTGTTCAAACCTTTTCATAAGCTACCTATGGCCATTTCCGTTTGTGAGTACCATTATCTTCAAGTTTATGGCTCGAATCTATGGTTTTAAACTAGGTTTTCTTTCATCTCTGTCATTTGTTTTAACCCTAATCTTATACTACTTGGGTCTGTTCAAATCCTTGTAGATTTGATACGTTTTTAAATGTTATTTGGTATTTCTCTTTGAAAAACCTTCTGTTTTCCCTTATTACAAATCGATTCCAATGTTTTCTGAAATTAGAGTTTCATTTTAAGCTCTCTCCAAAAAGGTTATAAAACTCCTAAAGGGTCATTTGGTATGAGGTATAAGAAGGTATAGGGGTGGTATAAAAATTTAATACCACCTTAATACTCTATTTGGTGAGTAAACCAGGTATAAGTTATCCCGGTATTAATTTTAGCACCGGGGTAACTTATACCTTATAGAGGGTAGGGTAATTAGCACTGGTATAACTTATACCTTTTTCTTAGAAATTATACAATTGTCATTCTTAATACAACATACCAAATAGTAAATAAACAACAATCCTAACATAACTAATTCCAGCATAAATTATTCCAACATAACTTATACCGGTATAACTTATACCGGCGTAAGCCATATTCCAACCAAACGACCCTTAAGTGTTTGAATCTGATTATCTTTACTAGTTTGACTAATTTTTGTGTATATGCTTTAAACCCTAGGTTTCTCTGCTTATTGCACTGATTACTTCAATTTTTTCCCGTTATTGTTTATCTCTGTCAATCAAAATAGATTAACTGATTTTATTTAGGGTTTGAATTATATTTTCTTGTTAAAAATATTACTTCCTCTTGATTTTACCTATTTTCCTTATTTATGACTTTTGATTGGTACTACTTGCCTTATTTAGATTGATTAGTCTAATTTATGGTCAATAATTGATTTATTTACCTTGTTTGAATCCCAATCCGTGCTGGTAACTGATTCTCCTTATTTTAAGGTGACTTTTCCGGATTCTGTTTGTATCAATTAGCTTGGGTTTAGCCCCAATTCACTGATTAATTATATTTGCTTACCTTACTTGTGAACTGTAATTCAATTCTCTTGCCATATTTGTTTGACCTTGCTAAGTGCTATATAAACCCATTCTTATTTTCTTTTAGAATACGAACACACTCAGAAAGACACACACACACACACAAAAACTCTTGCTCTCATTCAAACCTTTCTGCTACTTGTGTTTGCTACATTGTCTAGCCGCCTGAAAGCCAAGGCTAGACTATTGGATTCTGCATGCTTTCAACTTCCTGTTTGTTATTTCCAAACTGATATGTCTCCACTTCTGCTATCATTCAACATGCTATATAATTAGACCTATGTGCTTCATGCTTGTTGATCTTAATCAACATGTCTACTTTTACGTAATGTGACCTATGTGCTTCCTGTTTACTCCCTTTAAACAGCATGTCTATCTCTATTATCATGTCCTACTCAATGTGCTATGTAGTCAATCTGTAGTAGGTATCAACATGCCTCTGTCTGCCCTTATGTTTCTGTTAACTAGCATGCTTAAACTCCTGTGAATTTTTTCTGACCAATAAGTTAGTATGGTTACTCCACTTTAGCCTGTTCCTGTTGATCCAGGACACTTATCTACTTGTTTCTCAACTAGTATGCTTTCTGTCCTGTTTTAAGTGCTTCACCTTAACAAACTCCTAATTAATTCATGATTTCTATACTCTCAACTTTTGCTACCTTTCTGTATGATTCTCTTATCAGTAACTTGATCACAACATGTTGTTCCCTAATTAATATATGCCTATATGTTCACCTAGTAATAGCTAATGGATTAAGGCCATGTGAAACCTTGTTCAAATTGATTGTCACTTTGTTTTGTCTGTTGTTTGATTGCTAGAGTTCATGGTTGAACTCCTTCTGCTAAATGTGTGCTGCTTGTAGTTCTTGTAATCTGGTAATATGTTTCTATGCACTTCTGAAATCCAAACTATTTTCTTTCCTAAAACTACTTCCTACTTTTATACTATTTTCAACTCCTACTCTTAGTTAACTAGGGTCCTGCCACCCTAATGTGAGCACTGCTTAGGGTCCATGAGACTCCTCTGAACTCGGACACATAGGGCTGGTTTTCCAATCCTTTGTGAATCTTGTTGAACATCTGATTCAGGTGTGAACACTGCCCGGGGTCCCTGAGGCCCTTGGGAACTTTGACACACCAGGAACCAGCTTTATGTGTAATGGATGGACTAGCACTATGCTTAGAGGTGCTATGTTTGGAGGCTTGGTTCCAAGTTGATGTTGGGCCTATGAAGGCTCTCTATAGTATAGTGATTCTCATTATGTAATTTATTTATATTGGTCTGCATAATAATTCTTGTAAAAACAGATATCGGGGTTATTAGTAAAAGCTGGGAGGGATTTTTATGTATCTGTGTTGAAATTGGGTAGAGAACCTGCCTATAGGACCTGATTATGCTGGTATTGTATTATTGTTCTAACTTTGTGCTGCATATTTACATATCAGAAATCATATTATAGGGCTTTACGTTTATTTATGCACATTAGACATCCTATTTATAGGACTTGCACGTATTTTTTTAATCCAATGTGCATTAGTGACCATATTTATAGGCTATTAACTATTTGAATAACCATTTTCCCCTGTCAATGCGCTCCAAGAATTTTGCCTACGCATGAGTAATAGAGATCATTCCTATAGGAACTGAAGTTATCTAGATACCATGCCTATAAGGTTTCAAATTAATTTCTGCATTTAGATACCATGCCTATAAGGTTTCAAAAAAAAATAATTTATGCATTCAGATACCATGCCTATAAGGTTTCAAAAAATTACTTTCTTCATTTAGATACCATGCATATAAGGTTTTAAGATCATTTTCTGCACTTAGATATCATGCCTATAGGGAATACATATAAAATCGCTCATCTGCGTCATAAAATAATGTTGGTAATCATGCCCAACACTTAGAAAGCATACCTATAGGGTTTAAAGATAAAATTAGCCTGTTAAAATTAGTAACTATTTACAGCTTAGATACCATGCTAATAGGGTTCTGCCCGACTATCACTTAGGTAAACCTGTAGGACAGTTAAAGCCTGAGATTACAATTTTGATTTTCTTGCTGCTTGAAAGGTGTTCAGATTCAATATTCACTACTGCAAGTGCTTCTTCTTCATCGGACCCATAAATAATGTAGGCATGTTGGAAGGTCTGCTTCAGATGTGGTATTGGTTGTTCTAGTGGATAGTAACGGTCGCGCCATGGTGGCGATCATTTATTGAATTTTTCCCAGGTGTATTTGTATCCTAAACCGAAGTTAGTGCCTTGTTTCTTGAGTTTTATGGGTTTAGAGATTCCTTGGAGGTTCTTGCCGAGCCCTTTGCCAGGTTCGTACCCACTCAAACTCAGTATACTCTCGATTTTTCTATCACACCATTTGTTTTTGTCAATAGCATTGACCCGCTCAATGTGGTGGTAAGTTTCTCCACCTAGCTTCCTTCTTCCTTCGATTGCCGGAATGGTTTGGCGACTGTATATAGGGTTGCTATCATTGCCGTAAAACTTCCTGGTGATTCCATTCGAACTTTACTGCGTGATGCAGCGTTGATGCAACGGCCCCAGCAGCATGAATCCATGGTCGTCCCAGTAGCAAGTTGTAAGATGCTGGTACATCTATTACCTGGAAATCGACCTTGAACCAGGTTGGTCCCATATGTAGGCATAGAGTAATCTCACCAATAGTGGACCTCTAAGAACCATCTAAGGCTTTAACATTGATTGCTCCATCCCTTATCTCACGCATCCCTATACCCAGCTTCTTGAGTGCTACCAGTGGACAAATGTTAAGACTGGAACCTCCATCGATCAGGATTCTCGTGATGAAAAAAACATCGCATTGCATGGTGATGTGCAGTGCTTTGTTGTGTCCCAACCCTTAAGGTGGCAGCTCGTCCTCATGAAAGGTGATCTTAAGGCTTTCCAGCACTTGTCCTACCATATTAGCCACTTCCCCGCTAGTGATATTACTTGGTACGTACGCTTCATTTAGCATCTTTAACAGAGCATTCTTGTGTGTCT
The DNA here is from genome assembly GCF_000393655.2 of Nicotiana sylvestris. Taxonomy (NCBI): domain Eukaryota; kingdom Viridiplantae; phylum Streptophyta; class Magnoliopsida; order Solanales; family Solanaceae; genus Nicotiana; species Nicotiana sylvestris. The sequence continues at coordinate 59,016,640 of NC_091064.1, forward strand.
TAGAATTTTGCAGCAAGGAGAGAATAGATATTTGTGCTGGCGTCTTGTTTAATTGGTCGATGACCGAATATTCCTTGGCCTGTATTTTCCTCCAAAGGTTGTCCGGACCTATCTCAATGAGGGGTGGCCGGTTGGAGTCCCGCTTTCTTGATTCAGCCAGATGTTCAGGGGTATAGACCCTATCAGTTCTTGTCATACCCTGTGCTCCGACAGTTTCTTCAATCCCTACCTTGACTTTCCTTCTCGTCTCGGCTGTATAGTCCTAGGGTACAACATTTGTATAGAATGGTGGCATGGTAGACATCGTCAGTGGGATTGGCGCTGCTATCCTCACTTCGAACGGCACATGTGCCTTGGGTGGCAAGACTGCAACGTCAAATGATGCGGGTGCATTTTCCGAAAACACGAATTCAACCTCAATTGATGTCGGTGCCTTTGCGGATGACGTTGGTTCAAACTCAAGAGGTACAGACATATTCAGCTCAGTGTCCTCAGATGGTTGGACCTGAACTATGATTGGATTGAGAGTAATTATTGGTTTCTTTGGGTCATCACCTTCTGCGATCAACCCGATTGATCCCTCGGGGTCCCAGTCATCTTCTATTTCAATCATGTGGATACCTCCACCCTTATGGTCTGGCAGAGGGTTGTTACGGATATTTGGAGTGAGTTCTTTTGCCACAATGATCTTGTTATTGATCAAGGACTGTATCTTGTCTTTGAAAGAGCGGTATTCATCGATTGTGTGCCCTTTTTATGCCGAAGTGGTATGCACAGGACTTGTTTGGGTTAACCCACTGAGAAGGATTCTCAAGGGTTGCAGCAGGGATGGGGGTGACATAACCAGCAACTTTGAGCCTTTCATACAGCTGGTCGATGGGTTCAGCGATGGCTGTATATTATTTTGGACTCTGCGATCAAAATTAGGTTTGGGTCTAGGGAAATTTTGTCGTGTAGGGGGTGATTGATAATGGGATGGTTGAGCATTATAGGTTTGGTAGACATGAGCGAGTTGGGAGTATTTGGGTGAAGTAGGTTGATATGTAAGAGGTGGAGATGACTGATAGGTTGGTGGCGGAGCTTGGTATGAAGGTGAGGGTGCTTGGTAATTTGGGGTTGGCTAGTATGTTTGTGGAGGTGTTGGATAATTTTGGTATTTGAGGGGAGACTTGGTCCTTTGTGCAACCATTACGGCCCATACGTCCCTTTTCTTGGACACATCACCTGACTGTAAAGCCTTATTCGTAGCTTGCAAGGCTTCGAAGTGTGTAACCATACCACTTTTAATACTTTCCTCAATTCTTTCACCTAATTTGATAATGTCGAAGAACTTGTGGTTCTCAATCATCATCAGTTGTTTATAGTACTGCGGATCTTGAGCCCGGACAAAGAACTTGTTCATTTGCTCCTCTTCTAAGGCGTGTATGACCTTAGCAGCTTCAGACCTCTAGCGAGTAGCATACTCGTGAAACATCTCTGTGGGCTTCTTCCTCAAATTCTAGATATAGAACACGTCTGGTGCGTTCTCTATATAAACCTGAATCTGTCCATAAAGTTAGATGCCATGCCCACCCAACTTGACCACTTCATGGGATCTTGGCTGATGTACCAAGATAATGCATCTCCCTTCAAACTCCTCATGAATAGCTTCATGCGTATCCTTTCATCCTTCCCTACTCCGACCAGTTTGTCGCAATATGTCCTCAGATGGACCCTTAGATCACCCGTACCATCAAATATTTCAAATTTTGGAGGTTTGTACCCCTCAGGCAGTTCGACATCAGGCTGTATGCAAAGTTCCTCATAGTTCAGCCCCTTATTTCCTTTGCTTCCCTCAACGCCTTGAATCCAGCTGGTCAATTTCTTAAGTTCCTCGGCCAAGATTCTGATAAGCAGATCCTTTTCATCAGACTCAGGTGTGCATGAAATAGGTTGGGTGGAGTGTGGCATGGTCTCCACGTTGATAGGATTGTTATGGTGGCGTAGTGTATGGGTGTGGAAATGGTCGTTTGTGGAGTTCTGAGGTTCTGGGATGAGTAGTGGAGTGTTGTTTGGGGGTATGGCAGGTGTTGCATTGGTTCTTTGGTGGAGCAGCGTGATGATGAGGTGTGGGGTGATTCTGCTGTTTTGGGATATTTTGAGGAGGTGTAGGTTTTTGAGTGTAGGGGAAGTTGATATCTGGGGTGTTGAGGGAAAATGATAGGTTTGCCAGATTTCGAACCTGATCGAGCTCTTCCTGGAATTTCAACAGTTTTTGTTCAAGCTGTGACACATTCTCGTTAAGAATCCGAATACCCTGTCCATCAGTGGCCTCTACTCGTTCAACTATGTTCTCCTTCCTGATGTTGTTTAAATCTTCCATTTTATTCTTGCCTTTAGAGGGACTAAGAGGATGAGTTGGTGGAGGGCCCTTGGATCTTGTGATATAAGATGATGATGCCAGAGTGCACGAACTAACCTTTGGGGAGGGGAATAATAAAAAAAAGGTAATCAAGTTATTGAGGATTATAAAAAGCATTGCAATATTTAAACACATAGTGCGGGAATGTAAAGTGTGTCCTAATTCGGGAACCTCTTTTTGCCCGAGGTAGACCTGGCGACAAATAGACTTGGAGAACTTAAAATGCTAAATGCCTCATTTTATTGATAAAAATAGACGAATCCCAAATTACACTAAATAAGCAAGAAATAAAACTCACTAATGGCCATTGGCCTTATTACATTCATAAAGTGAAAAACTAAACTCCTATCTACTTGGTCCCAGAAGGACCTTCCCCAGACTCTGCATCCTTGTCTCCTTCGAACAGCTTCCCCAATTCACGAAGTCCCAACAATAGGTATGCTCTGGCTAGATGTCCACCTTTGGTCCCTTCCGCCTTTTGACAGTCTTTAACCCTTTTGAGAAATTTTCCCTTTAGTTCTACTATGCCTCGCTCCAAGTATCCTAGCCTTTTGTTGGCACTGATAGCCATGTCTTTACATTCCTCAATCAGCTTTTTGTTGGACTCTTATATCTCGCGGTGTTCGCTCTTGCATTCACGGATCCTTTTGCGCAGCTAGTTGTACTTGACTTGCGCCTTGGCATTTTCATCTACATTTATGTGACCTCGAACGTACCCTAACTAGCCCAGACCATCCCAATTGTCTTCCAACCAACCGGAATAGAAAGGGGTACAACTGACATGATATTTGTCTGGCTTGATGGTGTCTTTCCCCATTACGATCTTGTAGTGCCACATGTACTGGGCTTGGAACTTGTGGGGACTATCATCATTTTGGAAGTCAGCTCGAAGATGGCTCATCTTGTCGACCCTGGGTATGACTTGCTTCCTACCTGCTTGCCTCATAACTGGAGGAGGGACGTAATGGTATGTTCCTCTTAGACCAATCGGTATCAGGAAAGGTGCATCTCTGGATCGGGCGATAAACTCCTCTATCGGAAACCACTCGAACATCCATTGAACCTGTTCTTTAGTCAGATTATCAAAGAGCTCAACCCATCCTTTTACATTCTCAGGCTGAGCGAACATATCAGGGATGTAATTCATTCGCTTTGGATGGTTGAAAGTGTTGTGATCATCCCAGTCCCTTCTCTGAATTTTTTGTCGGTATTCACCCTTTTGGAGATGTTCCATGAGCCAAAGCTGAAGTAGTAGATTGCAACCTTCGAAGTGTCTCGCTCCTCGTTGACACTTTTCTAATACTCGGTATATGTATGCGATGATCATAGGTACAACGCTGAATGTCTACCCACCAATCCCCTCTATTAGAGTCTTAGTTACCATATCCAGCCTTGTATGGATTATCCCTTTCTTCATTGTTAACACGATCAGACCCAAGAAACAAAACATGAAGAAGAAAACCCAATGATGGATATGTCCCAAGGACGTGATGGCAAACTCGTCATGGTAGGTATGGTATGGTTTGTTGTGACCGTAACTTTCACACAGGTAGTCAAAAGGGATGTATGACTACTTTAGGCATACCAATTCTGCATTCTTCTTCTAACCCATCATTTTAGGAAACCCTTGCCTGTGCGGTTCTCAGGCATTAGCAAACCGGGGGTTTCCCATACTTGACCGGCCAGTCCTCCTATTTCCTCCAGCAAAGGTGTCATTTCGATGTCCTCAAAGTGAAACACGGCCCTTTCACAATCCCAAAATAAGGTAGCAGCTTCTATTATCATGTTGTTAGGCTGGATCTCCAAGATGGATGGTAGGTTACCCAGATATTTTCTGACGAGGGTTTTGTCACTAGAATGTAAATCTTCCCACCAACTTAGCAATCTTGGGTGGATATTGGTGACCATGCCGAATCTGGGGACTTCGTGCCTCATATTTCTGCAAGACAAACAAGGTTAGACCCTTACCCCCACCAGACTCGACTATTTAATATCAACAATTAGCATGAAGCATTTAGTTCTCCAAATAAATGCACAGAACATGATGATGTCTGTTTGGGTTTAGAGAAACCTAGTCAACTTTGGATAAGGCTATCTTAAAGGATCATTATGTGGACAACATAACTGACCCGACTAGGTTTGACCATGATGCATGCACAATTCAAACAGAGTAAGGTTTCTATGGGGTTTTAGAGTGGTACCCTTGAGCAGACAACTCAAGAGGGAAGGCACAGAACTGTCGACTGCACCGCTGATCGGTTAGTTTTACCGCAAATAAGCCTTTCCAAATTTAGGGGGTAATGATATAGGAAGGGCGCAACCACTTATCAAGCGTTGCTATAGTATTTGTTTGGCACGAGTCGAGTATGATTTCAAGCATGATTATGCAATAATTAAAAGCATGTTGACATGTATTTGCACGTTAAGGAAGTGATAAATACAACTGTTTTATAATTTAAAGCAGTGAAAACAAGAAAAATATGTCAGTTTTGCATTTGAAAAAGAATTTAAATTCTTAAAGGAATTAAACAAGTAATTGCACTTAGGAGAGGTACAAATTCACAAAAAACGGTCTGAAAAGGTAAAAGCCTAAAAATTCCCAGCAGAGTCGCCATGTTGTCGCGCCCCATTTTCTCGCGAAAGCGGGCTGAGACAACTCTTTCCTTTTGGGAAAGGGGGTTGCATTTTTGAAGAGTCGCCACCTAACGATTTAAGGTGCGTTAGGACGCCTATAGGGTTTATTTATAACTACACTTGGTAACCAGAGATAGGGTAAGTGCTTGAAATTATCCCAAGGGGAAGGTGTTAGGCACCCATCAGGATCTACTAGTGTGGTTCCCGGCCAAATAGTTTTTGTGAATTTGTACAATTAGAAAATAAACAAGTATGACTCTAATAGTAGGGGATTTAAGTTTAAGAACACAAATGTTTGAAAAGCAATTAATGAAAGCAAGATTTTGAAAAGAATTACAATCTAAGCATATTCGGGAATGTAAAAAGGGGTGTCCTAGGTTTGCTTATAATATGGATCACATCAATGCAATAACCAGTAGGACACTCTTCCAAGAGGGGCTACACGTGGTATTAACGGACCGGTCATAATATCCATATCTACCCTTTCCAGCCCCTTGAAGGTAATTAAAGCGAGGGTTGGTCTCGACCCCTATTTCATATTGTTACCCGTCCCTTCCAATCAGTCCCGGTATCCTATAAAGGGGGGTTTCTAGGCAGACCCTCAAGTTTAAAGGCAAAATAATAGGCGAAAAATAAGAACACATAGGACTGCATTTAGGGGGGAAAACACAGGAAACAGATAGAAGGCTCAGATATACCTCCACAAGTAATGCACATAGATAGCACGACTCATACACATATAAGGTCTAAATTCAGATCCTAACATGGTGTCTAAGCAGAACCAGATTTATTGCCCGAATCAGGCTTGCCTACTGATTTTAACGGTTGATAATTAAGCAACGTACATAAAGAAACATGTTTTCAGTTTTGACAAATTTAGCACCTAAGGCTTGCCTAGGCGTAAAATAACATGCAGCAGTTATTCAGAATTATTAAAAACAGTTTGGAAATTGTTTGTACCTAAAACATGTTGTTCTAAATATTGCAAAGACATGCAGGGATTATTACCAGTTTGTTTAAAGCAGGATGAGACTGTTGATACTCCTTTTCATGCATCAGTAGTTTAACTAAGCGTAGCTGAGTCAGTATGAACGAGAACCTAATCATGGTACCTAATGATTTATATGTAGTATTCATAAAGCAGGATTTTTAAATGCACAACATGATTGTAGAATTTCCTAAGAGCGGGATTTCTAAATACACAGCACGATTGTAGAATTTCCTAAGAGCAGGATTTCTAAATGCATAGAATGATTGCAGAATTTACTAAGAGTAGGATGTCTAAATAAAATTTCGGAACATGTTTAGGTGGGCAGAATCACATAATAGCAGCTTATTTTGTTGTTATTATCTACCCTATAGACAGGATTTCTAAGTGTGGATGAGATGCTGAAAACAGTACATATAAATCCTAAATAGCATGATGTCTAATGTATGAATCCTAAGCATGGTTTCTATTGCGCTATTAGGAATATAAACCTAATAATATGTTTTCTACCCTTAACAACTATGGCATGCATGTTTACCCCATCTCTTTTCACTAGCTGCCCCAATACTTGTTTACAACATGTTATTATAGATCAACATTGAAATGAATTACATAAGAAAAATAAAAGTTACACTATAGAGAGCCTGAAAATAGGCCCAAACCTTCAGCACCTGATTAGGACTTCCTCCCTGAGTTGTAACAAATCACCTCAAGTGCCAAGATTGTTCCATAGTCTTTTCTTATCCGGGTGTGTCAGAGTTCCCTAAGGACCTCAAGGGATCCCGGGTAGTTCTCACACCCAGATTTCATAGCCAAGACAGAGTATGTGAAGTGTGGAAAGGCTAGCTTTTATGTGTCCAAGTTCAGAAGGAGCTCAAGGGTCCCAAGGCAAGGCTCACACAAAAGGGGCAGAACCTAGTGGTCTAAGAGTATATGTGAGAGTGCTTGACATAGATTTAAAAAGGTTGAATTGGAAAACGGTTTTGAAACAACATGTTTGAAATAAGTTTGCAAAAACAACAGAAGAGTTGCTTAGGGAAAAATGGTTTTGAAAGGAGAAGGGAATATGAGCAACAACAACTTGGAACAAGCCAACACACACAAAACAAACTCAAAGAATAGTATCATTCACAAGCAGGGAAGTAAGGGGTTGGGGACATAGAGAGCCCAAATCAGAAACACATAAACATGGATGAGAAGAGAAGCATATAGACCAGCAAGTACAAAGAACAAGTAGCAATTTATTGGCCTCCAAAAAACAAAACTACTACGTCAAAGTGTTAACAAGGGAATCATGCTCGAAATTAGAATAGTAATAAGACATTGGGACAGGGTATGGGAGTAGTCTTGTTGAGGACAGGAGTTTATTACACATAATTAGTCATGCCACTTAGTGTTAATCATATACATTAGGAGTCTATGATACTAACATGGCATACTAATTCAAGGAAATAAACAAGAACTCAAGTAGACATGTTGATTACACTTGAACAAGAGAGGGCAAAAGTTAAGCATGCTGAATAAAGCAGTAAACAAGAAGGGCAATTGAATACATAAGCCATTAAATTAGTGTAGAAAGAGACGTAGATTTAACAGACATGGAGCACAAAGAGTTAAGTTTCATAATTGAACTAGGAACATACAAGTTAAGGAAGCAAAGTGCACAAAAGTAAAGCAAGTAGAGTTCCATAGTCTAGCCTTGGCTTTCAGCCGGCTAGACAAGCAGTTAGCACGAGTAGCAGATAAAGAAGAGAGAGTTTGTGTGTGTGTGTGTATTCTGAACTGTGTTCGTGTCTTAAGAGGTGAAACAAGAGTGTATATATAGCACTTTAGGAGTAGAACAGAATAAGGTAAAGTAATCAACATTCAGTCAATTAAGGAAATCATAGGATCACAGAAACCAATCACATAAAGGAGTTCAGAATAGTCCCCTTAATTAGGGGTAATTGATCAAACGGTAATAGCAAGGATCTAATTAAAGAAAGAATGTCAATCATACAATGCAAATGAACCAGTAAGAATCCACAATTATATGGGCAATCAAATAAGGTCAGTATGACCAATTACGGTCATAAACAAGGAAACACCCAAGATTTACGCATATGGATCTCTAATAGAGTAAATCAACCAGCCAAAACTTTTAAAATAACACTGATTTCCAGAAAGAAATACTCAACTTCCATAAACAAAAATCAGGCTAAGTAAAACCTCATAAAGGTATAGAAATTAGCCGGAGAAATTGATTCGAACCCTAATAAAGATTAATTAGGGCAAAACCACAAAAATACCCAAAATCGAAGCAAAGATTGAAGGAACCACATAGAATAAACTAGGGTTTCATATTCTTGAACAAATCAGCCACGAAGATGAAAGGATAATTAATCAAACAATTAGAAGTCAGAAAACCCCTTTGAAAAAGACAACATGGGATGAACCCTAGTTTAGGAAGAATGATTAAAAATTTGAAATAGTTAGTTAAAACAAGAGGTTTTTTAAAAGGAAAATGCTTAATAATACTCGAATCACCTCAGATCTTGAAAGATCTGAGAAGAATCGAACAATAGCGAATCTAGGGTTTTCGGAAAATAGTAGAGATGAAGAAAAATCGATTAAAAACTCATGGATATACCTAGATCTAAGACAAATCTAAAAGAAAAGTGAAAAATCTCAAGAGTTAGGGTTTCAGAGAACCCAGAGAAGAGGAGAGGACCTTAAAATGTTATCGGTCTTAGCCGGGAAAGTCATAGATCTTACTTGAATAGTCATTGATGGCCGGGAAATGGCATGAAAGACCATGGAAAGGAGTTGAACAACTCCAAGTTTACCTGAGGACCTTAGGGTAGTGTCAAACCGGCATGGGGTGAAGCAGAGGCTAGGAGATGATGAGAGGCCACGGTTTCCGGTGAGGGAGATGGCCGGAGACGTGTGGATAGTGATTAGGGTTTGAGGGTGTCTGACAGAGAAGATAGGAGGAGAGGTTTTAGAGGCGGCGCAAATGAAAGAATGGGGTAGGGTTTGGGGGTTGTTCGATTAAAAAAGGAAAGAAACGACGTGGACCGTTGATCTAAGAGATCAACGGTCGAGATTAAATGGGGTAGGTGGGTTCCGGGTTTGGGTATGAGTTAGTAGGGTGTGGGTCGGGTTTTAATTGTAAAATTGGGCTTGGAATTTGGGGTCCGATTTGGCTATAATTGAAAGCCAATTTAGCTATAATTTAAATAGCAAGTTTTTCCCTATTTGATTTATAAAAAGTAATTGATAGTTTCTGAAAAAAATAATTTAAAAAGCTAAAATGGTTTATAATGCATAATTAGCAATTTAAAAATACAGGATCCAATTTTACGCATATAAAACATAATTAAATCTTAAAAGGGCTAATATTGCAATTATGTGCAATTTAGCTTTAAAAATACTAAATGTAATTATAAAATGTATAAAAATTATCTTAGCCATATTTTGGCATAAATATAGAAATCCAATAGATGAATTATTAAAACAATAATTTTGGAAACAATTATTGGGGATTTTATGGATAAAAAGGGAGAAAATAAATTAATTTAAATCCTTAAAATTGTGAAAAAAATAATAAAAACCTTGGACATGCTTATATATGCATATATATGCTATTTTGAAGGTATTTTGTATATTGAAAAATATATAGGGAAAAATTGGGTAACAACGACGATAACTAGTCCATGCCCAAGATAATATCAAAATCTACCATGCTGAGAAACAATAAATCGGCTCTGGTCTCAAAACCACTAAGAGCAACAAAATACTACCGATAAATGCGGTCCACAATAAGAGAATCTCCCGCAGAAGTAGAAACATAAACAGGGGAACTCAAAGAATCCCGAGGTACACCCAAATATGGAGCAAAATAAGAAGACACATAAGAGTAAATGGAGCCTGGATCGAATAGAACCGATGCAATTCTGTGACAAACCAGTATAATACATGTGATGGCAGAATCGGAGGAAACAATCTTAGTACGTGCAGGAGGGGCATAGTATCTGGCCTGGCCTCCCCCTCTAGGGCAACCTCTACCTCCCTGATCTCCACCTCCAGTTGGCTGAGCAGGTGGGGTAGCAAAAAGAGTTGTAACCATAGCCTAAGAACTCTGCGGGGCATGCTGTGACTGAGAACTCTGTGGAAGTGCACCTATCCCATGTCTGGGTAATCCCTCACAATATGGCATGTGTCACCACACTCAAAACAAGCTTTGGGAGCATGTGGCGGCAATGACTGGCTCAGGCCAGTTCTGCTTGACAAACCTCTTAAAGCACCCCGCGCAGGAGGCGAGCTAGAAAACGGAGGTGCATAATAAGTCTCCTAAGGCCTAGGAGGAGCTGTAATACTACTGGCTACTGGAAGAGCTGAATGAACAGGGGGACTCATATAACCCCTACCATGATGACCTGCAGTTGGGGCACGAGCACTAGAATAATGGCCCGACTCTCAAGACCTCTTGGCCTCCCTCTCCTCTCTCTCCCTAACATTCCTACCCTCAATCCTCCTAGCAATGTTCACCACCTGCCGATAAAAATAAACATCTTCAACTCACGAGCCATGCTAGACCTGATGCTGGGAATAAGCCCCTCAATAAACCGGTAAACCTTCTCGCGAACCGTAGAAACCAAGGCTAGTGCATGTCTAGCCAAGCTAGTGTTACAGACAACATACTATGAGACAATCATAGCACCCTAGTGCAATTGCTCAAACTCTGCGTGCCATGCGTCTCGGAGGCTCTGAGGAACAAACTCTCTCAGGAACAGATCTGAAAACTGGGTCCAAGTCAGTGAAGCAGCCTCGCCCGAACTGTCTAACTCATAGGTGCGCCACCACTCATAGGTGGCTCTTCGAAGCTGGAAAGTAGTGAAGGAAACCCCACTCGATCTTGAGATACCCCTGGTACGGAGAATACGGCAGCATTCCTCCAGAAATCCCAAGGCATCATCTGATGCTAACCCACTGAATACAGGAGGATCATACTTCTTGAACCTCTCAAGTCTCTGCTGCTCATCCTCTGAAGCCGTTGCCCTGTCCTCGGGCTGAACTGGCACTACAGGCGGTACAGGAATAATCTTGGGACCTTATCAACATACACTCGCTGCTCAGGAGTGCGAGCAACAAGAGTTTGTGCTCCTCCCCCAGCCTGAGATGTGGTTGCAGCAAGGGGAATCAACCCTGCCTGAGCCAAAGTGGTGTACATGCTCATGAACTGCGCAAGAGTCTCGTGGAGAGCTGGAGTAGTAGTAGAAGTAGGCATATCAGGTGCCTGAACTTTGGCTAGAACTGCTGGTGGTACCTTGGCGGCAACTCGTGCGGGTGATTTGGTTGCACCACGTGCGCGTCCTCGGCCTCTACCCTGTCCCTAACCGCTGATGACTACAGTAGGTGGTGCGTGTGCCTGATCATCTCGGGTAGCGCGTGTCATCACCATTTGTGGGAGAATAGAAGACAAAAGTTTAGAATTGTGATGTCAAAATCTCCCACGATAAGGAAATCAAATGAAATGGAACTTTCCTAACAGTTACATAGCCTCTCGTAAATATGTACAGATATCTCCGTACCGATTAGCAAGACTCTAATAAACTGGCTTGTGATTCATGACTCCTATAAACCTAGAGTTCTGATACCAACTTGTCACAACCCCTGTTCACCCTCCGTGAACCATCATGACGGCACCTAGTCTCTATGACTAGGTTAGCCTATCAATGCAAAAAATAAACAAAACTTGCGGAAGAAATAATTTAAAAGCCAAAATAACCGAATGAAACAGTATTTAAAATGCCGCTCGACATATACAATACAACTTCTCGAAACTAAAAACATTTCCCAAAATCCGGAATTTCATGAAACCACAAGCCTTGGAATGTCTACAAGTGTCTAACTCCAGAATATCTAACAAAGAAAAGAAATACAGAAGGGCTAATACAATAGGGAGAGTATAAAGGGACTCCTCGGTGTACGAACGTGACAGATATACTTCGAAGTCTCTAGAACAGTCACCTCACCTCAAGGGTTATAGGGCTGAGTCGGAGTACCTAGATCTGTACATGAAAAACATGCACAGAAAGAGCATGAGTACCCCACAACGGTACTCAGTAAGTGCCAAGCCTAACCTCGGTCGGGTAGTGACGAGGAATGTCAGAGCCCTACTGAGGTTAAATAAAATTAAAGTTCAACAGTATAGAATAGAACAGTATAAGTAAGTACAACAGTAAAAGTAACACAGGATATAAAGGATAGCAACAACTATTACAGAGGCAAAGTAAACATAGGAAGAAATACAACTCAGCACCAAAAAATAACAATTGGGGACCTCCCAGGATACCGTCCTGTAGTCCCAGATATAATATTCAATGATTTACATAAGTCATAATACATCAAACGGGGCTAGTCATGCTCGAGAACGGGCGAGCAAAGTGCAAAAGCTCAAAACGAGCGGTCGGGTCGTTACAATATAGTTCAAATACTTGAAAGTATAAAGTCAACGATATGTGCAATCAGTTTTCGGTATCTTATTTGTCTAGCATGACATGAAAATTTGATATGCATCTAATTAAAGTCTATTATATGACTTATATGACAATCCACGAAGAATTTAAATTGCTTAAAGCATATAAAATTCTTGGTCATGAAGTACTACATCCTAAGTACAATTTGTGCATATTTGTATCTTTCTATAACTATAAGCATGATAATGTGATAGCGAGAATACCTCTATGGAGATATTGAAGATCCATTCTATGACATTATATGAAGACATTATATATCTATCAAGAATGATGATTTCAAGGTGCAAAATATTCATTCAAGTTAATATGGTTGATTTGTTTATCAAATCTCTACCAATGATCTATTGAAGATGGTGCACAAGATCAGGATACAAAGGCTCAAAGATGTGAATTAATGCTCTCATTAGGGGGAATTAATACGCGTTATAATCTTTTTCTTTACAAGGTTTTTGGGATGACCCGGCCTGTCGTCTCATGAGTTACCACTCCATTTCCCCTATTTCTGCTTCCTTATGCTTTATTTATCCGTGTTATGTGGTATCGGGTTAGTCGGATCGAATCCGGAATAATTTTTGTAAGGTTTGAGACACTTAGTCTCTTTTGAGGAAGCGTAAGTTGGAAAAGTTAACTAGATGTTTACTTATGTGTTAGAGGGCTCGGATATGAGTTTCGATGGTTCCTATATCTTTGATAGGTTATTTGTGACTTAGGAGCGTGATCGGAATGAGTTTTGGAGGTTCAGAGTAGATTTAGGCTTGAATTGGCGAAGTTGATTTTTTGGCGATTTCCGTTTGATAGGCGACATTTTTATATATGGGTCGGAATGGAAATCCAAGAGTTGCAGTAGTTCCATTATGTTATTTGGGATATGTATGCAAAATTTCAGGTTATTCGGACATGGTTTGGTTGGGTTATTTTATCAAAAGCGGAATTCGGAAGATTTTTGGAAACTTAGGCTTAAATCCTATGTGTTTTGGTTGATTTGATGTTGTTTGAGGTGTTTTGAAGATTGTTACAAGTTTGAATAAGGTTATGGGATATGTTTGTGCTTTTGGTTGAGATCCGGGGGGCCTCGGGGCGATTTCGAATGGTCGACGGGGGAGTTTGAGGTTTTGTGAAGTTGCAGATTTTTGTGCTTTTGGTATTTTCGCACCTGCGGATTGGAGACCACAGGTGCGATGCCGCAGATGCGAGGATGGGAGGCACAGAAACGGAAATGATCTAGGGAGGCAGAAACCGCAGAAGTGGTTAGGAGGACCGCACCTGCGATGTCGCATATGCGGATATTTCATCACAGATGCGAAATCATGGGAACTTAAGTCAACACTGCAGAAGCAGTTGGTTGACCGCAAATGCGGTACTACAGAAGCGGTAAATTGGCCACAGATGCAAAAATTCCTAGGCCAGAAGGTATAAATTATTTCCTTCATGATTTTTGAGCTATTCCACCATTTTTTACTCGGTTTTGGAGCTTTTTGAATGATTTTGAAGAGAGATTTCAAGGGAACTTCATTGAGGTAAGGATTTTGGACCTAAAACTCGTCCCTATGGTATTATTTCACGAATTAGAGCTATAATTAATAGAATTTAAGGGTTAAAATTGGGGGAAACTAGGGCTTGGTATTGGAGACCTAGACTTGGGGGTTTGAGGGACCTATTATGGTCCAGATTTTGGTACTTTTGATATGTATGAACTCGTGGGGATATAAGGAACCTATTGATGTGAAAATTATCGAATTCCAAGACATGGGCCCGGGGGTCGGGTTTTGGTAATTTCGAGAGTTTTGTCGTATATTGACTATTTTCGCTTAGGTTTCGTTCCCTTTGCATACTTTTAACCCGTGATTCTAATTTTGGATAGATTCGATGCGAGAGGAGGCCGATTTGAGGGGCAAAGGCGTAGCAAGCTAGAGATTTGACCGGATTGAGGTGAGTAATGATTGTAAATGATGTTTTAAGGGTATGAAACCCCAGATTGCACATCGTTGTGCTATATTGAGGTGACGCACACGCTTGATGATGAGTGTGGGATCATGCACTATTGGGGATTGTGACTTAGTCCGTCCCGAATGACTATTTTACTGCGTATTTGACTGAAAATCTATTTGCTATCATCATTATTTGGGTTGAATGCTATATTTGGGCATCGTGCCAACTATTTGAACCCTTCGGGGATTTCTATTGATATTTCCTCACCATTTTGACTTTATACTTGAACTTAGTCATGATATATTTCGCTGTTTTCATACTCAGCAATGTTTACTATGTTTTAACACTTATATGATCTTTTAAAAGATAATTGGGCTGAGAAATCCTGTTTTACTACTGTCGAATGGCTTGGAGGATTTTTGACTGAGTAAAGTCGATGGCCTATGTTGTGAGGAAACACTAAGCTTGATTTGAGGCCGAGGGCCTGAGATATGTATGCCACGACGTGGCTTGATTGATATGAGGCCAAGAGCCTAGTGATGATGCCATGAGATGGCTTGATATTGCGCTTGGGTCGTAAGGGGCCCCTCCAGGAGTCTGCATACCCCTAGTGAGCGCGGGTACCCATTGTGATGTGTGATATAGCCCGAAGGGTTGGTATTGTTCTGAGCTATTGCCCGAGGGGCGGATTTGTTGATATTGTGCCCAGGGGCGAACCTTTATGTGTTTATTTTCCTTAATTGCCTGTCATTTACCTGCTTAAATTATTGAAAAAGGTTTTCATGAAGTTTAATTTAAGTTAAATGACCTTCACATATCTTTTACTGATTTTACTGCTTCACTGGTTTTACTGCTTTATTATAGTGTGCAAATGTGCTTTACTTGATTTCCTTCTTTTAGTCTTTATTTATGATTATTACTCACTGATTTAGAGTACTCATTTTACTCCCAGCACCCCGTGTGCATATTCAGGCACATCTGGTCCTGCTTCCAAGTGATGATATTTCCAGCTCAGGCAGATCCGAGGAGTATCTAGGTAGTTGTCGACGTTCGTAGCCTGGAGCTTCTTCCCTATCTTATTTCTCCATATTCTTAGTTATTGTATTAAACTCTGTAGATTCCTCTGAGTATTTCGGATTGTTTAGATGCTCATGACTAGTGACACCCAGGTATCGGGTTATGTTGGGTTGTATTCCGCAAATTATGCTATTATCTGCTTAAAATTTTGATTATTTTATCATGCTTTAGACTGTTTCTTACTGTTTAACTATTAAATACTGAAATGGGAATAGTCGGCTGGCCTTGTCTTCATGAGAGGCACCATTACGACCGGGTCCGAGTTTATGATCGTGACAAGTTGGTATCAGAGCCTAGGTTACATAGGTCTCACAAGTCATGAGCAGGTTTAGTAGAGTCTCGCGGATCGGTACGGAGACGTCTGTGTTTATCCTCGAGAGTTTGTAGAACCTTTAGGAAAAACTTCATATTCTTAAAATTCTTGTCATGCGACTTTGTTGATCCATGTACTAAACTTCTGTTATTCTATTCTCTCACAGATGGTGAGGACACGCACTACCGGTCAGGATGGACGACCACTAGTACCACCAGTTATTGCCACTAGAGGCCGAGGACGCGGTCGTGGTTGCGGTAGAGGCAGAGGTATGGCCCGTACAGCAACTAGGGCAGCACCTACAGATGCACCAGTAGCCCCCATTTAGGATCAGGTCCCAGTTATGGGCGCTCCAGCAGCACCAGCTTAGGCACCAGCTGTGACCATTGTGATTTCGGGTCTTCAGGAGGCCTTGGCTCAGATCTTATCAGTTTGCACTGGCCTAGCTCAGGCGGTTTCAGCCACTACAGCCGTAGACACGTCTCATGCCAGGGGAGGCAATCAGGCTCCCGCCGCTCGCACACCTAAGCAGGTCGTGTAGGGGCTTCAGACACTAGGGGCACATCTAGCCCAGCCAGTTGCAGCTGCTCAGGACTATGTAGTTCCTGCCATGCCAGAGGACGAGAAGCGTAGGTTGGAAAGGTTTGGTATACTTCATCCTCCGACCTTCAGTGGTGTAGAAAGCGAGGATGCCTAGGGTTTTTTGGATACGTGTTAGTGGATGCTTCGTACAGCGGGTATTCTGGAGACTAGAGGGGTCGCTTTCACTACATATTAGTTTTCTGGAGCTGCCTTTATTTGGTGGGAGGCTTTTGAGAGGCATATGCATATTGGTGCAACACCCCTTACCTGGTAGCAGTTCTCCATTCTCTTTCTGGAGAAGTATGTGCCGCAGTCCCATAGAGAGGAGCTATGTAGGGAGTTTGAGTGGTTGCGTCAGGGAGAGATAACTATGACACAGTATGAGATGAGGTTCTCCGAGTTAGCTCGTCATGTTATTTAGTTGGTTTCGACAGATAGAGAGAGGATTATGAGGTTTGTTGATGGCCTCACTTATCAACTTCGTATTCTCATGACCAGGGAGAAGGTGAATGGTGCTACCTTTGAGGAGGTTGTAGACATTGCTTGGGAGATTGAGTCTGTTCGTCGCCAGGAGCGCGAGGAGAGGGAGGCCAAGAGGCCTTGAGGATCTGGTAGTTACAGTGGTACTCCTTCGAGAGGTTAGTTTCAGCACGGTAGAGGTCGTCCATTCAGGCATGCTCAACCAGCTCGCCCAGGTTATCGTGGGTGTCATTAGGTCATGGTTCTCACAATTCTCATCTGGGCCAGTTATCACTTAGTGCCCTTCCAGCTCAGAGCTCGTCCCGTGCTCCATCAGATCAGGGTTCTTCTATGCTAGGTGCATTTGCTAGTCACTTCAGTGCAAGGGGTTCCTTTCAGTCCCCTTCTCCAGCACCTGGGAGTTGTTATGAGTGTGGTAAGATGGGTCATATGTGGAGGCAGTTCCCTCATCGTCTTGCGAGTTCATCTCAGCAGAAGGGTCAGTCATCAGCTTCAGCTCTAGTTATTTCACCACTACCCTCCCAGCCAGCTAGGGGTGCAGGTCAACCAGCTAGGGACCGTCCTAGAGGGGGAAGTTGATTAGGCGGCGGTCAGACCCGTTTCTATGCACTTCTAGGCAGACCCGATATTATTGCTTTAGATGTTGTTATTACAGGTATTGCTTTAGTCTTCCACAAAGATGCTTCTATATTAGTTGATCTTGGTTCAACCTTTTCTTATGTGTCATCATACTTTGCTCGTTCTTTGGGTACGCCCAATGAGTTTCTCGCTTCACCTGTTCATGTATCTACCCCAATGGGCGATACTGTTATTGTAGACCGTGTGTACCGGTCATGTGTTGTGACTATTGGGGATTTGGAGACCCTTGTAGAATTTTTATTATTGTGTATGGTGGATTTTGATGTCATTTTGGGCATGGATTGGCTACCTCTGTGTCGCGCTATTCTAGACTATCATGCTAAGACAGTCACATTGGCTATATCGGGCGTGCCATGGATTAAGTGGCGAGGTGTGACTGATTACGTTCCCAGTAGAGTGATCTTGGTCTTAAAGGCTGAGCGTATGGTTGGGAAAGGTTGTCTCTCATATCTAGCCTTTGTGAGGGACGTTAGTGCTGAGACTCCTAGTATTGATTTTGTTTCAGTTGTGAGGGATTTTCCCAATGTGTTTCCTACAGACCTGTCGGGCATGCCACCGGACAGGGATATTGATTTTGGTATTGACCTGGTGCCAGGCACTCAGCCCATTTCTATTCCGTTGTATCGTATGGCACCAACGGAGTTGAAGGAGTTAAAAGAGCAGCTTCAGGAACTCCTTGATAAGGGGTTCATTCGGCCTAGTGTGTCACCTTAGGGTGCGCCGGTTCTATTTGTGAAGAAGAAGGATGGCACTATGAGGATGTGCATTGATTATAGGCAATTAAACAAGGTAAAAATTAAGAACAAGTATTCTTTGCCTCGCATCGATGATTTATTCGATCAACTTTAGGGAGTGAGAGTGTTTTCCAAGATTGATCTCCGTTCAGGTTATCACCAGTTGAAGATCAGGGACTCGGATATTCTTAAGACAGCTTTCAGGAATCGATATGGTCATTATGAGTTCTTGGTGATGTCTTTTGGGCTAACCAATGCCCCAGCAGCGTTCATGCATTTGATGAACAACATGTTTTGGCCTTATCTCAACTCATTTGTCATAGTCTTCATTGATGATATTCTGGTGTATTCGCGTAGCTAGGAGGAGCATGCGGAGCATTTGAGAGTGGTGTTGCAGAGATTGAGGAAGGAGAAGCTTTATGCAAAATTCTCCAAGTCTGAGTTTTGGCTCAGTTTAGTGGCTTTCTTGGGGCATGTGGTGTCCAGTGAGGGTATTTAGGTTGATCCGAAGGAGATAGAGGCAGTTCAGAGTTGGCCCAGACCGTCCTCAGCCACAGAGATTCGCAACTTTCTTGGTTTGGCAGGCTATTATCGCCAGTTTATTAGGAATTCTCATCTATCGCATCGCCCTTGACCAAGTTGACTCAGAAGGGTGCTTTATTTGTATGGTCGGACAAGTGTGAGGAGAGCTTTCAGAAGCTCAAGACAGCCTTAACCATAGCTCCAGTGTTGGTTCTACCATCAGTTTTAGGTTCATATACCGTGTATTGTGATGCTACTAGAGTTGGTATTGGTTGTGTTTTGATGCAGGAGGGTAGAGTTATTTCTTATGTTTCCCGTCAGTTGAAGCCCCATGAGAAGAACTACCCCGTTCATGATTTGGAGTTGGCTTCCATAGTTCACGCGTTGAAGATTAGGAGGCATTACTTGTATGTTGTGTCTTGTGAGGTGTTTACTGATCATCGTAGCCTCCAACACTTGTTCAAACAGAAGGATCTCAATTTGAGGCAGCGGAGATGGTTGGAGTCGCTAAAGGATTATGATATCACTATATTGTACCATCCGAGAAAGGCCAATGTGGTGGTCGATGCTTTGAGCTAAAAGGCGGTGAGTATGGGGAGTTTGGCATATATTCCAGTTGGGGAGAGACCTCTTGTAGTGGATGTTCAGACCTTGGCCAATCGGTTTGTGAGGTTGGATATTTCGGAGCCCAGTCGAGTATTGGCTTGTGTGGTTTCTCGGTCTTCCTTATATGATCGCATCAGAGAGCACAAGTACGATGATCCACATTTGCTTGTCCTTCAGGACAGAGTTCAGCATGATGATGCCAGC
The DNA here is from genome assembly GCF_000393655.2 of Nicotiana sylvestris. Classification (NCBI taxonomy): domain Eukaryota; kingdom Viridiplantae; phylum Streptophyta; class Magnoliopsida; order Solanales; family Solanaceae; genus Nicotiana; species Nicotiana sylvestris. The sequence goes on from NC_091064.1 coordinate 59,036,270, forward strand.
GATGTGACCATTGGTGATGATGGGGTGTTAAGGATGCAGGACCGGATTTGTCTACCCAATGTGGATGGGCTTCGGGAGTTGATTCTGGAGGAGGCCAATAGCTCACGGTATTCCATTCATCTGGGTGCAGCGAAGATGTATCAGTATTTGAGGGAGCACTATTGGCGGAGTAGAATGAAGAAAGACATTGTGGGATTTGTAGCTTGGTGTCTCAATTATCAGCAGGTGAAATATGAGCATCAGAGATCGGGTGGCTTGCTTCAATGGATAGATATTCTAGAGTGGAAATGGGAGAGGATCACTATGGACTCTGTAGTTAGACTTCCATAGACATTGAAGAAGTTCGATGCTATTTGGGTGATTGTGGATCGGCTGACCAAGTTTGCGCACTTCATTCCTGTGTGTACTACCTATTCTTTAGAGCGGTTGGCAGAGATCTATATATGGGAGATTGTTCGTTTGTATGGTCTCCCAGTTTCCATCATTTCAGACAGGGGCATTCAGTTTACTTCGCAGTTTTGGAGGTCTGTGCAGTGAGAGTTGGGTACTCAGTTTGAGTTGAGCACAGCTTTTCACCCTCAAATGGACGGGCAGTCCGAGCGCACTATTTAGATATTGGAGGACATGTTACGTGCTTGTGTCATTGATTTCGGAGGGTCATGGGATCAAGTTCTACCGCTTGTAGAGTTTGCTTATAACTACATCTACCAGTCGAGTATTCAGATGGCTCCATATGAGGCCTTGTATGGGGGGCGGTATAAATCTCCAGTCGGTTGGTTCGAGACGGGTGAGGCTAGGCTATTGGGGATAGACTTGGTACAGGATTTCTTAGAAAAGGTGAAGGTGATTCAGGAGAGGCTTCGTACAGCGCAGTCGAGGCAAAAGAGTTATGCTGACAGGAAGGTTCGAGATTTGTCCTACATGGTTGGCGAGAAGGTCCTGTTGAAGGTTTCGACCATGAAGGGTGTTATGAGATTTGGGAAGAAAGGTAAATTTAGTCCTTGGTTCTTTGGGCCTTTTGAAATGCTTTGGAGGATTGGGGAGGTTGCTTGTGAGCTTGCATTGCCACCCAGCTTGTCGAGTGTGCATCCAGTATTTCATGTTTCCATGCCCCGGAAGTATATTGGGGATCCATCTCATGTTTTGGATTTCAGCACGGTTCTGTTGGATGATGATTTGACTTATGATGTGGAGCCAGTAGCTATTTTGGGTCATCAGGTTTAAAAGTTGAGGTCAAAGGATATAGCTTCAGTGAAAGCGCAGTGAGAAGAGGCCGGCCTATGAAAGAGGCTACCTTGGAGATCGAGTGGGAGATGCGGAGCAGATATCCTCATATGTTTGAGGCTTCAGGTATGTTTCTTAACTCGTTCGAGGACGAATATTTGTTTAAGCTGGGGAGGATGTGACGACCCGGCCAGTCGTCTCATGAGTTACCTCTCTATTTCCCCCATTTCTGCTTTCTTATGCTTTGTTTATCAATGTTATGTGATATCGGGTTGGTCGGATCAAATCCGGAATAATTTTGGTAAGGTTTGAGACACTTGGTCTCTTTTGAGGAAGCTTAAGTTGGAAAAGTCAACCGGATGTTGACTTATGTGTTATAGGGCTCGTATGTGAAATCTGATGGTTCAGATAGCTTTGGGAGGTGATTTGGGACTTAGGAGAGTGATCGGAATGAGTTTTGGAGGTTCAGAGTAGATTTAGGCTTGAATTGGCGAAGTTGATATTTTGGCAATTTCCGGTAGGTAGGCGAGATTTTAATAGGGGTTAGAATGGAATTCCGAGAGTTGCAGTGGTTCCTTTGTATCATTTGGGATGTGTGTGCAAAATTTCAGGCTATTCGGACGTGGTTTGGTTGGATTTTTAATCAAAAGCAGAATTCGGAAGATTTTTGGAAACTTAGGCTTGAATCCGATGTGTTCTGGTTGATTTGATACTGTTTGAGATGTTTTGAAGATTCGTACAAGTTTGAATAAGACTATGGGATATATTTGTGCTTTTGGCTGAGGTCCCGGGGTCCTCGAGGTGATTTCGGATGGTCGACGGGGGAGTTTAAGATTTTGTGAAGTTACAAATTTTTCTGCTTCTGGTATTTCTGCACCTGTGGATTGGGGACCGCAGATGCGTGGATGGGAGCCGCAGAAGCGGAAATGAGCTAGGGAGGCAGAAACTGCAGAAGCGGTTAGGAGGACCGCATCTGCGACGTCGCAGATGCATAAGCCTGGGAAACTAAGTCAAAACTGCATAAGCGGTTGGTTGACCGCAAATGCGGTACCGCAGAAGCGGTAAATTGGACGCAGATGCGAAAATGCTTGGGCCAGAAGATATAAATTGTTTCCTTCACGATTTTTGAGCTATTCCACCATTTTTGACTCGGCTTTGGAGCTTTTTTGACGATTTTGAAGAGAGATTTCAAGGGAACTTCATTGAGGTAAGGATTTTGGACCTAAAACTCGTCTCTATGGTATTATTTCACGGATTAGAGCTATAATTAATGGAATTTATGGGTTAAAATTGGGGGAAACTAGGGCTTGGTATTGGAGATCTAGACTTGGGGGTTGAGGGACCTATTGTGGTCGGATTTTGGTACTTTTGATATGTATGAACTCGTGGGGAGATAAGGAACCTATTGATGTGAAAATTATCGAATTCTGAGACGTGGGCACGGCGGTCGGGTTTTGATAATTTCAGGATTTGTGTCGTATATTGATTATTTTCGCTTGGGCTTCATTCCTTTCGCATACTTTGATGCCGTGATTCTGATTTTAGATAGATTCGACGTGACTGGAGACCGATTCGAGGGGCAAAGGCGTCGCGAGCTAGAGATTTGACCTGATTGAGGTGAGTAATGATTGTAAATGATGTTCTGAGGGTATGAAACCCCGGATTGCACATTGTTGTGCTATATTGAGGTGATGCACATGCTTGATGACGAGCGTGGAGTCATGCACTGTTGGGGATTGTGACTTAGTCCGTCCCGAATGACTATTTTATTGCGTATTTGACTGAAAATCTATTTGCTATCATCATTATTTGGGTTGAATGCCATATTTGGGCCTCGTGCCAACTATTTGAACCCTTCAGGGATTTTTTTTGATATTTCCTCATTGTTTTGACTTTATACTTGAACTCATTCATGATATATTTCACTGTTTTCATACTCAACCATGTTTACTATGTTTTAAAACTTTTATGATCTTTTAAATGATAATTGGGCTGAGAAATCCTATTTTACTGCTATCGAGTGGCTTGTGAGGATTTTTGACTGAGTAAGGCCGAGGGCCTATGCTGTGAGGAAACACTGAGCTTGATTTGAGGCCGAAGGCCTGAGATATGTACGGTATGATGTGGCTTGATTGATATGAGGCCGAGAGCCTAGTGATGATGCCACGAGATATCGTGATATTGCGCTTAGGCCGTAAGAGGCCCCTCCATGAGTCTGCACACCCCCAGTGAGCGCGGGTACCCATTGTGATGTGAGATATAGCCCGAGGGGCTGGTATTGTTCTGAGATATTGCCCGAGGGTGGATTTATTGATACTGTGCCCGAGGGACGAATATTTATGTGTTTATTTTCCTTAATTGCCTGTCATTTACCTGCTTAAATTGTTGAAAAAGGTTTTCGTGAAGTTTAATTTGAGTTAAATGACCTTCACTTATCCTTTACTGATTTTACTGCTTCACTGGTTTTACTGCTTCATTATAGTCTGCAAATGTGCTTTACGTGATTTCCTGCTTTCAGTATTTATTTATGATTATTACTCACTGAGTTGGAGTACTCACTTTACTCCCTGTACCTCGTGTGCAGATTCAGGCGCATCTGTTCCCGCTCCCAAGTGCTGATCTTTCCAGCTCAGGCGGATCCGAGGAGTCTCTAGGTAGTTGTCGGCGTTCGCAGCCCGGAGCTTCTTCCCTATCTTATTTCTCCATGTCATGACTAGTGACACCCAGGTATCGGACTGTGTTGGGTTGTATTCCGCAAATTATGCTATTATCTGCTTAAACTTTAGATTATTTTACCATGCTTTTGACTGTTTCTTACTATTTAACTATTAAATACTATAATGAAAAGTGTCGGCTGGCCATGTCTTCACGAGAGGCGCCATCACGACCGTGTCCTAGTTTAGGGTCGTGACAGTTTTGTCCCAATAGGTTTTCATTGCAAGGTTTTTAATGAGGAAACCAAAAGGCGTATTGTTAGATATGTGTACTCTTTTTCCTTTACTAGAATTTTTTTCGCAATGAATTTTATTTTAGTTAAAGTTTTAACGAGGCACATTATCTGTTGGATAGACATTCAAAGGAGGGGGGATGTTATAAATAGAATTGTATTTAAGGTGAATGTCTATATTTTGAGAGATTTTAGCGTTTGTTACTTGGTGGCTAAGTCACTTTTTCCCTATAAATAGGAATTCTATTCCATTGTAATTCGTCTCAAAGCAATAAGAATTCTCTCTTTTTCTTTGTAATATTCTTCTTTTATTGTTTTATAACATACAGTGTGATTTCTCCATAATATTATTATTTTATAATACCTATTAACTATAAAAATCAAGTTTTCTTTGAAAACGATTTTTAAGTTAAATTTATCTTTCTATAATAATATTTTACCTTTAACAATAACAATTATTTTTGTAGGAAAATACTCCTTATAAAATTAGGAATTTAATTAACGTATATACCAATAGACGCATTATTAAATTAGAATTGTAGTTTTGTTATGTTGTCTCCTAGCACTTAAAATGAATTGAAAACAACTAAATATTAAGTAAAAACTTGAATACTTATAGATTAATTTAAAATAGCTCTCAAAATGGTATTGAATATTTAAAACAAAAAAAGTAAAAGAATTGTCTCCAGTATATATATAAATTATGTTTAAATCGTAGTTTGAAATTTCACAAACTATAAAAAATGATAAATATATTGCTTTTAATCTTTATCTACTCAGTTTCACAAGATTTCTCTCATCTTCATCTTCTGCTATTTCCTATTCTTTTTTTCCTTGCCGTATAATTATTTTGCAGTGTTGTTAAAAAAATTCTTTTTTCTTTTGTGTTGAAAGAAAATAAAAGACAATTCACTACGGGAAATATTACACCTTTTATAAAGTAACTTAATACGAAAAAAAAAAAACGAAAAAGTTCACGTTTAAACAATATACGTAATTGTACGGTAAGTAAGGACTAGAATTATTCTCATTTTTCTATTTTAAAACGAAAGGAAAAGAAAAAAAGACAACAACATTTACAACACAAAAAAAATAAAATTCAAAAGCATGTATTAATCTTCATGTTCCTTGTGGCATTTGCTATTGAAAACATTTATAGTACAAAGTCTTTTCTCATTCACCTGGTATTTCAACTGGATACATTCTTTTCCTACATTTAATTCATACAAGTTAAAATGAAGTCAGATACAAAATAAATAATCTCAATTCTCATGCATTAATAAAGATACACTTACCAAGCTAATAAAGCAAGATATATTCAAATGAAGACATACAATACCAGTTAATATAAACTAAGAAAAAAAATCAGAGGTAGAGAGCTTAATATGAATATCTACCTGAAATTACATATTGGACAACTGGAACTTGTCTAGACATCGTTATTTATTCTTCTGTGACGCCTTTGGCCTCGCTGCTTCTTTCTCCTTTTCATGGTGATTTTGTGTTCTAGTTCTTCAACAACTCAAGAAAGCCAATTGGAATTTCGAGCTGAAAGCATGATATATGCAATGGATAATCCAATAATTAGTCTGCTTCCATCCCATAAGAGTAGCTTTCCAAAAATCATTGAGAAATTCACAAGTGCCTTCTTCATCCAAAACGCGTGTTGTGTTGTTTGTCTCGGGAATCCTGCTACTTCCACAATCTTCCGAAACTGGAAAACCATGCAATCCATCATTACCTTCGTATGAGCTATTCTCAAACGTATGGAATTGAGGTCCTTGAGGAATGCATCCTTGGAGATGATTGTGGGAGAGATTTAAGATTTCAAGAGACGTAAGAGAAGCAAGTTGTTTTGGTATCTCTCCTGAAAGCTGGTTATATTTAAGATCTAATGTTTTCACTAGAGATAAATTTCCAAGTGATGATGGTATATCACCTTGCAATCCATTATAAGACAAATTCAACACACGCAGTCCAATGAGATCTCCCAGAAGACTAGGAATATGTCCTTCAAATTTGTTACTTGAAAGATCAATATCGGTGTACAAAGACAAGAATCTCACAACTTCACGCTCTTGTCCTTTTGTCACTACAACTACTGAGTCTTCGTAATATCCAACTCTTGGTGCCTACTTTGTTTGATTAGTTCTCATCATGACTTCGAAATGACAAAAAAGACTTGTTGGTAACTCTGTTGTAAATGCATTGCAATTCTGGTGGACAGAAATTTTTTTCCGGAAAATATTTTCTAGTGTTTGGTTAGAGAGTAGAAAATATTTTTTTTAGGAAAATACATTTTTATGCTACTCTCCTCCCCCCCCTTTCCCTAAGTCCCCATGTTTCCTTGCTCCCCCCCCCCCCCCCCAATTTCTCAAATACCTAACGTTTTCAAGACTCTATTTTCTTCAATAATTTAATTATTCTTCTAAAAATTTATACAAACCCAAAGGAACTAATGTGTTGCTTTACTTTTTTTACGCAAAACAATGTTGAAATTTATGCTCCATAACTATAAAGCAAATTTTTTTTTTGGTTGAAAAAGAAAGTACTCGTTCTACAACATGAAAATAAAGTAATCATTTTATTGAAATAAAAGAAAATACTTTTTCTACATCATGAAAAGAAAATACTCATTTTGTTGAAATGAAAAAAATACTTTTTCTGTGTCATGAAAAGAACATACTTTTTTTGTTGAAACGAAAGAAAATACTTTTTTACATCAAGAAAAAAAATACTCATTTTGTTGAAATGAAAGAAAATACTTTTTCTACATCATGAAAAGAAAGTACTTTTTTTTGTTAAAATAAAAAATACTTTTCTGTATCATAAAAAGAAAATACTCATTTGTTGAAATAGCAAAAAAATCTATCTATAACATAAAATAAAAGTACTATTAATAATATTTTTTATGTAAAGTGGGAGTGGAGGTGGGGGCGATAGTGGGGATTGGGTGCGGGGTGGGGTGTGGAGGTGGGTTGGTGGGGATGGAAAATAGGGTGGGGAAGGTGGAAAAAAATACTCATTTTGTTGAAATGAAAGAAAATACTTTTTCTACATCATGAAAAGAATGTACTTTTTTTTGTTAAAATAAAAAAACTATTTTTCTATATCATGAAAAGAAAATACTCATTTATTAAAATGGGAAAAAAAATCTATCTATTACATAAAAATAAAGTACTATTAATAATATTTTTATTTAGAGTGGGTGGTGGGCGAGGTTAGGGTGGGTAAGGTGTGGTGGCGGGGGGTAGAGGGGATGGGAATAGAGTGTGGAAGGTTAAAAAGGAATTTTGGAAAATGTTTTTCCTTTCTCTTGATAGGGAAAATATTTTCCTCCAATTGAAGAAAAATGAGTTGATGAGAAAAATATTTTTCAAAATATTTAAGCCAACCAAATATTTTTTCCGAAAAATATTTTCCTTCGTACCAAACATACCCTATGATAAATGGGGAAAACCAAAGGCAAAATAGTAGTATTTCAATTGATTAAACACTAATGTATTACAACTCATTCAAAACCTGTCATTTTTTTCTAAAGAGTATAACAATAGCTTTTTGACTTAAATAATTAAGTTGATAATAATATATTGAATCAAATAACCAAAATGATGTTAACTTATTTATTAGGTAGAAGATTAGTGTTTCCATTTTTTTTCTTTTTAATGTTTTTTCTTGACGAACTAAAGTTTATGTAGTTGGTTATCTAATTATATATAAGTACATGTTTTTGCCAGTTTATATGGCAACATTCAAATTTCTAAGAGTCAAAAAAGTTATTCTTTGATCATAATTTTTTCATATGTCATTTAAATATTGTAAAAAATTACTTATTTTGTGTAACGACCCGACCAGTCGTTTTGAGCTTTTGCACTTCGCTCGCTAGTTCTCGGGCATGATTAGCTCTGTGTGGTGTATTATGACTTATGTAAATCGTCGATTTTAGTTTTCAGGGTGATCGGAATGTCTTTTGGAGGTCCGGAGTAGATTTAGGCTTGAATTGGGGAAATTGAAATTTTGGTATTTTCCGGTTGTTAGGTGAGATTTTGATCGGGATCGGAATGGAATTTCGGAAGTTGCAGTAGATCCGTTGTGTCATATGTGATGTGTGTGCAAAATTTTAGGTCATTCGGACTAGGTTTGATAGACTTTTTGATCAAAAGAGAAATTCAAAAGTTTTTGGAGTTCCTAGGCTTGAATCCGTGGTTAGGTTGATATTCCGATGTTGTTTTAGGTGTTTTGAAAATTGGTATAAGTTTGGATGGTGGTATATGACTTGTCCATACTTTTGGTTGAGGTACCGGGGGCCTCGGGGTGATTTCGGATCGTTGACGAGAGGTTTAGAGTTGGAATTTAGAGCTGAAGAGCTGAACCTCCTGTCATAACTGCACCTGCGGCAGGGGACCACAGGCGCGGGCTCGCAGAAGCGCCAAGGGGGACGCAGATGCGAAAATGGGCATGAGGAGCTGGAACCGCAGATGCGCGTGCTGGATCGCACCTGCAATAGTGTAGGTGCGAGATTTTTAATTGCAGGTGCAGTCTGGAGCGGTTAAGTGTATTCCGCAGATGCGCACCTGGGACTGCAGGTGCGGGTCCGCATGTGCGAGAATTTTGACCACAAATGCGGTTTTGCTGCGGCAGATCATATAAATTAAGGCCTTCGTGATTTTGAGCTATTTTTCATCACTTTTCATACGGGATAGAGCTTGGGAGAGCCAATGTGAAGAGGGAATTCAAGAAGGCTTCGTTGAGGTAAGATTTTTTATCATAAAACTAGTTTCTATGGTGTTGTTTCACGGATTAGGCTTGAAATTTATGGAAATTTGTGGTTGAATTTGAAGAAAACTAGGGCTTGAAATTGGAAACCAAATATTAGGGATTTGAGAGGTCATTTGTGGTCGGATTTTTGTATTCCTTCTATGTATGAACTCGTGAGAGGATGAGGATTCTATTGATGTAATTTTTATCGGATTCCGAAATGTGGGCCTAGGGGCCGGGTTTGGCCAATTTCGAGATTGGTGTCGTAATTTGATTTATTTCGAGTAGGCTTTGTTCCCTTAGCATATTTTGATAGTTATTTGCTGATTTTGGTTAGATTTGGAGCATCCATAGGCCGATACGAGAAGCAAAGGCATCATGTGCTAGAGTTTGGACCAGATAGAGGTAAGTAATGATTGTAAATGTCTGTCCTGAGGGTATGAAACCCCGGATTTTACATCGTTGTGCTACATTCAGGTGACGCACATGCTAGATGACGAGCGTGGAGTTGTACACCATTGGGGATTGTGACTTAGTCCGTTCCGTATGACTATTAAGTCGCGTATTTGATTGAAAACTATTTGATACCATTGTGTTTTGGAAATTATTACCATGTTTTGGGTGGAATGCCATATTTGGGTGGTGACAACTGTTTTGGACCCTTAGGGGATTTTTACTACTATTCCTCACTAGTTTGACTTTATATTTGTACTCAGTCGTGTTATATTCTACTTTTTTCATAACTCAGCCATATTTACTCCGTTTTGATATTTTAAATGATATTTTGGGCCGAACATCATATTTTATTACGCCCGAGTGGCTTTGAGAGATTTCTGACGGAGTGAGGCCGAGGGCGTGTGTTATGAGGATATTATGGGATCGGGCTGCGCGCTGCAGCAAGATTATATTGATTCACAATTTTGAGGCCGAGGGACTGATTTGTTACGGCACGAGGTGGCTTATTATAAGGCCGAGTGCCTGTTTGATTATGCCACGAGATAGCTTGTTATTGCGCTTGGGCCATAAGGGGCCCCTACCGAAGTCTGTACACCACTAGTGAGCGCGGGTACCCTGAGTGAGTGATATATTGATGATGCCACGTGATGGCTTGTTATTGTGCTTGGGTCGTAAGGGGCCCCTCCCGGAGTCCGTACACCCCCAATGAGCGCGGGTACCCAGTGTGAGTAATATGATGTCGCCTGAGGGGCTGTTGTTTGATTCATATTGTTGCTCGAGGGGCGGTTGTTGATTCATGCACGATGGGCTAATTACGAGTGATTGTGAGGTAACCCGATGGGCTGGTTCTGTTGATAATATGCCCGAGGGGCGATATGTGATACATGTTTTGCCTGAGGGGCTGTTACATTTTCTATCAGTTTTACTCACTATCTTACCACTCATTTGAAACTATTGAAAGTTGTTTTAAAAGGTTTTTACCAAAATTGAGCAAGATTTTTGAATTAAATGATTTTTGCACTGTGTTGGAAATGTCCTGCTTTTATTGTAGCATTTTGACGTGGTTTACGTATTTTTTTACTACTCAGCTTTCATTTACCTTTATTACTTACTGAGTTGGCATACTCACATTACTTCCTGCCCCTTGGGTGCAGATTCAGGTATTTCTGAACCTGGTAGCGGGTGTTGATTGCTCAATTGCAGAGTCATCGGAGTTAGTAAGGTAGCTGCCCGACGTTCACAACACTGTTTTTCTCCCTCTTGTCTTCCTTAGACTGTATTTAGTACATTCTTAGAGTCTTGTTGTATTCAGACCTTAGTAGATGCTCGTGATTTGTGACACCCTGATGTCGGGCTTGTATATTATTTCTGCACTGTTCATTTAGACTTACATTATGAGACGTTTGGTTAATTGAAGGCTTAAAAAAAGATTTTTATTGATTAATGGTTAATTCGGGAGTTGTGTCGGATGGCCTAGTTTCAAGATAGGCGCCATCATGATCGGGTTAGTTTTAGGTCGTGACAAGTTGGTATTAGAGGCTAGGTTACATAGGTGTCACGAGTCATGAGCGGGTTTAGTAGAGTCTCGTGGATCGGTACGGAGACGTCTGTACTTATCCTCGGGAGGCTACAGGACCTTTAGCAAAAACTTCACATTCTTGAATTCTTATCGTGCGTCCTTGATTCAGCTTGAAATGTAACTCTTTGAATTCCTTCCACGCATTCGTATGCTCACATGAGCGCTCGGTATCAGCTGTGCATTGACGGCTTGTGGTTCCCTGATCGAGGGGCGAGATGTGATTTTTGTGTGTTGATGTTGGGCTAGTTTGGAGGAATTGAGGCCGGGTTTTGCCTATAGCTTGAGTACTAAGTCGTTGATTTTGTGAGCACGTGCTTTTGGATTTGTATGTCCGATAGTGTCCCGATTAGTGGGAGTGATGACAAGATAGTTACGTGATGAGTGTGATATGACTGCGAGATATGTTCATATGAATTGAATGAGATGAAAAGGGTATTCTTTGGGGTAGCAAGAACTATCTGGTGCTTGATTTCCATCGTGATTTGATGTATAGCCCTGAGTTGTGGGTGTGTTGAAGGATTTTTTCCTGTTGCCTAGTTGGGAAGTGAAGTAGATTTCACTTTGTGATATGAGTTCAGACTCAGGAAGATTAAGTGACTGCATAATGTTTATGACAGTGGAAGGGTATAAAGAGATGCTAGTTTGAGGCAAAGAAGGTGAGTTATCTCATGCGGAGTGTTCTGAAGTTTATGTGATCCTTATGTTGTTTGTTGGAAGATCTCTTTTACTAGTGAAATATATGTGTTGCAAATTGAATTTGGGTCGCTTAAGAGAGTGGGCTTGACTGTTACGAGGGTGAATGCGAGATTTGCAGAAGATTTCAAGTACTAGATGGACTATGTTGCACGAGCTTATGAAGGATTAAGTTTAATCTCACTATGGTATTATGACAGTAATAGAGTATATGCATTATGGGTTATTATGTGTTTTGATTTATGGCTTTGAGCCAAGTGGGGGAGTCTGCTATTGATTAGTTGATTGCACGGTTATGTGCTGTGTTAGTTCCAGTTTGAGGCATGCTGGTGAATCATTTATGGCTTACGGAGGTTGAGACCGAGGAGGGCTCGAGTAAAGGAAATTTCAATCAAGGTTATGTTATGCTTTATGGGCGTATGAGAATCATGGAATGACTTGAGTTGTAATTGGTAAAGGATGTATGGTGCATAGAACAAGAAGTTGTTTGGTTGCATTAGGGTCAGGTTATATTCTGCGGTGTCGAAGTGCTAACGGAGCACAGTTCGTCCGATCTGTTTGGTCGGTCTAATTGCGGTTTGAGTTTAGTGGATGACTCTCGAGAATTGTTCTAATGGGTTAAAGATTTTACATGAAATAATTGGAGATTTTCGGGTTATATATTTGCCTAGAAACTAATGTTTGCATTGGAGGGGGTCAAGACTCATGGTATTTCTATATCATTACGGATTCTACACATCAATATCAGGAAGGTAAAGGTAATGGCTTTAGATTGGCAGGAAGTTTCTTCATGGAAAGTATTTCGAATGTGGTGCTTTTGGGAATATTTGAAAGAGTAATCAGCGGCTTATTAACCATAGGACGGTGTGGCTTTATGCTTGGGTCTCGTGTGGCAAGTCTGGGTTAAGGGTTTGTGGTGTTATAGTAAGAAGAAGTATCAAGTTGAAGATAAATCAAAAGGAACTTGGATAGATGGGATAGCTTGGTAGTAGGTCATATCGGCATGGTAGGGATATGACTAGTTCTTTGGGTGCATATGAGGTAATGAGTTTCTACAGGTGTTTCGCGGCAATGCTCTTGGGTTTTAGTAGCCTACGTAGCTTGGTTGAGTTAGAAGGATTCAGTCCTGACGGTTTAGTTTTGTGCAAATGGAATTCAAAGAGTTCTTGATGTTTTCTACCACGGTTAGAGATGTATATTTCCTACGAGCGTGAGGAGCATGGGATGTGTAGTGATTTTCTTCTAGATGGGATCAATGGAAAGTTCTTGGCTAGATGAGTACGTAGTTGCTTGTGGATCGAAAGGGGTTATGAAGTTCTAATATTTGTCATAGGATGGGATGGTATATGCGGTATGTTGTGTAGGGTTGAAATTTTCATGTGTAAGGTCACGGTTCAATTCTGAAAGGAAGGGTCATAAATTCTTAGACAGCATGGGCGGTTTCAGATAATTATATTGCTGATTGATGTGGCTTGAAGAGGGTATACATTTTAGAAAGGGTGACGTGTTCAAATTGAGGATACTTCATTAGTATTGCGGCACTCTCTTGTTGGATCGACTACTAATATTCGAGTTTGCTTGGTGGCACAGAAGAATTATAGGAGTACCTCTCATGGGATGATTGGGTATTTGAGGTGTGTTGTATATTCGGACAGTGGAGTTGGGATCGAATATGGTGATTCACGTGCTGTATGGATTTGGAGATTGGGAGTTCTCATAGACAGGTTAGGTCGTGGTTGTGGACCACGTATATCGGTCTTATGCGGTAACTATGGGAGGTTTGGAACCCGAGTGGATCTTTTGTTGCTTATTATGGTGGATTTTGATGTGTTATTGGGTATATATTGGTGGTCTCCATGTTGTGATATTATGGACTGTTACGCTAAGACGGCGATGTTGGCTATGCCAGGGATGCCATGGATTGACTGGCGAGGTTCGACGGATTATGTTCACAACAAGGTGATTTCATTTTGAAGACCCAGCGGATGGTTGAGAAGGGTTGTCTTTCTTATTTGGCCTTTGTGAAGGATGTCAGTGCAGAGACTCCTACCATTGATTCAGTTCCGGTGGTGAGGGATTTTTTCTGGATATGTTTCCCACTGTCGGGCATGTCGCCGGACAGGGTTGTTGATTTCGGTATTGATTTGGTGTCAGACACTGTATCGTATGGTACCGACGGGGTTAAAGGAGTCGAAGGAACAACTTTAGGGACTCTTTGATAAGGGGTTCATTGGTAGGCTAATATGGATATGTGTTCTACATCGAGCCGACTTGGTTGACTCTGAGTTGTATTGTTGAGTGATGTGTTGATTCAATTGTTATTGAGCTTATTAGTGATCTGGGAAGACCTATGAGTTACTTTTCCATGGTGCGAGGCATTGGGATTTGTTGGTTATAGGCACATGTGGTGCGGTTTTTTTGGGGTCTCTTAGTGGAATTCGAGCGGGAGGAGTATTGGGTATTGTTCGGCAGATGGCATATCGGTTGCGTCGTTTCAGGTTTGTATAATTTTATGTCAATTGCTTCGCAGTGGTTATGATGATTGTTTTGGTTCTAGACATTTAATTGTGCGTGGTTGCCGATTTGAGCATAGTGACTTGAGGTGTATCATGTTGGAACAGTGTTTGGATAAGGTCGCGCATTGGAGAGAAGCTTTGTGGAGATATGATCCTGCGGGATAGATTCGTGTGTCCTAGTTCTACGGCTTGTGATAGGTTCTCAGCATTGTGTTGTGGTGGTACTAGTGAGCTTGCGGTACAGCTCTCTCATTTGAGTCGTTTTTTTATGATTTGAGTATGTTCGGATTGTTTTTTATTGGTGCACGGATTTCACGAGTTGTGGCTTTAGATTATTTTGATGTGTCATGTCATCAGAGTAGTTCTGTTGGATTATATGAGATCGTTGGGATTTAGAATGAATACAAACGGGTTTGGTTTCGGCGTGTTGGAAGGATAATATTGAGGTTCGGCTCAGAAATTTGCTATGGTCCTTGCCAAAGGAGAAGTGGATTCATGAATAGTTGATTTGAGGAATGGTTTTGACTTACTGCATGTTTCAGTTATCATTGATAGTATATAGAAATGTTGGAATGAGGCTTCATTTGATAAGAGGTATTATCGGTATTCGATTGTTTTGGGGCAACTGCTGTGATTAGAAGCTATCGTTACGAGTGTTGGAGTATGTGGTATATCATGTAATGGCATTTGAGTCTGCGAGTATGGTTTGTTACAGTTTGTTCGAGCTTATTCAGAGTAAAGATGTGAGATTCTGATCTTGTAGATGATTTCAGAAGTGGAAATGTGGTTCTAAGATTTATGGGCTAGGTTAGATTGTAAAATTTCTGTTACATTGTGTTATCGGACCTATATGAGATAGGGTGACATGGGATCACCCCCCCGGGTAAGTGCATGGTAAGGTTTCACAGCGATTTGACAGTTTTCGGAACAACTCTAGGCATGTTCGAGGACGAACGTATGTTTAAGTGGGGGAGGAAGTAACGACCCGACCGGTCGTTTTGAGCTTTTGCACTTCGCTTGCTAGTTCTCGGGCATGACTAGCCCCGTGTGGTGTAGTATGACTTATGTAAATCGTCGGTTTTTGTTTTCAGGGTGATCAGAATGTGTTTTGGAGGTCCGGAGTAGATTTAGGCTTGAATTGGCGAATTGGAATTTTAGCATTTTCCGATTGTTAGATAGGATTTTGATATTGGGATCGGAATGGAATCCGGAAGTTGAAATAGATCCGTTGTGTCATATGTGATGTGTGTGCAAAATTTTAGGTCATTCAGACGAGGTTTGATAGACTTTTTGATCAAAAGAAAAATTCGGATTTTTTGGATTTCCGAAGCTTTAATACGTGCTTAGGTTGATATTCCGATGTTATTTTAGGTGTTTTGAAGATTGGTATAAGTTTGGATAGTAGTATATGACTTGTCCCTACTTTTGGTTGAGGTCTCGGGGGCCTCGAGGTGATTTTGGATGGTTGACGGGAGGTTTGGAGTTGGAATTTGGAGCTGAAGAGCTGAACCTCGTGTCATAACCGCACATGTGGGCTCGTAGAAGCGCCAAGGGGGACGCAGATGTGGAAATGGGAATAAGGAGCTGGAATCGCAGATGTGCGTGCTGGAGCGCACCTGCGATAGCGGAGGTGCGAGATTTTTAATCGTAGGTGTGGTCTGGAGCGGTTAAGTAGATTCCGCAGATGCGCACCTAGGACCGCAGGCCGCAGGTGCGAACATTTTGACTGCAAATGAGGTTTTGCTGGGGCAGATCATATAAATTAAAGCCTTCGCGATTTTGAGATATTTTTCATCACTTTTCATACGGGATTGAGCATGGGAGAGAAAATGCGAAGAGGGAATTCAAGAAGGCTTCATTGAGGTAAGATTTTTTATCATAAAACTAGTTTCTATGGTGTTGTTTCACTAATTAGGCTTGTAATTTATGGAAATTTGTGGTTGAATTTGAAGAAAATTAGGGCTTGAAATTGGAGACCTCAAATAAGGGATTTGAGGGGTCATTTGTGGTCGGATTTTGGTATTCTTACTAAGTATGAACTCGTGAGAGGATGAGGATTCTATTGATGTGATTTTTATCAGATTCCGAGATGTGGGCCCGGGGGCCGGGTTTGGCCAATTTTTGAATTGGTGTTGTAATTTGATTTCTTTCGAGTTCCCTTAGCAAATTTTGATGGTTATGTACTGATTTTGGATAGATTTGGTGTATCTGAAGGCCGATACGAGAGGCAAAGGCATCGCGGGCTAGAGTTTGGACCAGATAGAGGTAATTAAAGATTGTAAATGTCTGTCCTGAGGGTATGAAACCCCGGATTTCACATCGTTGTGCTACTTTGAGGTGACACACACGCTAGATGACGAGCGTGAAGTCGTGTACCATTGGGGATTGTGACTTAGTCCATCCTGTATGACTGTTAAGTCGTGTATTTGATTAAAAATTATTTGATACCATTGTGATTTGGAAATTATAATCATGTTTTGGGCAGAATGCTATATTTGGGCTTCGTGCCAACTATTTTGGACCCTTCGGGATTTTTATTACTATTCCTCACTAGTTTGACTTTATATTTGTACTGAGTCATGTTGTATTCTACTATTTTCATAACTAAGCCATATTTACTCTGTTTGGACATTTTAATTGATATTTTGGGTCGAGCATCATGTTTTGTTACGCCCGAGTGGCTTTGAGATATTTCTGACGGAGTGAGGCCGAGGGCCTGCGTTGTGAGGATATTATGGGATCGGGCTGCGCGCCGCAACAGTGTTATACTAATTCATGATTTTGAGGCCGAGGGCCTGATTTGTTACGCCACGAGGTGGCTTGTTATAAGGCCGAGTGCCTGTGTGATTATGCCATGAGATGGCTTGTTATTGCGCGTGGGCCATAAAGGTTGGCTTGTTACTGCGCTTGGGTCGTAAGGGGCCCCTCGCGGGGTCTGCACATCCCCAGTGAGCGCGGGTACCCAGTGTGAGTGATGTAATGTAGCCCGAGGGGCTGTTGTTTGATTCATATTGTTGCCCAAAGGGCGGTTCTTGATTCATGCCGGAGCGGCTAATTACGAGTGATTGTGAGGTAGCCGGAGGGGCTGGTTCTGTTGATGATATGCCCGAGGGGCGGTATGTGATACATGTTTTCCCGAGGGGCTGTTACATTTTCTATCAGTTTTACTCATTGTCTTACCACTAGTTTGAAACTATTGAAAGTTGTTTTTAAAGGTTTTTACCGAAATTGAGCATGATTTTTGAAGTAAATGATTTCTGCACTGTGTTGGAAATGTCCTGCTTTTATTGTAGCATTTTGACGTGGTTTACATATTTTTCTTACTGCTCAACTTTCATTTACCTTTATTACTTACTGAGTTGGCGTAATCACATTACTCCCTGCACCTTGCATGCAGATTCAGGTATTTCTGAACCCGGTAGCGGGTGTTGATTGCTTAGTGGCAGAGTCATCGGAGTTAGAAAGGTAGCTGCCTGATGTTCGCAGCACTGCTTTTATCCCTCTTGTCTTCCTTAGAATGTATTTAGTACATTCTTAGACTCTTTCTGTATTTAGACCTTAGTAGATGCTCGTGACTTGTGACACCCCGATGTCGGGCTTGTATAGTATTTCCTCACTATTCATTTAGACTTACATTATGAGATGTTTGGTTAATTGAAGGCTTAAACAAATAATTCTTATTGATTAATGATTAATTCGGGAGTTGTGTCGGGTGGCCTAGCTTCACGATAGGCGTCATCACGACCGGGTCGATTTTAGGATTGTGACATCTTGACTATAGTACTTTTAATATAGTCTTCAAATACGTAAATTTTATTTAAAAGAACTTTAAAATTAAATGTCTAAATTCACGGTTAAATTTATAATTTTGACTCTTAAAATCCGAACATTGCCACATAAATTGGGACTTATGAGGCAAAAGCATTTAATTCGAATTATTGTTTTATTCTATTATCATATCCTATCCCTTAAAATAAATTTAAAACAACTAAATATTAATTAGAAATTTAATGTTTTATAAAATACATTTAATAAGTGGAACATATTTCACTTTATTCAAGAAAAAAGGATAATATAGTAATCAAAATGGTGTTTAATATTTAAAACGACAAAAAGTAAAAGAATTATCTCTAATATACATAAACATTATGCTTCAAACTGTTTTTGAAATTTCACAAATGATAAAAATTGCAAATATATTGCTTTTAGTTTTTATCTACTCACTTTCACAAGATTTCTCTCATCTTTATCTTCTGCTATAATGTTATTTCATATTCTTTTCTCTTTTTTTTCCTTTAAGCCATATAAATATTTCTCAGTGATGTTAAAATAAAAATACCTTTTTTTTCTTTTGTGGTATTTTACTGGATCATTATTGTTGTTGTTGTTTTTCTTTTGTGCTCAAAGAAATAAAAAATAATTCACTGTGGAAAATTGTCACGACCCAGATTTCCCAACCTCGGGAGTCGTGATGGCACCTGCTCGTGAAAGCTAGGCAAGCCAAGTGTTACAAATTTTATTACCCTTTTTACTTAACCTTTTTTACAGTTACGAATTTACATGTGATCAACAACGGAATAACAATAATAAACAGAAATACGGAAGACAAAATCTAAAAGTTTAACCAATTACTAATGCAGAATCCAACATACAACTCTACCCAGAAATGTTATCACAATGTCACGGACCATCTACGAATACTACAAACAACGGTCTGAATGAAAATACAAATTTGTCTCTGAAATACATAAAAACAGAATGGAAAAGATAGAAGGGGATGCCAAGGCTTTTGGACGTCTGCAAGACTACCTCAGGTCTCCGCCACTGGACTGAAGGCAGCAACCTCACTGTGGTCCAAAAGCTCCAGCACCGGGATCTGCAAACAGTGTAGAATGTAGTATCAGCACAAGCGACCCCATGTGCTGATAAGTGTCGAGCCTAACCTCAGCGAAGTAGTGACGAGGCTACGACAAGACTACCAAATAAACATGTGCAGTTATATCATATACAACAAATAATAACGATAGAAACTAGCAGCTAAAGATGGGAGGGGAAATTATAACGACCCGGCCGGTCGTTTCATGAATTACCGCTCCGTTTTCCCCATTTCCGCTTTTTATTGCTTTGTTTAGTTGTACTATATGTTATCGGGTTGATTGGTTCGGGTTCGGAGAGGTTTTGGTAAAGTTTGAGATACTTAGTCTCTTTTGAGTAAGCTTAACTTGGAAAAGTCAACCGAATATTGACTTATGTAAAAAAAGGGCTCGGATATGAATTCTGATGGTTCAGATAGCTTCGGAAGGTGACTTTGGACTTATGAACATGATCGGAATATGTTTTGGAAGTCCGGAACAGATTTAGGCTTGAATTGGCGAAATTGAAATTTTTGCGTTTTCTGGATGATAGGTGAGATTTTGATATAAAGGTCGGAATAGAATTATGGGAGTTGCAGTAGGTCCGTTGTGTCATTTGAGATGTGTGTGCAAAATTTCAGGTCATTCGGACATGGTTTGATAGACTTTTTGATTGAAAGCGAAATTTGGAAGTTTTTGGAATTCTTAGGCTTGAATCCAATGTGATTTTGGTGTTTTGATGTTGTTTTGGGCATTCCAAAGGTTGGAATAAGTTTGAATGAGGTTATGGGATATGTTATCATGTTTGGTTGAGGTCCCGGGGGCCTCGGGTGAGTTTCGGATTGTTGAACGGACCATTTCAAATTAAAGAAAATTACAGAAATCTACTGTAGTGTTGCAAACAAATTGACCCTCGCATTCGCGAGTGGACCCTCGCGTTCGTGAAGGGTTGGGGTGTGAGGCAAGAGCATTGGCCTTCGAGTTCGCAATGTGCATCCCACGTACACGTAGGGCCGGGTCATTGTTCACCGCATTCGCGATGGGTATATCGCGTTCGCGATGGTTTGAGTGGCTGAAGCGTCGCGCTCGCGATGGAGTTGTCGCGTTCGCGTAAGAGAATTTTTGGTCAATGGCATTTTTTGCTTTACGAATACGAGGCTTTGACCGTGTTCGCGAAGAAGAATTTCTGATCGCTAGGCAGAATGTTTAAAAGGCCATTTTCGCGATTTTTGGCCTAAGTTCTCCATTTTTGACTCGGTTTTGGAGACTTTTGAGAGGGATTGAAGAGGGAATCAAAGAGAACTTATTGAAGGTAAGAATTTGGACTTAATACTCGATCCTATTGTGATTTCTACCTACTAAAAATGAAATTTGGGGGATTTGAAGCCTAAATTGAGGAGTTAAGGCTTGGAAACTTGAGACTTTAATCAAGGGATTTGAGGGGCCATTTGTGGTCGAATTTTGGTATCCATGGTATGTATGAACTTATAGGAGGATAAGGATTCCGTTGATATAATTTTTATCAAATTTCGAGACGTGGGCCAAGTGGTGGGGTTGGACCAATTTCGAGATTTTTGGTATAATTTTGTTGTTTTCGCATTGGCTTCGTTCCCTTAGCATATTCTAATGTTATGATTCTAATTTTGGGTAGATTTGGCGCGAGTTAAGGCCGAGGCGAGAGGCAAAGGTGTCACGGCGTAGTAATTCATCCGGTTTGAGGTAAGTAACCATTGTAAATCTGGAACTGAGGGTACAAAACCCCGGTATTTCGTATTGTTTTGATAAATAAGGTGATGCACATGCTAGGTGATGAGCATGTGGGCGTGCACCGGTAGGGATTATGACTTGGTCCGTCCCGTAGTGACTATTAAGCCACGTGCTTGATTTGAAATCTTATGATATCCAGTATTTTAGAAATTTATACTGTATTATGGGTTGTATGCCATATTTGGGGCCTTGTGCCGGCCTGTTGAGACCCTTAGGGGCATTTTTACTAGTTTGCTCACTCTATTTGTTTGAAAGCATATCATCAGCCATGTTTTACCTGTTTAATGTTTAAAACTGGTTTTATCACTCTACTTCTTAAAAAGTGAGAGCTGTTTGGACTGAGTTCCCAGATTTTCAGTGTTATGCCCGAGCGGTTATGAGGAATTGATTGAGAGAGGTTGAGGACCTAATAGTGAGGATTATAAGTATTACGGATCGGGCTGCACACCGCAATAATATATATATATATATATATATATATATATATATATATATATATATATTATGGATCGGGCAGCATGCCGCAGCGATACGTTTATGGATCGGGTTGCACACCGTAGCGATATATATATTGGATCGGGCTGCGCACCGTAGCGATATGACGCTTGGGCTGTAGGAGACCTCCAGAGTCTGTATACTCCCAGTGAGCATAGTCGACTATAAACTATGGATCGGGCTAAACACCGCAGCATTTATTATGATTTTGATTATTATGAGATATTATTGAGCCTGAGTGCTAAGTGTGAGTAATGAGTGACTAGAGCTGAGTCACGAGTGACTGAGAGGCTTGCCCGAGAGGCTTTATTTATGAGTGATACCTTGCCCGAGGGGCCCATTTATGATATTCTTGCTGATTTCACTCTTCTCTTATAATGAGTCTCTGTTGAAAATTGCTAAATAAATGATTTCAAAGTATTTCAATTGAAGCTGAAGCTTTATGAAGAAACTGGTTTTAAAACTATTGAGTTTGACTTGATATTCTGTTGTTTACTCTTTTATATGATTTTTAACTGCTCGTCACTGCTTTCAGACCTTATTTACTTTAGTTACTTACTAAGTTGGCGTACTCACATTATTCCATGTACCTTGTGTGTAGATCCAGGAGCCCGAGCGATAGAGTAAGGGTTCTCAGCATTTCCAGGGCTTATCGGAGATTGCAAAGTAGTTGTATGGCATCGGCAGCCTTGCTTTCCTCCTTCCTATCCTTGTTTTTTCTGCATTTTTAGACTTGTAATGTAGTAGACAGTTGGATCAGTGTATTTAGAGGCTCTAGCCTCGTGACACCAGATGTTTGGGCTATGTTAGTCTATTTTTTGTAATGTTTCCGTGCATTTAAGCGATTTATGAATTTCTTGTGAAAATTGTGATTTAATTAAATGTTAGAAATATGTTTTTATTAAAATAAATTGATTGTGGTTACTTGTTGGGTTGGCTTGCCTAGTATTGTGATAGGCGCCATCACGACCGGGTATTTGGGGTTGTGACTAGTTGGTATCAAAGCCTAGGTTACGTAGGTCTCGCGAGACATAAGCAAGTTTAGTAAAGTCTTGCGGATCTATATGGAGACGTCTATACTTATCCTCGGGGGCTTCAGAACCTTTAGGAAAAAATTTATATTCTTGAAATTCTTGTCATGCGAATCTGTTGATCCGAGTACTAAACTTCTGTTATTCCATTCTCTCACAGATGGTGAAGACATGTGCTACCGGTTAGGATGGACGACCACTAGTACCACTAGCTGGGGTCACTAGAGGTGGAGGACACGGTCGAGGTTGTGGTAGGGTCAGGGGTGTAGCCCGCACATCTGCTAGGGCAGCACCTGCAGATCCACCAGCTGCCCTAATTCATGATCAAGTCCCAGTTGTGGACGCTTCAGCAGCACCAACTCAGGCACCAGCTGTGCCTATTGTGATTCTATGCCTTCAGGAGGCTCTAGCTCAGATTCTGTCAGCGTGCACTAGTTTGGCTCAGGCGGTCTCAGTTACTACGGCCGCAACTACTTCTCAGGCCGGGAGAGGGACCCAGACTTACGTTACTCGCACACCTGAGTAGGTTGTGCAGTGACTTTAGACACCGGGGGCACTTCCAGCCCAGCCGGTTGTACTAGCTCAGGAGTATGTGGTACCAGTTATGCTTGATGATGAGCAGCATCGATTGGAGAGGTTTGGTAGACTTCAACCTCCGACTTTCAGCGATATTGAGGGCGAGGGTGCCCAGGATTTCTTGGACAAATGTCAGAGGATTCTTTGTATGGCGGTTATTCTAGAGACCAGTGGTGTAGCATTTACTACTTTTTAGTTTTCTGGAGCTACCTTTACTTGGTGGGAGACTTATGAGAGGCGTAGGCCTGTTGGTGCAGTTCCCCTTACCTAGCAGTAGTTCTCTATTGTCTTTTTGGAGAAGTATGTGCCACAGTCTCGCCAAGAGGAGCTGCGCAGGCAGTTCAAGTAGTTGCGTCAGGGAGATATGACTGTGACATAGTATGAGATGCAGTTCTCTATGTTAGCTCGTCATGCGGTCTGGTTGGTTCCCACATATCGAGAGAGGATCAGGAGGTTTGTTGATAGCCTCACATATCAGCTTCATATTCTCACAACTAGTGAGAGGGTGTCAGGTGCTACTTTTGAGGAGGTTGTTGACATCACCCGTGAGATTGAGTCAATTCGCCGCCAGGAGCAAGAGGAGAGGGAGGCCAAGAGGCCTCGGGGATCTGGTAGCTTTGGTAGTGCTTCCATGAGAGGTTAGTTTCAGCACGGCAGAGGCCGTCCATTCAGGCAAGCTCAGTCAGCTCGCACAGGTTATCGCGGGGCATCATCAGGTCATGGTTCTCACAGTTCTCATCAGGGCCATTCATCACTCAGTGCCCTTCCAGCCTAGAGTTCATCCCGTGCTCCATCAGTTTAGGGTTTTTCCATGCCAGGCCGGTGCCAGGGTTTCCTTTCAGTCCCCGCCTCCAGCAACTGGGAGTTGTTATGAGTGTGGAGAGTTTGGGCGCATGAGGAGGCAGTGTCCTCATCTTCTTAAGGGTCCGTCTAAGTAGAGGGGTCAACCCTCGACTTCAGCTCCAGTTACTTCACCACCCGCTCAGGCAGCTAGGGGTGGGGGTCAGTCAGCTAGGTGTCGCCCCAGAGGGGGAGGTCGATCAGGTTGTGGTCAGGCTCGTTTCTATGCCCTCCCAAGTAGACCAGATGTTGTTGCTTCAGATGCTGTGATTACAGGTATTGCCTTAGTCTGTCGCAGAGATGCCTCTGTGTTATTTGATCCCGCTTCCACCTTTTCTTATGTGTCATCATACTTTGCTCGTTATTTAGATATGACCAGTGAGTCTCTTGTTTCACATGTTCGTGTATCTACTCTGGTGGACAATACTGTTGTTGTAGATCGTGTGTACCGAGTGTGTGTGGTGACTATTGGGGGTCTGGAGACCCGAGTGTATCTGTTGTTGTTATGTATGGTAGACTTTGATGTTATAATTGGCATGGATTGGCTATCTCCGTGTCATGCTATTTTGGACTGTCATGCTAAGACAGTGAAGTTGGCCATGCCAGGTGTGCTGCGGATTGAGTGGCGAGGTTCTACTGATTTTGTCCCCAATAGGGTGATTTCGTTTCTGAAGGCCCAACGTATGGTTGGGAAGGGTTGTCTTTTGTATTTAGCCTTTGAGAGGGACGTCAGTGCAGAGACTACCAGTATCGATTCTGTTCTAGTTGTGAGGGATATTTGTGATGTGTTTCCTGCAGACCTGCCGGGTATTCCACTGGACAAGGATATTGATTTTGGTATTGACCTGGTGCCGGGCACTCAGCCCATTTCTATTCCACCTTATCGTATGGCACGAGCGGAGTTGAAGGAGTTAAAGGAGCAGCTTCAGGAACTCCTTGATAAGGGGTCCATTTGGCCTAGTGTGTCTCCTTGGGTGTGCTTGTTCTATTTGTAAAGAAGAAGGATGGCACTATGAGGATGTGCATTGATTATAGGTAGTTGAACAAAGTAACAATTAAGAACAAGTATCCTCTACCTCGCATTGATGATTTATTTGACCAGCTTCAGGGAGTGAGAGTGTTCTCCAATATTGATCTCCATTCAGGTTATCACTAGCTGAAGATCAGGGACTCGGATATCCTTTAAGACGGCTTTCAAGACCCAATATGGTCATTATGAGTTCTTGGTGATGTCATTTGTGCTGACAAATGCCCTAGCAGCATTCATGCATTTGATGAATAGTGTGTTTCGGCCCTATCTCGACTCGTTTGTCGTAGTTTTCATTTATGATATTCTGGTATACTCGCGTACTTAGGAGGAGCATGCATAGCATTTGAGAGTTGTGTTGCAGAGATTGAGGTAGGAGAAGCTTTATGCAAAGTTCTCCAAGTGTGAGTTTTGGCTCAGTTCAGTGGCTTTATTGAGGTACTTGGTGTCCAACGAGGGTATTCAGGTTGATCCAAAGAAGATAAAGGCGGTCCAGAGTTGGCCTAGACCATCCTCAGCTACTGAGATTCGTAGCTTTCTTTGTTTGGTGGGCTATTATCGCCGGTTTGTTCAGGGATTCTCATCTATCGCATCGCCCTTGACTAAGTTGACTCAGAAGGGTGCTTTATTCAGGTGGTCGGATGAGTGCGAGGAGAGCTTTCAGAAGCTCAAGATAGCCTTGATCATAGCTCCAGTGTTAGTGTTGCCATCAGTTTCAGGTTCATATACCATGTATTGTGATGCTTCGAGAGTTTGTATTGGGTGTGTGTTGATGCAGGTAGAGTTATTGCTTATGCTCTCGTCAGTTGAAGCCCCATAAGAAGAACTACCATGTTCATGATTTGTAGTTGGCTTCCATTGTCACGCACTGAAGATTTGGAGGCATTACTTGTATGGTGTATCTTGTGAGGTGTTTACTGATCATCGTAGCCTCCAGAACTTGTTCAAGTAGAAGGATCTCAATTTGAGGCAGCGTAGATGGTTAGAGTTGCTAAAGGACTATGATATTACTATCTTGTACCATTTAGGGAAGGCCAATGTGGTGGCCGAAGCCTTTAGTAGGAAGGCGGTGAGTATGGGGAGTTTGGTATACATTCTAGCTGGGGAGAGTACTCTTACAGTTGATGTTCAGGCCTTGGCCAATCAGTTTGTGAGGTTGGATATTTCGGAGCCTAGTCGGGTATTGGCTTGTGTGATTTCTCGGTCTTCCTTATTTGATCGCATCAGAGAGAGCCAGTATGATGATCCTCATTTTCTTGTCCTTAAGGACAGAGTTCAGCACGATGATGCCTGAGATGTGACTATTGGTGATGATGGGGTGTTGAGGATGCAAGGTCGGATATGTGTGCCGAATGTAGATGGGCTTCGGGAGTTGATTCTAAAGGACGCCCATAGCTCGCGGTATTCCATTCATCCGGGTGCCGCGAAGATGTATCAAGATCTGAGACAACATTATTGGTAGAAAAGAATGAAGAAAGACATTGTGGGATTTGTATCTCGGTGTCTCAATTGTCAGCAGGTGAAATATGAGCATTAAAGACCGGGTGGCTAGCTTCAGCGGATGGATATTCCAGAGTGGGAGTGGGAACGGATCATTATGGACTGTTTAGTTGGGCTCCCACAGACTTTGAAGAAGTTCGATGCTATTTGGGTGATTGTGGATCGGTTGACCAAGTCCACGCACTTCATTCTTGTGTGTACTACCTATTCTTCAGAGTGGTTGGCAGAGATCTATATCCAGGAGATTGTTCATTTGCATGGTATCCTAGTTTCCCTCATTTTAGATAGGGGCACTCAATTTACTTCTCAATTTTGGAGGTCTGTGCAGCGAGAGTTGGGTACTCAGGTTGAGTTGAGCACAGCGTTTCATCCTCAGACGGACGGGCAGTCCAAACGCACTATTTAGATATTGGAGTACATGCTGCATGCTTGTGTCATTGATTTTGGAGGGTCATGGGATCAATTTCTACCACTCACAGAGTTTGCTTATAACAATAGTTACCAGTCGAGTATTCAGATAGCTCCATATGAGGCTTTGTATGAGAGGCGATGTAGATCTCCAGTTAGTAGGTTAGAGCCAGGTAAGGCCAGGCTATTGGGTACATACTTGGTGAAGGATGCTTTAGATAAGGTGAAGATGATTCAGGAGAGTCTTCGTATAGAGCAGTCGAGGCAAAAGAGTTATGGCGATAGGAAGTTTCGGGATGTGTCTTACATGGGTGGTGAGAAGGTTCTGTTGAAGGTTTCGCCCATGAAGGATGTTATGAGGTTTAGGAAGAAGGGTAAATTGAGTCCCCGGTTCATTAGGCCTTTTGAGGTGCTTCGGCGGATTGGGGAGGTGGCTTATGAGCTTGCTTTGCCAACTAGCTTGTCGAGTGTGCATCCGGTATTTCATGTTTTTATGCTCCGGAAGTATACTGGCGACCTGTCTCATGTTTTGGATTTCAGCACGGTTCAGTTGGATGATGATTTGACTTATGATGTGGAGCCAGTAGCTATTTTGGAGCGTCAGGTTCGAAAGTTGAGGTCAAAAGATATAGCTTTAATGAAAGTGCAGTGGAAAGGTCGGCCCGTAGAGGAGGCTATCTGGGAGACATAGCGGGACGTGCGGAGCAGATATCCTCATCTATTTGAGGCTTCGGGTATGTTTCTTGACTCGTTCGAGGATGAACATTTGTTTAAGTGGGGGAGGATGTAATGACTCAGCCGGTCGTTTCATGAATTACCGCTCCGCTTTCCCCATTTCTACTTCTTATTGTTTTGTTAAGTTGTACTATATGCTATCGGGTTGATTGGTTCGGGTTCGGAGAGGTTTTGGTAAAGTTTGAGACACTTAGTCTCTTTTGAGTAAGCTTGAGTTGGAAAAGTCAACCAAATGTTGACTTATGTGAAAAAGGGCTCGGATGTGAATTCTGATGGTTCGAATCGGTTCGGGAGGTGATTTGGGACTTAGGAGCTTGATCGGAATATGTTTTGGAAGTCCAGAGTAGATTTAGGCTTGAATTGGCGAAATTGGAATTTTGGCGTTTCCGGTTGATAGGTGAGATTTTGATATAGGGGTCGGAATGGAATTCCGAGAGTTGCAATAGACCGTTGTGTCGTTTGGGATGTGTGTGCAAAAATTCCGGTCATTCAGACATGGTTTGATAGACTTTTTGATCGAAAGCGGAATTTGGAAGTTTTTGGAATTCTTAGGCTTGAATCCGATATGATTTTGGTATTTTGATGTTGTTTTGGGCATTCTGAAGGTTAGAACAAGTTTGAATGAGCTTATGCGATATGTTGGCATGTTTGGTTGAGGTCCCGAGGGCTTCGGGTGAGTTTCGGATGGTTAAACGGACCATTTCAAGTTAAAGAAAATTGTAGAAATTTGTTGTAGTGTTGCAGACAAATTGTGCTTCGCGTTCGCGAGTGGACCCTCTCGTACACGAAGGGTTGGGTGTGAGGCAGGAGCATTGGACTTCGCATTCACATTATGGGTCCCACGTTCGCGAAGGACTGGGTCATTGTTCACCGCGTTCGCGATGGGTATATTGCGTTCGCGAAGGTTCGAGTGGCTGAAGCATCGCGTTCGCGATGGAGTGGTCGCGTTTGCGTAAGAGAATATTTGGTCAATGGCATTTTGTGCTTTCCGAATGCAAGGCTTTGACCGCGTTCGCGAAGAAGGATTTCTGATCGCTGGGCAGAATGTTTAAAAGGCCATTTTCGCGATTTTTGGCCTAGGTTCACCATTTTTTACTCAGTTTTGGAGCTTTTCGAGAGAGGTTGAAGAGGGAATCAAAGAGAACTTATTGGAGGTAAGAATTTTGGACTTAATACTCGATCCTATTGTGATTTCTACTTAATTAAACATGAAATTTGGGGGATTTGAAACCTAAATTGGGGAGTTAGGGCTTGGAAACTTGAGACTTTAATCTAGGGATTTGGGGGGGCCATTTGTGGTTAGATTTTTGTATTCTTGCTATGTATGAACTTGTGGGAGGATAAGGATTCCGTTGATGTGATTTTTATCGAATTTTGAGACGTGGGCTCGGGGTTCGGGTTGGACCAATTTTGGAATTTTTTGTATAATTTGATTATTTTCGCATGGGTTTCGTTCCCTTAGCATATTCTAATGTTATGATTCTAATTTTGGGTAGATTCGATGCGAGTTGAGGCCGAGGCGAGAGGCAAAGGCATTGGGGTGTAGTAATTCATCCGGTTTGAGGTAAGTAACCATTGTAAATCTGGAACTGAAGGTACAAAACCCTAGTATTTCGTATCGTTTTAATAAATGAGGTGACGCACATCCTAGGTGACGAGCGTGTGGGCGTGCACCGGTAGGGATTGTGACTTGGTCCGTCCCTTAGTGACTATTAAGCCACGTACTTCATTTGAAATCTTATGATATCCCGTATTGTGCCTACTTGTTGAGATCTTATGGGTTGTATGCCATGTTTGGGGCCTTGTGCCTACTTGTTGAGACCCTTAGGGGAATTTTTAATGTTTTCCTCACTCTATTTGTTTGAAAGCATATCCTTAGCCATGTTTTACCTGTTTAATGTTTAAAACAGGTTTTACTACTCTACTTATTAATATGTGAGAACTGTTTGGACTGAGTTCCCTGATTTCCATTGTTATGCCCAAGTGGCTGTGAGGTTAATGACTGAGAGAGGTTGAGGACCTAATGGTGAGAATTATAAGTATTATGGATCGAGCTGCACACCGCAACAATATTATATGTATATGTTATGGATCGGGCTGCACGCTGCAGCAATACTTATATGGATCAGGCTGGACGCCGCAGCGATATGATACTTTGGCTGTAGGAGGCCCTTGGGAGTCTGTACACCCCCAGTGAGCGTAGTCGACTATAAATTATGGATCGGGCTGCACGCCGCAGTGGTTATTATGAGATATTATTGACCCTGAGTGCTGAGTGTGAGTACTGAGTGACGAGAGCTGAGTCACAAGTGACTGAGAGGCTTGCCCGAGAGGCTATATTTATGAGTGATACCTTGCTCGAGGGGCCCATTTATGATATTTTTGATGATTTCACTCTTCTCTTATAATGAGCCTCTGTTGAAAACTGTTAAGTAAATGATTTCAATGTATTCCAATTGAAGCTGAATCTTTATGAAGAAACTGGTTTAAAAACTATTGAGTTTGATTTGATATTCTATAGTTTACTCTTTTATATGATTTTTAACTGCTCGTCACTACTTTCAGACCTTATTTATAGTTACATACTGAGTTGGCGTACTCACGTTATTCCCTGCACCTTGTGCGCAGATCCAGGTCCCCGAGCGGCAGAGAGAGGGTTCTCAGCATTTCCAGAGCTTATCAGAGATTGCAAAGTAGCTGCACGGCGTCCGTAGCCCTACTTTCCTCCTTCCTGTCCTTGTTTTTTCTGCATTTTTAGACTTGTTATGTAGTAGACAGTCGGATCAGTGTATTTAGAGGCTCTAGACTCGTGACACCAGATGTTTGGGCTATGTTGGTCTATTTACTGTAATGTTTCCGCACATTTCAGTGATTTATGTATTCCTATGAAAATTGAGATTTAATTAAATGTTAGAAAAATGTTTTTATTAAAAGAAATTGACTGTGGTTACTTGTTGGGTTGGCTTGTCGAGTATTGTGATAGGCGTCATCACGATCGGGTATTTGGGGTCGTGACATAAACATGCTCGGGAGAATATCATGTATAAACAGAAATTCAGTAAAGAAGCATACGGAGCACCAAAATTCAACTATAAGTAACAATAACGAGAACAATCACAAGTGCACGGCATCACCCTTCGTGCTTTTACTCTCGTTCTCACTATAAGAATCAATATAATTGGCACGACATCACACGTCGTATTTTTACCTTACATAATCATGGCAAGGCACTATCATTTGTGCATTATCACTCATATCATGGCACGATATCACCCTTCGTACTTTTATATTTACAATATTGGCACGGCATCACCCTTCGTGCATTAACACTCACTCACAAATATTACGCATGTCATCACCCTTCGTGCTTTCCACTCATCCTTACCCAAGCAACAATCAAAATCAATTCGGGCAAGTCAATAAAAAAATGGAATCTCGAAAAGGGAACAATAATATAACAAAAATATCCCAGCAAGGGAAACAATATCATAAGCAATAACATCCCAGCAAGGGAGACAATATCATAAACAATAACGTTCCGGCAAGGGAAACAATATCATAAACCTCTCCTCATTTCCACAATCACTTCACAACATAAATCTCAACTTGAGTCAATGTTCTACCATGTTCAATTACCAAGAATACTTCCATAAGCCTTGTTCCACATTACAAATCATTATATTAAGCATGGACAATATATAACGGAGTCACAACAATCATAGTATAAGACTCACGGGCATGCTTGACACTAACATATAGATACTCGTCACAACACCTATACGTCGTACTCAACAATTAACACATAGAAAATAAGACTACGACTATTATTCCCTCAAGCTAAGGTTAGACCAAACACTTACCTAAATACCACGAACACAATTAAGCCTCAACTACCACTTTACCCCTCGATTCCACCACCAATTTGCTTGTATCTAGACACAATTTACTTAACGATATCAATAAATGCTAAATGAATCAATTCTAATGCATGAAAGTAGGCTTTCTAATGATTTTCCCAAAAAGTCAAAAATCAACCCGGGCCCACATGGTCGAAACCCGAGGTTTGAACCAAAACCCGATCACCCATTCCCCCACGAACTCAAATATATAGTTTGTTTTGAAATTGGACCTCAAATCGAGGTCCAAATCCCAAAAATTTGAAAATCCTAAGTTCAACACAAAATCACCCAATTTCCCATGAAAAACCCTTGATTTTGAATTAAAATAAAGATGTTATAGATTGAAGAAAATGAGTTGGAAATGACTTACTAATGATTTGGAGAAGTTGATGCCTTTGAAATATCGCCCAAGATATTTTTAGGGTTTGAAGAGTTGTAAAAATGAATGAAATCCCGTCAAAATCCCAATTAACTGGTCGCAGATTTCGCAATTATGAAGCTCGCAAACGCAAACTAGGCCTCGCATTTGCGAACCTATGCATTGTCTACTTACCTCGCAATTGCGAACAAATCATCGCAATTCTGATAACCAGCCTCCCCTGATGACTTCACATTTGCGAAGGAAGGTTCGCAATTGCGAACATGGCAGGCCTGGGCTTTCTTTGCAAATGCGGTCAGGCCCTCACATTTGCCAAGCCTGTTGGGCTTGCAATTGCGAAGCCTGTTGAGCTCGCAATTGAACCTGCAACAGCCATTTCTCTAAGTCCATATTCACTATGTGGCCTATCCAAAACTAACTCGAGCCCTCGGGGCTCCAAACCAAAGATGCACACAAGTACATAAATATCATACGGACTTGCCCGTGCGATCAAATCATCAAATAACATCAACAACCATTTATTAAACCTCAAATTCATAAAATTGCTCAAGAACATAAAAATTTCTATTTTCTCAACTATACGTCCGATTTATACCAAATCAATTCCGATCTTAACCAAATTTCATAGATTCAACTTAATTATTATATAACACCTGTATCGGGCTCCAGAACCAAAATACAGGCCCGATACCATCAATTTCAAACATCTTTACATTTTCAAAAACTCTTATAATTTAAATTAAACAATTTCTTTCAAAAATTAAGTTCTCGGGCTTGGGACCTTGGAATTTGATTCCGGGCATACGCCTAAGTCCCATATTTTACTACGGAACCATGAGATGTCGGGTCATGGGTCCAGGTCCGTTTACCAAATATGTTGACCAAAGTCAACTTTAATCAATTTTAAAAGCCAATTTCCTTATTTTACTTAGTTTTCACCTAAAAGCTCTCCGGAAACGCGCCCGGACTGTGCACACAAATCGAGGTGAGACAAAAAGAGGGTTTTAAGGCCTCAAAATGCAGAATTTACTTTCAAAATGAGTGAGTGATGACCTTTTGGGTCATCACATTCTCCACCTCTAAAACAACCGCTTGTCCTCGAACGGACATAAGAAAAGTATGAGAGTCGGAGAAAAGATGGGGATATCAGCTCCGTATATCGGACTTGGACTCCCTGGTCGCTGCCTTAACAGGTTGGCCCCTCCACTGAACACGAACCTGCCGGTCTAGAATAACTACTGACTCCTCCTAATAGGACAAGTCCTTGTCCAACTGGATAGTGCTGAAGTCTAACACGTGGGATGGATCGTCGTGATACTTCTGAAGCATAGACACATGAAACACTGGATGAACGGTTGATAAACTCGGCGGCAATGCAAGTCTGTAAGCCACCTCTCCCACTCGACCAAGAATCTCAAACGTGCCAATGAATCTAGGGCTTAGCTTGTCCTTCTTTCCAAATCTCATCACGCCTTTCATAGGCGACACCCGAAGCAACACCCGCTCGCCAACCATGAATGCCACATCACAAACCTTATGGTCGGCATAACTCTTTTACCGGACTGAGCTGTACAAAGCCTAGCCTGAATGATCTTGACCTTCTCCAAGGCATCCTGTACTAGATCCATACCCAACAATCGCCTCTCCCGGCTCAAACCACCCAACTGGCGACCGACACCGCCTACCATATAAAACCTCATAAGGAGCCATCTGGATGCTCGACTGGTAGCTGTTGTTGTAGGCAAACTCTGCTAAAGGCAAAAACTGATCCCACAAGCCTCCAAAGTCAATAACAAAAGCTCAGAGCATATCTTCCAAAATTTGAATTGTACGTTCGGATTGCCCGTTCATTTGAGGATGAAATGTTGTGCTAAACTCAACCAGTGTGCCCAACTCATGCTGAACTGCCCTCCAAAAATGTGAGGTAAAATGCCTACCTCGATTAGAAATGATAGACACGGGCACACCATGAAGACGAACAATCTCCCAGATATAGATCTCTACCAACCGCTCAGAAGAGTAGGAAACTGCCAAAGGAATGAAATGCGCTGACTTGGTCAGCCTATCAACAATAACGAAGTCCATAGTGATACGCTCCTACTTGAACTCAGGATTCTCAATATTCTGAAACAAACCACCAGGTCTCTGATGCTCGTACTTTACCTGCTGACAATTCAAACACCGAGCCACATATGCAACAATATCATTCTTCAACCTCCTCCACCAATAATGCTGCTGCTAGTCCTGATACATCTTAGCAGCGCCCAAATGGATGGAATAATGGGAACTATAGGCCTCCTCTAAAATCAACTCTCGAAGTCTATCTACATTAGGCGCACAAACTCGAATCTGCATCCTCAAAACTCCATCATCTCCTAATGTAACCTACTTGGCACCACCGTGCTGCACTATGTCCATAAGGACACACAAATGAGGATCATCATATTGTTTATCTCTGATACGCTCAAATAATGAAGAAGGGGTGACTGTACAACTTAACACATGGTTGGGCTTGGAAACATCCAACCTCACGAACTGATTGGCCAAAACCTGAACATCAAAAGCAAGCGGTCTATCACGGAACGAAATGTATGCAAGACTGCCCATACTGGCTGACTTTCTACTCAAAGCATCGGCCACCATATTGTCCTTCCCCGGATGATATAAGATGGTGATATTATAGTTTTTCAATAGCTCTAGCCACCTCCTTTGCCTCAAATTTAGCTCCTTCTCCTTGAACAAATACTATAGACTCTTGTGATCCATGAACACCTCACATGACATGCCATATAAATAGTACCTCCAAATCTTTAGCACATGAACAATGGATACTAACTCCAAATCATGAACCGAATAATTCTTCTCATGAATCTTCAACTGTCATGAAGTGTACACAATGACCCTGCCATCCTGTATCAACACCGCACCAAGTCCAATACGAGATGCGTCATAATACACAGTATATGACCCTACACCTGTAGGCAATACTAACATCGGCACCGTAGTCAAGGCTGTCTTGAGCTTCTAAAAGCTCTCCTCACACTCGTCCGACCATCTAAACTGGGCACCCTCCACAAACTGACGGTAATAGCCTGCAAAACCCAAGAAACTTTGGATCTCTGTAGCTGATGATGGGCCTAGGCCAGTCCTTGACTGCACTCTATCTTCTTCGGATCCATCTGAATATCCTCTACTAATACAACGTGACCCAAGAATGCAACTGATCTCAACCAGAACTTTAACTTCAAAAACCTAGATATAACTTCAAAAACCTAGATATAACTTACTATCTCTCAAAGTCTGAAGAACAACTCTCAGATGTTGCTGATGCTCCTCTCGGCTGTGGGAATAGATCAAAATATCATCAATGAAGACTATCATGAATGAATCCAAGTAAGGCTTGAACACTCGGTTCATCAAATCTATGAAAGTTGCTGGGGTATTTGTCAACTCGAATGACATCACCTAAAACTTATGATGCATGTACCGGGTACGGAAAGCTATCTTAGGGACATCGGATGTCCTATTCCTCAACTGATGGTAGGCAAATCTCAAGTCAATCTTCAAAAATACCTTGGCACCTTGAAGCTGATAGAACAAATCATCAATTCTTGGCAATGGATACTTGTTCTTGATTGTGACCTTGTTCAACTGCCGATAATCTATACACATCCTCATCGATCCGTCCTTCTTTTTAACAAACAACTTCGGCGCACCCCAAGGCGTGACACTAGGTCTAATAAGCATTTATCAATCAAGTCTTGCAACTGCTTCTTCAATTTTTTCAACTCAGGAGGGGCCATACGATGTGGCAGGATAGAAATGGGCTGAGTGCCTGAAGCCAAATTAATGCAAAAGTCAATAATCATGTCGGGTGGCATACCCGGCAGGTCTGAAGGAAATACCTCAGGAAACTCACGAACAATAGGCACAGAATCCATAGAGGGAACCTCAGCACTAGAATTACGAACATATGCCAAATAGGCCAAACACCCCTTCTCGACCATACACTGAGCCTTCATATATGAGATAACCCTACGGGTGGAATGACCAAGAGTCTCTCTCCACTCTAAACGAGGTAAACCCAGCAAGGCTAAAGTCACAGTCTTGGATTGATAGTCCAAGATAGCGTGGTAAGGTGATAACCAGTCCATCCTCAATATGACATCAAAATCAACCGTATCCAAAAGTTACATATCTACTCGGGTATTATGACCCTAAATCACAACTATACATGAACGATGGACACGATCTACCATGATAGAATCACCCACCGGTGTAGATACATATACAGGAGCACTCAAGGAATTACTAGGCATGACCAAATACGGTGCAAAATAAGATGACACATAGGAGTATGTAGATCCTGAATCAAATAGAACTAAAGTATCTCTACTACAAACTAGAACAGTACCTATGATAACTACATCGGAGGCCTCAGCCTCAGGCCTAGCTGGAAGAGTATAACATTTGGGCTGGGCCCCACCACTCTGAACTACATCTTTGGGACGGCCTCCTACTGGCGGGCCTCCACATCTAGCGGCCTGACCTCCACCTCTAATACTATGCCTCCACCTCTAGCACCTCTACCTCCACCTCTAACTGGATGAGCAGGATTTGGAACACTCGGTGCTTGAACCATGGCATGGAAACCCTGATGCTGAGAGTTGCTCGGTGCTCGAGGGCAAAATCTAGTAATATGCCTCGTATCACCGCAAGTATAACAAGCCCTAGGATGTTGAGACTGCTGACCCTGACGACCTGAATAACCACTCTGAAAACTCTAGAGCAGCGGTGCACTAATAGGAGTTGGTGGTGCACTGTAGGGCAACTGATCAGAATACTACATATGAGAACCACAACCACCTGGTGCACTGTGAGAAGCCTGAAGTGCTAAATGAAACGGCCCCGAAGGATGGCCCCTACCAAAAGAATCTCTGCCTCCAGATGAGGCACCACTAAACCTGCCTAAATGACGAGGCCTCTTGCCCGACCCCTGACCACTCCTCTATGATAGAACCATCTTAACTCTACTGGCCACATTGGCCACATCATGAAAAGAAATCTCGCTCCCCATCTCCTTAACCATTTGTAATCGAATAGGTTGAACGAGTCCCTCAATGAACCTCCTCACTATCTCTCTCTCAGTGGGAAGTATAAGAAGATCATGATGGGCCAAGTCAATAAATCCGATCTCGTACTGAGTGACAGTCATAGAACCCTGCTGGAAACGCTCAAACTGCCTCTGATAGTTCTCTCTCTGAATGATCGGAAGAAACTTCTCCAGAAATAGCTGAGAGAAATGATCCCAAGTCAAAGCCGGTGACCCAGCTAGTATAGCCAAACAATAATCTCTCCACCAAGTCTTGGCGGATCCAAACAGATGAAAAGTAGCAAAGTCGACCCCATTGGTCTCTACTATTCCCATATTCCGTAAAACCTTGTAACAGTTGTCCAAATAATCCTGGGGATCCTCAGAAGATTTACCACAAAAAGTAGTAGTAAAAAGTTTGGTGAAATTGTCCAACCTCCACAAGGAATCAGCAGACATAGCTAGCCCCTCTGCGGTCTGGGCCACAACACCCGGCTGAACTACCCTAACAGGCTGAGCTGCTAGAGTCTGAATTTGGGGAGCCATCTACTCTGGAGTGCGAGTAGCAGGAGTCTAGGCTCCTCCTTCAGCCTGAGAGACGGGTGGTGATACAGGAAGTAAGCCTGCCTGGGCGACACTCTCCATAAGGCCCACTAGTCGGACAGAGCATCCTGAAGTACCGAGGTGGAAATGAACCCCTCTAGGACCTGAGCTGGTGCTGCTGCAATTGTCTAGTCTAGAACCTCATCGTCAAACTCTACCTGACGCTCCGCCGCTAGTGCTGCTGCTCGAGCTCTAGGCTAAGCTCTGCCTCTGCCACGCGCCCTAGCACGGCCTCGGCCTCTGCCCCTTGCAGGAGCTGCTCCTAGGGGCTCGGGCTACTGGTCAGTTGATGAAGCGGTACGTGTTCTCACCATCTACGAAAGAACAGAGTGGAAGTTCAATTAGCATTGAGAAATAAAGTCACACGACAGGAAAGAATTGATGTGAAGTTTTTCCAAACTCTATAGCCTCTGGGGAATAAATACAGACGTCTCCGTACCAATCCCTCATACTCTACTAAGCTTGTCTATGAATTGTGAGACCTAAGCAACCTAGAGCTCTGATACCAAATTGTCACGACCCAAATTTCCCACCCTCGGGAATCGTTGTGGCGCCTACTCATGAAACCTAGGCAAGTTGAGTGTTACAGATTTTATTACCCTTTTTACATAACTTTTTTAATAGTTATGAATTTACATGTGATCAATAGTGGAATAACAACAATAGACAAAAATGTGGAAGACGAAATCTAATAGTTTAACCAATTACTAATGCAGATTCCAACATACAACTCTACCCAAAATTGGTGTCACAGTGTCACAGACAATCTACAAATACTACAAACAGCGGTCTAAATGAAAATATAAATGTGTCTCTGAAATACATAAAAATAGAATGAAAAAGATAGAAGTGGACACCAAGGCCTGTGGACGTCTGCAGGACTACCTCGGGTCTCCGCCACTGGGCTGAAGGCAGCAACCTCACTGTGGTCCAAAGGCTCCAGCACCAGGATCTGCACACTGTGCAAAGTGTAGTATCAGCACAACCAGCTCCATTTGATGGTAAGTGTCGAGCCTAACCTCAGCGAAGTTGTGATGAGGCTAGGACAAGACTACCAAATAAACTTGTGCAGTTATATCATATACATCAAATAATAACGACAGAAACTAGCAGCTAAAGATAGGAGGGGAAACATGCTTGGGGGGATATCATGTACAAATAGAAATTCAGTAAAGAAGCATACGGAGCACCAAAATTCAACTATAAGCAAGAATAAGGAGAACAATCACAAGTGCACGGCATCACCCTTCGTGCTTTTACTCTCGTTCTAACCATAAGAATCAATATAATCGGCACGACATCACCCTTCGTGTTTTTATCTCACATAATCATGGCATGGCATTATCCTTCGTATATTATCACTCATATCATGGCACGGCATCACCCTTCATGCCATTACATTTACAACATTGGCACGACATCACCCTTCATGCATTAACACTCACTCACAAATATCCCGCACGATATCACCCTTCGTCCTTTCCAATCATCCTTACCCAAGCAACAATCACAAGTAATTTGGGCAAGAGAATCAATAAAAATCACAATGGAATCTCGGAAAGGGAACAATAATATAACTACAATATCCCGCCAAGGGAAACAATATCATAAGCAATAACATCCCGGCAAGGGAAACAATATCATGAACAATAATGTCCCGGCAAGGGAAACAATATCATAAACCTCTCCTCATTTCCACAATCACTTCACAACATAAATTTCAACTTGAGTCAATGCTCTACCACGTTCAATTACCAAGAATACTTCCATAAGCCTTGTTCCACATTACAAATCATTATATTAAGCATGGACAATACATAACGGAGTCACAACAATCATAGTGTAAGACTCACGGGCATTCTTGACACCAATGTATAGATACTCATCACCACACATATACGTCATACTCAACAATTAACACATAGCAAATAAGACTACGACTCATATTCCCTCAAGCTAAGGTTAGACCAAACACTTACCTCAATGCCACAAATACAATCAAGCCTCAACTACCACTTTGCCCCTTAATTCTACCACCAATTCGCTTGTGTCTAGCCACAATCTACTTAACGATATCAATAAATACTAAATGAATCAATTCTAATGCATGAAAGTAGGTTTTTTAATGATTTCCCCAAAAAGCCAAAAATTAACCTCGGGCCCACATGGTCAAAACCCGAGGTTCGAACCAAAATCCGGTCACCCATTCCCCTACGAACTCAAATATATAGTTTGTTTTGAAATCGGACCTCAAATCTAGGTCCAAATTCCCAAAATTTAAAAATTCTAAGTTCTACCCAAAATCACCCAATTTCCCATGAAAAACTCTTGAATTTGAATTGAAATCATGTGAAAAGATGTTATAGATGGAACAAAATGAGTTGTAAATGACTTACTAATGATTTGGAGAAGTTGATGCCTTTGGAAAATCGCCCAAGATGTTTTTAGGGTTTGAAAATTTGTAAAAATGAATGAAATCCCGTCAAAATCTTAATTAACTGGTCGCAAATGTCGCAATTGCGACGAGAGCTTCGCAATTGCGAAGATCGCAAATGCTAACCAGGCCTCGCATTTGCAAACCTGTGCATTGTCTGCTTTCCTCGCAATTTGCAAAATAATCGTCGCAATTGCGATAACCAGCCTCCCCTGATGACTTCGCATTTGCGAAGGAAGGTTCGCAATTGCGAACATAGCAAGCCTGGGCTTTCTTCGCAAATGCAATCAAGCCCTCACAATTGCCAAGCCTGTTGGGCTCGCATTTGCGAAGCCTGACCTCGCAATTGCGAGATCAGAGCCTGCAACACAACTGAACTTGCAACAACCATTTCTCTAAGTCCAAATTCACTCTATGGCCTATCCAAAACTCACCTGATCCCTTGGGGCTCCAAACCAAACATGCACACAATTCCAAAAACATCATACAGACTTGATCGTGTGATTAAATCATCAAAATAACATCAACAACCATGAATTAAACCTCAAATTCATAAAATTGCTCAAGAACATAAAAATTTCTATTTTCTCAACTATACGTCCGATTTATATCACATAAATTCTGATCTTTACCAAATTTCACAGATTTAACTTAATTATTATATAAGACTTGTGCCGGGCTCTAGAACCAAAATACGGACCCGATACCATCAATTTCAAACATCTTTACATTTCCAAAAACTCTTATAATTTCAGTTAAATAATTTCTTTCAAAAATTTATTTCCCTGGCTTGGGACCTTAGGAATTTGATTCCGGGCATACGGCCAAGTCTTATATTTTACTACGGACACTATGAGACCGTCACATCACGGATCTGGGTCCGTTTACCAAGAATGTTGACCAAAGTTAAATTTAATCAATTTTAAAATTCAATTTCCTTATTTTACTTAGTTTTCACATAAGAGCTCTCCGAAAATGTGCTCGGACAGTGCACGCAAATTGAGGTAAGACAAAAAGATATTTTTAAGGTCTCGAAACACAAAATTTACTTTCAAAACGAGTGATAACCTTTTGGATCATCACAAAAATATTACATTTTTTATAAATAACTTAATAGGAAAATGTATCTTTAAACAATATGCTCAACACAAAAATCATATCTAGGGCATGTTTTTATGTTCAAATAGACAAAGACATAATTGGTTTAATATTAAGAAAAAGTGAAATTCTTGAATTTT
Organism: Nicotiana sylvestris; assembly: GCF_000393655.2. Lineage (NCBI taxonomy): Eukaryota > Viridiplantae > Streptophyta > Magnoliopsida > Solanales > Solanaceae > Nicotiana > Nicotiana sylvestris. Next base: position 59,077,320 of record NC_091064.1, read on the forward strand.
TAGACTTCATCGTTAAGATAACAATATTTATCTAATTACTAAAAAAAGAAATATTCAACCCAATATTTAGTTCAAGTCAGTGAACAAGTCTTTCATGAAAATTTTAAATAAGCTACAAGGGACAAACATTTTCAAGTTGATGTTTCATTTTGATTTTAGTGATTAGTAATTGTGGAACAGACCATATATTGCTCATGTCAGTGCACAAGTCTGGATTAAGGATACTTGTTCCTTCCTATTTCTACATCACATTTATAGCATCTTTAGTGAAGAATGAAAAGAAAGGGACAATTCCAAATGAGTGATACATAGTAAGTCAATACACAAGTTTTTTCCATGGAATTGTTAAATGAAAGCTACAAAAATATAATAAACTTATTTTCTGCAGTTAATAAGGGCTAAATATTCATTAGAAAATGGATTTTTACTAAACAATTTAATAAGTGGTAATGATAAAATCAATTTTATCAAAATTTTCTGCAATATTTATATGATGACCCAAAAGGTTATTTTTAGTTTTAGAATCCGATTTATCTGAGGCATTAAAATATCTCGTTTTATCTCTTTTCGATTTGCGTGCGTAGCCCGGGTGTGTATCCGGAAAGCTTTTATGTGAAAAACTTAAGAAAAGATGATTTTTTGCTTAAAAAGATAATTTTAGTTGTCTTCGGTCAATGTTTTGGGTAGCTGAACTCGGACCCGTGTTCCGACGGTCCTGGAGGGTCCGTAGTAAAATATTGGACTTGAACATATGCCTGGAATTGAATTCCGAGGTCCCTAACCCGAGAAATAAATTTTTGAAGAAAATTATTTAACTGGAAATATAATAGTTTATGGAAATTGAATAATGTGTGAACTTGTTGGTATCGGGCCCGTATTTTGGTTCTGTAGCCCAGTACAGGTCCGTTATAATATTTAAACCTTATATGTAAAATTTGGTGAAAAAACGGAGGTGATTTGACGTGATTCGAATCTTTGGTTGAGAAAATAGGAAGTTTGAAACTATCTTGAAAATTTCATGTGTTTTGGTGTTGAATGTATAGTTCTAGATGTTATTTTGGCGATTTGATCGCACGAGCAAGTTCGTATAATGTGTTAAGACTTATGTACATGGTTGGTTTGGAGCCCCGAGGGATCGGGAGAGTTTTGGATAGGCTACGGAATGATTTTGGACTTGGAAAAATAGCTGATATGCTTTAGATGTGTTGTAGGCCTCAGACCTTGCAAATGCGAGGTCAGGTTTTGCATTTGTGATCACTGTCAAGGCCGCATTTGTGAGGCTTCCATCACAAATGCAAAGGAAGCTAGGCCGGTTCATGTTCGCAATTGCGAACAACCCTTCGCAAATGTGAAGTAGTCTGGGAAGGGGTATGATCACAAATGCGATCCTTTTGTCGCATTTGCGGAGGTTCCTGATAAGTTGGTATCAGAGCACTAGTTTGCTAGATCTCACAATTCACGAATAAGCTAAGTAGAGTCTGAGGGATCGGTACAGAGACATTTGTACTTATCCCATGGAGGCTACATAGATTAGGAATAACTTCACATCTATTCTTCTCTGTCGTGCGATTTGACTTCTCAATGCCTATTGAGCTTCTACTCTGTTCTTTCACAGATGGAGAGAACACGTGTTGCTGCAAACCGAGCCCCCAATGGTAGCTCCTACGAGGGGTAGAGGATGAGACTGAGGCTGTTCTAGAGGCCGAGGCAGGTGTAGGGCTCAACCTAGAGCTCGAGCAGCAGCACCAGCAGTGGACCCTCAGGTGGAGTTCGATGATGAGGTTCCGGCCCAGACTGTTCCAGTAGGGCCAGCTTAGGTTCTAGAGGGGTTCATCTGTGCCCGGTACTTCAAGACGCTTTGGTCCATCTAGTGGGCCTTATGGAGAGCGTAGCTCAGACTGGCACATTCCCTATAGCACCAGTCATCTCTCAGGTTGGGGGAGGAGCTCAGACTCCCGCTACCCACACTCCGGAGTAGATGGCTCCTCATTTCCAAACTCTAGTAGCTCAGCCAGTGGGAGTAACTCAGCCAGTTATTGTGGCTCAGGCTATTGGTGGATCATCTATGTCTTCTGAGGCTTTGTTGAGCTTGGATATGTTCACCAAGCTTTTCCCGGTTCACTATAGTGGGGCAGCTTCTGAGGACCCCCAGGATTATCTTGACCGCTGCTATGAGGTATTGCAGAACATGGGGATAGTAGAGACCAATGGGGTCGACTTTGCTGTATTTTAGATGATAGGGTCCCCCAAGAGATGGTGGAATGATTTTGTGTTGACTAGACCAGCTAGGTCGCCTGCATTGACTTGGAATCAGTTTTCTCAGCTATTTCTCGAGAAGGTCCTTCCTGTCATTCAAAGAGAGGACTACCACAGGTAATTCGAGCATCTTCAGTAGGGTTCTATGTCTGTCACTCAGTATAAGACTAAGTTTGTTGATTTGGCTTGTCATTGTCGCGCCCCCTTTTTCCCTCCGCGGGGAGGAAGTCCGGGTTTCGACATTCATGGGTTGTATTGACTAATTTCCTTTTGGGAATGGGGTATTTGAAGAGTCGTTGCCCAACGGATTATGGTGCATTAGGGCACCTAGAGTGATTAACTATTGGGTTGGTTCGCATTACTAGAGATTAGGGTAAGGGCTTGAAATAACCTCGAAGGGAAGGTGTTAGGCACCCCTCTTGGTCCACAACTGTGGGTCCCGACCGAACTTATATTTACAAATTAGTCCATACAAATAGTTGAATCAAATAAGTTGTAAAGCTCACTGGACAAGTCAAGTAGTGAAGTAAAGGTTTGAACAATTTATATAAAACAAAGTTGTAAATAAGGAGAGGATTTGGGGTAAGGAGGGGTCCTAGGTTGTTTATCCTATAGGATTAACCCATGCAATGTCCGGTAAACACTCCTCAATGAGGGGCTACACGTGATGTTAACGCGTAGTCATCATATCCCATGTCTACCCTTCCCATCCCCTTATTGGTCATGCAAAGCGAGTGTTTGGTCACTGATTCCTATTACGTGCTGCTACCCGTCCCTTTTTAACAGTCCCAGAGGGAATTAGGACCTCTACCTATAGGTGGTTCTATACATACCCCTAAGGTTTTAAAGGCAAAAATCTAAGGCGACAGTCAAAAAAGCTTTTGGGACTTCCTCATAATAGGAGCAATTAAGAGGCTCACAATTCCTCCAAACAAACATACAGGCATTACGACTCAAATACAAGTAAGGTCTTTATTAATCAAAGTCCTAAGGCAAGATTTCTAAGTGATTATGCAGAAATAAATCATTTTCAGATACATAAGTCATAACCTATTAGTTGCCTAGAGCCTCTTCTTTAAAAGCTTACTAAAATCAGAGACGTTGAATAATAGAAACAGCTTCAGAGAAATGCAGGTTTTGAAAATGTCCTAAGGCTTGCCTATATGCAGTACTGTGTCTATGTCAATGCAGAAACAAACAAGTTTTCGAAATAGACCCTTTTAATACCTATAAGCAGGATATCTGATGAGATTAAAGCAATTTTCAAAGGTCTAGTTTTAGAAATGCCATCGCTCAATAAGACCAGTTTTAAGAAGTAAACTAGGCGAGATGAAATTGACTTATTAAGCCAATTAGATTTTCAGACATAATTACGAATAGAAATTTCTATAGGCACGGTATCTAGGCATGTTACTGATTTTAGGCACTTTGCAGTAACATGTGAAAGACTTAATAAATCAGAATTATGTCCTATAAGCATGGTATTTGTACTTGAATTAATTTAAAACATTATGGCTTGGAACCTAGAAGCATGGTTTCTAACATGATAAATGCAGAATTTATGAACATGGTTTCTATCTAATGCAAACGACCTTAAAGGTGAAGTCCTTATAGGCATGATTTCTATTTGATGCAGAGGAAATTAGAAGTGGAATCCTATAGGCATGATTCTCTATTACGATGCAAATGAAATTAATATGGAACCCTATATGCATGCTTTTATTAAGCAAAATCAATCAGATTCAATGATGAATAAGACCCTATGGACATGTTTATATTGAGTGAAGCAGGCAGATTTGAAAATAAATCCTAAGAGCAGGATTTCTACCCATGTTACCCCACAAAGTATAACTCTACCCACCCTTTTTACTAAATACCCCAAATATCTGTTTACAAATTATTACAGGCCAATAAATGAATTACATAAGTGAAATAGAAAATCATGAAGCTATTTTATAGAGAGCCTGCAATCAGGCTCAAGTTTCTCAAAGCCTCCAATGGTCATTCAAGCCCCATTTCCATAGACAAATCGGAGCCTAGGTGCATCAAAGTTCCCTAAGTGTCTCAAGGACCCGGGTAATGCTTACACCTAGACTTAGTAGCCAAGCATTGAACCTGTGCAGTGTGGAAAGGCCAGCCTCAGTATGCTAGAGTTCAGAGGGTTATCAAGAGAATCCCAAGGCAGTACACATACTAGAGGGGCAGAACTTATTAACTAAGAGTAAAGTGAAAGTGTAGGACACATGTTGAAAGAAGTTTATTAAAGACTGGACTTAAAAGTCTTTTTTGAAAGCAGTCAGTAAGGTAATAGAGAGTGTTTGAAAAGGTTGGAGGGATAAACCAAATCAGGAACTCAGTATAGGATCACACACAGAATCCAAAAGAGTTCAATAGACACACAAGGGGTCAAAGGGCTTGGGGATACACAGGCATTTGACTGCAAACATATAACCTTGGTAAGGGCATTTGGACTGGTTTGGACATGCTTAGCAATAATTGAAACTGGCATAATCACAAACTAATTAGAGAGAATATAAACACATAGGGGTGTAAAGATATGGGACTCATAAAAATGGTAACCACACAGTAGGTTAAAAACAATTGTCCAGGCATGCTTGAATCACACAAGGGAATACATGAATTTAAAAGGAGGGGAGTCTGCCTAACTACAAACTTCACAATAGAACCACAAGTAAAAGCAGGCTAGAAATAAAAGAAACTGAAACAAGAGGAGAAACATGTTGTTGTTGAGGCTTTAAATTAAACTAGGACATACCAGTGAAAATAGAAGTAAGTAGAATGAAAGGACCAAGAGCACAATGATTAGCCTTGGCTTGCAGTCGGCTAATAGTAGAAAAATAACACAAGGAAAAAGGGAGAACAGAGATTTGAAATAAGAGACGAGTTTTTGAAAGCCAAGTGTCCCTGTCTTGTGTGTGAAAGACTTAGAGTATTTATAGTAGAAAGTAGGTAGTGGAATAAGGTAAAAATCATAGTAGTACAGTAATTTAAGAACTCAGAATAAATCAATTGGAGAATCAAGGAAGTACTTCCTTGAGTTAAGGGAGTTAAGATCAAACGGAAAGATTCAGTACCATATAAGGCAGGAAGAAGAATCAGTGCATGATTAAAAAAGGAAATGAGCCAGAGTTCAGTAGGCATAAAATAGACAATTAGGACCAAATTCAGAAAGACCCAATTAAGGAAAGACTAAGCAAAACAAAGTACCATAGTAAATAAGGTAATAAAATAAATTAATTCAAACGGAGAATTCTAGGGCTTTGAAGGAAAATCTTTCAATTACCAATAGTTAAGGAAAATCATAATCAATCCTGGGGAGTCATGATTCTGCATATTTTGACAAATAAATAGAGACGAATGAGCAGAAGTAGCAAACAAACACGGTGAATTACATAGGCAGAAAGAAACAAGAGATGAGCAAACACAGTCATATAGAGGTGATATAAGTAGGCTAAAGATTCAGCAGAACATATTCGAAGCATGGTGACCACGAGAGATTAACAAGACCAAGGCAAAGAAAATCATGCTGACACATAGAACCAAAGTGAAGAAAATCATGCTAACACACAGAAACAGAATAAAGAAAATCATGCTAACACACAGAAACAAGTAAAGAAAAATCTTTAAAAAATTAGGGCTTTTAACAGAGTCGAGTTAAAAGGCAGCAGGAACATAGAATCGATCAAAATAAATAAGGAAAAAAGGTTTAATCATAAAGAAATCGGTTGAAACAGGTATAGAAAGAACTTCGAGAAAACCCTAGTTTTCAAAGAAGGTAAAACCAGTTTAGAATAGAGGATCTTTCAGAAGAAAGCTCGAGAATAAGCAAATCATAGAAGGAATTAGGCTTAAATCATGAAAATAAAATAGATCTGAGGGATCCAGAAGAGATTTAGGGTTTCAAAAGGAAACCTAAGTAGAAATCGAAAGAACCTGTTGTAACTTCATAAATCGTAACACACATGGTGTGATTTTCCAAAAAACCACCAGAGAAGCCTCGAACAACAGAATCAGAAATCCTAGGTCCAAATCGACATGGCCCAGGACCTTTTAGGGCCTTAGAGATGATGAGCAAGGCGATGGAGTGACCATTGGAGGCTTAGGTTGACAGGGTGGTCGTCGGAGATGACCGAAAAAGGAGGCGGCAGTTGAAAGTGATTAGGGTTAGGTTGAGAGAGAAGAGGGAGATGAGAGCATCTAAAGGCGGCAGATTGAAAAAGTGATTAGGGTTAGGGGGGTTGATTAGAGTTAAAAAGGAAGGGAATTACTTGGACCGTTGATCTGGGAGATCAACGGTCATGATTCAAACGGGTAGGTGGGTTCCGGGTTTGAGTAAGGGTTAATAGGGTGTGGGTCGGGTTTCTAATTATAAAATTGGGCTGGGATAGGGGTCCAATTTTGCTATAATTGAAAGCCAAATTTGGCTATTATTTAAATAGCTAGTTTTTCCCTATTTTAATTTATAAAAACAATAGGTAATTTTTGGAAAATAATTTAAGGTGATAAAATGATTAAAAATATATAATTGACATTTTGAAAATAGGGGAGCCAATTTTATGCATATAAAATATAATTATATCTTAAAATGGGCTAATATTGCAATTATATACAAGTTAGCTTAAAAAATACTAAATGTAATTGTCAAAATACATAAAAATCACATTAGCCATATTTTGGCATAAGTATAGAAATTAAATAAATGAATTGTCAAAAAAATAATTTTGAAAATAATTATTGGGGATTTTATGGATAAAAGGGGGGGGGAATAAATTAATTTAAACCCTTAATAATTATGAGAAAAATAATAAAAAACTTGTGCATGCTTATATATACATATATATGCTATTTTGAAGGCTTTTCCTCTCGACTCGGCCTCAATGTAGCACAACAATGCGAAATCCGGGGTTTCACACCCTCAGAACAATATTTACAATCATTACTCACCTCAATCCGGTCCAAACTCTAGCCTGTGATGCCTTTGCCTCTCGACTCGGCCTCCGAATGCTCCAAATCTAGCCAAAAGTAGATTCATACCATCAAAATATGCTAAGGGAACAAAACCTATTCGGAAATATCCAATTTATACCAAAAATCCCGAAATTGGCCAAACCCGGCCCCTGTACCCAAGTCTCGGAATCCGATAAAAATCACATCAATAAAATCCTTACCCTCTCACGAGTTCATATATACAAAGAACATCAAAATCAGATATCAAATGCCCATTCAAATCTCCAAAAGAATTGTCAAACTTTTCTTCCATTTTTCCCCAAATTTCCACTCTAATTTCTCAAATTAAATGATGAAATTCAAGACTAAATCATGGAACTAAACCAAATATGAGTGAAGAATACTTACCCCAATAGCTCCACTAAAAATCTCCTCAAATTTCACCTTCTCCTGAGCTCTCCAATGGTTTTTCTGATATTGGACTTGAACCCTCGATTTTGAACTAAAACATTCTGCTCAGATTTTTCCTTCATCGCGAACGCGGCCTCACTCTCGCGTTCGCATAGCACAAATTACACTTCCTCTCCACAATACCCTTTGCGAACATGGATGCAACCACGCGAACGCGATGCTTCGCCAGTTTAGCCCTTTCACGAACGCGGCACTAACCTCGTGAACGCATAGCACCAGAGCCTGGGGTCCAAGTCTGCTTCACCCTTCTACACGAACGCGAACCATGCCACGCATTCGTGATGCACAAATAGACTCAACCTTCGCGAACGTGGGACCAACATCGCGAACGCGAAGGGTAACTGGCCTGCCACACTCAATATCTCTTCGCGAACACGAGGGCCCTCTCGCAAACGCGAATAGCAAAACTCTACAACACTGATCTGAAAAAATCTACAACTTTCAAAACAAGAATTGATCCAATTAACCACCCGAAACTCACCCAAGGCCCTTGGGACCTTGACCAAACATGCCAACATATCCCATAACATCATTCAAACTTGTTCCAACCTTCGGAACGCTCAAAACAACATTAAAACACCAAATTTGCAACGGATTCAAGCCTAAGAATTCCAAAAACGTCCAAATTCCGCTTTCGATCAAAAAGTCTACCAAACCTTATCCGAATGCCCTAAAATTTTGAACAAAAGTCACAAATGGAACAACGGACCTACTCCAACTTCCGAAATTCCATTCCGACCCATATATCAAAATCTCACATATCAACCGAAAAACACCAAAGTCTCAATTTCGTCAATTCAAGCCTAAACCTTCCACGAACCTCCAAAATATATTCCGATCACACTCCTAAGTCCCAAATCACCTAATGGAGCTAACCAAATCATAAAAATTCCAACCCGAGATCATATATTGACAAATCAAAACTTGGTCAAACCTTTCAAATTTTAAGCTTCAAATTGAGAACTGTTCTTCCAAATTCATTCTGATTACCCTGAAAACCAATACTGGCGAATTACATAAGTCATAATACACCACACGGGGCTAGTCATGCCCGAGAACTGGCGAGCAAAGTGTAAAACCTCAAAACAACCAGTCGGGTCGTTACACATATACACCGCTACACATGTAACTCACATAGCTCAAGTATTCCTAATTCCCTCAAATCAAGGTTAGACCTAATACTTACTCGCTCCACAAGCAAATCAAAGCTTAATCGGGGCCTTTCCTCCAAAATCCGCCTCCAAACCAGTCGAATCTAACTAAAATTGACTCAATAACATCAAATAATACTAGGGAAATCAATTTCAATACATACAGTTAATATCTTTACGCTTTTCCCAAAAAGTCAACAAAAGTCAACCCCTGACCCTCTTGGTCAAAACCCAAGATTCGGACTAAAACCCGATTACCCATTCACCCCCGAGCCCGGTTATGTAATTAGTTTCGAAATCCGACCTCGATTTGAGGTCTAAATCCCAAATTTACAAAAATCCCTAATTCTTCCCAAATCCCTAATTTCTACCATGAAAATCCTAGATTTATTATTGCAAACTTATGAAATGTAATGGGTAATTGAAAAGAAAAAGATTGAAGTTGCGTACGAAAGAATTTAAGAAGAAACTCTCTTGGGAAAATCGCCTCTAGGGTGTTTAGGGTTGAGAGTTTGAAAGAAATGAGCTAAATCTTATTTTTCCCTTCTTTTGTCCAGTCGTAGGAGTCACCAGAGCTGTCATACCTCCTTTTTCTACCCCGAAAGTGATATAAGGGAGTTTTTTCCAATTTAAGTGAAAATCGAAACGGGATTATTTATGAAATTCAGAGTCGCCACTTGGGATAGTTTATGGTGTCCCAAGTCACCGGTAAAATCCCGAATCGAGGAAGTTGACTCTGTTATACAGTCCGCGAAACACAAAAATCCAGGTAAGAAATTTTGTTAACCCCGGAGAATGTGTTAGGCATTCCCGGGTTCCGTGGTTTTAGCATGGTCGCTTTGATCATACTTGGCTTAATCAAATTGTTTAATTACTTATTTTAGAACCTATGTGCATTCACCTCTTTTAATAAAGAAATCATCTTAAAATAGGTCACGCGCACATGTACCCATTTGTTTGGCGCGTCAAAAATCATGTCACGCGAACATGTCTACAATTAATCACGCTTGGTTATTAAACGTGCCTAAAGCAAGCTACGAATATTCATTTAGAAACCATAATTATGTCATGTGAACGTGTACATAATCACGATAATTTGATTTGCTTAGGAGTGTGCTTAAAGCCTTAATTTATAAAGGATAGGCTATTAATGGGATCTAACAGAAAAGCTTCCGTGAACTCGGAATACAATGGATCTTTTAATATAATAAGAAAATACTATGGCTTGTATCATGCAATCACATAGTGGCATAGAGCTATTTATTTCCATTCTTAAAAATTATTGTACGAGCCCATAAGAAATTTACTCTCACCACAAAATTATAGTCCAAATGGTTCTCCTACCTGACATGTACCGATTCAACAAGCAAGTAAAATGACCAATTCATTTATTTCATTTAGTCTTAACCCCTGGCCCATTCAGTTATTTAGCCTTGGATTCCTTTAACTAAAATGTTATGGTTCAAATGCTAACAAAACATATTTTGCTTTTAAAGAAACGAGAAATTCAGGGAGGGAAACTAACTGATGCAAATCGAGACAAACAAACTTATCTAACCTTTAGCAAATCAATACGAGAAATTGAGCAGAGAGACAAACAAAGCATTTAAGTGAAGGAAACCAAAAACAAATTCAACATTGACACAATAGATACACAAATGAAGAATAGCAAAGCACCAAACGACAATACTTCACAAAATTTGAGTAGGAAATGACATAAATTGAAAGGAAACATGAAGATGGACCTTAGATGACCTCGACAGACCGGGAATGAAAATGCCAACGGAAACTACGACTTTCAACCTCGAACGACACCTCGACTGAACGAACTCAAACAGACTTCAATCTTGATCGAAATTCTTGGTTTGAAACCGAAAACCAAAGGAGCAGAAACTAAGATATATTTTTGGTACTTCTTCTCCTTAAACTCAAACAATAACTCTTACTTTAAAATTAAAAATTAAAAGAAGAAACTAAATGTTTTTTTGTATTTTCTGAAAGCCAATCACAACTCTAATTCATCCTAAAACAGAAACGTCTTTTTTTGTATTTCTCTTCTTTTGAAATCTAAAAGAGAACAGAAACTTTTAAGGGAGTTTGGGCAACTTCTCCAAATTTTGAAGCCAAAGATGGAACCCAAGACCTTTTTAGAAAATCTAGCGTTTCAATCCTATTTCTCGGTCTAAACTCCTCTTCGTTTCTTGGACTCCATCTATGGAAAAAGAGTTAATCTCTCTCAATATCTATTCCCCCTTTCCCGTTCTTTACTATGCCCGTCCTTTTTTATGTGTTTGTGTTGCGGCTAGGTCTGGAGAATTGGGTGTTGAGGGAGTGGTAGTGGCGTGGAGAAGATGGCAATGGAGTGGGATCAGGGTTCTAGGGTTAGTTCTGAAGAAGAAGAAGAGGGGTCTATCTGTCAGGGATCTATGGATGAAGTTTTTTTTTCCAGAAAGGGTAGGTTCGCCGATTGGGGGAAGGGTCTGCGACGCTGCTTGTCTGATCTGAAGAGGCAACGGCTGTGTCTAGGTCCCTAGGTTTAGGTCTTGTATTGTGTAGGTCACTCTAGGTTTTAAAGGTATTAGGGTTAGCTTAGTGGGTATTGGGCTTAATGGGCTAATCTGAATTGGGCCAAAAATTGGGCTCTAAAACTCTTAAAATTGTGGTCCAACACCTTAATTAACTCCCTTTAATATAAGATAAAAATACTACACAATGCAAAAACTAATCCTAATTAATTAAACTAAACTATATTAAGGCATGAAACTATTTTTTTATTTATTTTCAAGATTATATAATGATAAAATAAGGTACTATTTTTTGAATTTTTTTTAAAAAAATTATGAAAGGTACATAAACTAAAAGTAACTAGATAAAATATTTTTGTAATTTTGATTTTTGTAATAAAATAAAATAAAATAGTTAGAACTAGTTGAAATAGCGATATTAGGCCTAAACTAAATATTTAAATGCTAAAATATGTAAAATCTCGGGGAGGGTCAAAAATTACATGTCTACACACACGACTCAAATCTAACCAAAATTGACTTAGTAACATCAAATAATGTAAGAGAAATCAATTACAATAGGTAAAGCTATGATCTTTATACATTTTCCAAAAAGCCAACTAAAGTCAACCCTAGGCCCGCCCGATCAAACCTCGGGTCCAAAGGTAGATTCCAACTACCCATAAACCCAAGAGTCCATATAGGCATTTTGTTTTCAAATCCTAATCCAAATCGACTCTCAAAACTCAAATCTTCATTTTGCAAAACTTTGATAAAAATCCTCTATTTTTCCTCTTTGATTCTCTTAAATTTGATGTTTAATATAAGATATAATCATGAAATATAGTTAGAAATTGGTTAGAATCACATACCTAAAGTTTGTAGCTGAAAACCCCTTCTCCAAATCGCCTTCTACCAAGTCTAGGGTTCTAAAATATGAAAAATGAGACTAAATCCCGACCATCCAGCCCTTATGTTCAGTTGCAGGTGTCGCCTTTGTAACACTGGTTTCGCATTTGCAAACCCTCGCAATTGCAGAATAGGGAGAATGTCGCATTTGCAAAACCTGACTACCCCCATGTCCCCTTCGCATTTGTGAGGTTGTTGCTTGCAATTGCGACATCAGAGAACCAGCATACCAATTCTATTTTCAATCCAAACCATTCTACGACACGATCGAAACTCATCCGAGCCCTCAGGGCTCCAAAACTAAATATCCATACAAGTATAAAAATATCATACAAACTCTCTCGCGTGATCAAAATACAAAAATAACATCTGGAACTAGGAATAGACACTAAAAAGCATGAATTTCAAAGAAAAGTTAAAAATCTCTAGAATTGGAACCAATCGTCTGAACCCTATCAAATAAACTCCAAACGATACCAAATTTTGAAACACGTTCTAAATAGCATAACGGACCTATTTTAAGTCCCAAAATCAATTCCGAACTGGATAGCCAAAAGTCAACTATCACGACCCAATTCCCGAACCTGGTCGTGATGGCGCCTCTCATGAAGACAAGGCCAGACATTCAACCCAATTCATCCTTTTAAGACAATTAATTAACACAATTATAGTATAAACATGGTTTAATAATATCCAATAGCGGAAAGTATAGATAAAATACGGAAAATCCAACCCAACTCAGCCCTAACCGGGGTGTCACAAGTCATGAGCTATTACAGAGTTTACTAAAAATTCTAAAAAGTATGGAATTAGGAACAAAGTCTAAAGATATCATAAATGACATAAGATAAGGGAGAAAATGGGTCTGTGAACGCCATGCAGCTACCTCGATAACTCCGATGAAAACTGAACAGCAGAAAAACTTGCTCTATGCTTCAGGAATACCTGTACCTGCACACATGGTGCAGGGAGTAATGTGAGTACTCCGACCCAATGAGTAATAAATATAAATAATGATTGAAGGTAAGAAAACACGTTAAGGCACACAACATTCTATACAGAAGTAGTGAAATCATTTAAAATAATAATTCAGTGAAACATCATGTGAAATTCCTTTTAAACCGGTAAAACAGGTAATTTGGCAGTAAAATGACGAGTAGAAATCTGCCCCTCGGGCTCAATATCAAAACAACAAGTAGAAATCTGCCCCTCGGGCTCAGTATCAAAATAATAACTAGAAATCTGTCCCTCGGGCTCAGTATCTCAGAACAGTATCAGCCCCTCAGGCTCAGAACAGTACAAAGCAACTAGTCAATGAAATAAGAGCACATAATTATTATGGCAGATAATGCAGATAAAGAATAAATGCATGAGTGCAATGCAATGCATATGACGGTACCCTCTGGTACCCACTACAGCGTGCAGCCCGAGCCATCCATATTTATTTATCGTCGACGGTGCTCACTGGAGGTGTGTACAGACTCCGGAGGGGCTCCTACAGCCCAAGCACAATATCAAGCCATCTCGTGGAATCAAATCTAGGCCCTCGGCCTCATATCAATCTCAGCATAATCACCCAGGCTCTCGGCCTCAATATCAATATAACACTGCTACGGTGCGCATCCCGATCCATGCTCAGTCCAGAAATCATCATAAGTCCCTTGGGCATTTATAAAACAGTAGTTCTCAGCCCGAAATATCATTTAGAAATATCATTTAAGTTTTCAAATCTTAGAAAGATGGCTGAGTTTGCAAACAGTATTTAAAACCTTGGACTGAGGTCAAATGATATGCAAAATATGCAAAAGCAGTGATGTCAATACATGAAGGATTTAAATAATTGGCAAGAAGCCTACAATTTGAAACATGACTAAGGATATAAATTCTTTAACAAAATAAGTGAGGAAAACCAGTCAAAAATACCCTAAGGGTTCTATAGGTCGGCACAAGACCCCAAGCATGGAAACAAGCCCAATTCACAATAATAAAGTATACGTCTCAACCAAAAATGTAGTAAAATATCTCTCGGGACGGACCAAGCCACAATCCCCAACGGTGCTCTACCCCACGCCCGTTATCCGGCGTGCAAGTCACCTCAATATAGCATTACAATGTGAAATTCCGGGGTTTCAAACCCTCAGGACATCATTTACATCAATTACTCACCTCGAACTGGATAATTCTCTAGCTCACGACGCCTTTGCCCCTTGAATTGGCCTCCATGCGCGTCGAATCTATCCAAAATCAGAACGAATACGTCACAATATGCTAAGGGGACAAAGCCCAAGCGAAAACATTCGAAAAATATCAAAAATCTCGAAATTAGCAAAACCCGAGCCCCGGGCCCACGTCTCGGAATCGGGTAAAATTTACATTTTCAGAATCCTCATACCCTCACGAGTCTAACCATACCAAAATTATCCAATTCTGGTACCATTGGGTCCTGCAAATTATCATTTTATATTTTTGAAAGGTTCCACAATTTCTTCCCAAATTCCATCTCAAATCACGAATTAAAAGATGAATTCAGTGATAGATTCATGTACTCTAACCAAATCTGAGTTAGAATCACTTACCTCGACCAATTTCTTGAAAACCCTTTGAAAAATTACAAAAATTCGAGCTCTCTAGGTCAAAATATCAAATAAAACCCAAAACCTCGTATTTATAGAGTACCCCTCGGATTCTGACACCTCTGACTGCAAAAAAATGACCGCGGTCCGCGCAAAACCAGCGGGGTCCGCGCAGAAACGTCCGCGGCTGCGCAGGCCTTGCTCTGCAGGGACAGACTTTAGTATTTTGGCCATAACATTCTCTACAGTTGTCCAAATTACGATATCTGTAACTTTCTGGAAACAAGACACGAAGTGCTATAACTTTCGTTTTTGAATTACCTCAAAATTCCTTGTGGATCAAAAGATAAGAGATTCTGAAGTAGGACCAGTAACCTGTAGTCTTCAGTGACCGCGGCCGCGCATACTTTGACGCGGTCAGTGCTAGGCCAGCGCGCCCAGCTCGAAAAGGAGCGTGGTCCGTGCCACAACTGCTGCCCCCTCCATTTTCTAAGTTCCAGGGTGTCCGTACTCGCTCAAAACTCACTCGAAACGCGCCTGAGGCCCCCGGGACCTCAACCAAAAGCACCAACGCATCCTAAACATTATTGAACCTCGTCCCAATCATCAAAACACCTCGATAACACCAAAATCATCAAATCACATCGAATTCAAGCCTATGAATCTCAAGAACTTCCAAATTCCATTTTTGATCAAAAACCCAACCAAACCACGTCCGAATGACCTCAAATTTTGCAGACAAGTCCAAAATGACATAACAAAGCTACAGAAACTCTCGGAATTCCATTCCGACCCTCGGATCAAAATCTCACCTATCAACCGGAATTCGCCAAAATACTAACTTCGCCAATTCAAGCCTAATTCTACACCGTACCTCCAAAACCACTTCCGATCACTCTCCTAAGTCACAAATCACCTCCCGAAGCTAACCGAACCATCGGAACTCACATCCGAACCCTCTAACACATAAGTCAACATCTGGTTGACTTTTCCAACTTAAGCCTTCTTAAAAGAGACTAAGTGTCTTATTTCTTATTAAAACCAATCCAATTTAACTCTAACACACCGAATACCGATAACGAAACATGAAGAAGCATAAAATGGGGGAAACGGGGCGGTAACTCACGTGACGACGGGTCGGGTCGTCACATTCTCCCCAACTTAAACAAACGATGAATTCAATGATAGATTCATGTACTCTAACCAAATCTGAGTTAGAATCACTTACTCCGACCAATTTCTTGAAAAATCTTCGAAAAATCGCCAAAATCCGAGCTCTCTAAGTCAAAATATCAAATAAAACCCAAAACCCGTATTTATAGAGTACCCCTCGGATTCCGACACCGCTGACCGCATGAAAATGACCGCGGTCCACGCAAAACCAGTAGGGTCCGCGCAGAAACGTCCGCGGCCGTGCAGGCCTTGCTCTGCAGGGACATGCTTTAGTATTTTTGCCATAACTTTTGTTACAGATTTCCAATTTACAATATCTTTACCTTTTTGGAAACTTTCGTTTTTGAATCACCTCAAAATACCTTGTGGATCAAAAGATATGGGCTTCCGAAGTAGGACCGGTAACCTGCAGTCTTCAGTGACCGCGGCCGCGCCCACTTTGAGGCGGTCAGCTCTAGGCCAGCGCGCCCAGCGCGAAAAGGAGCGCAGTCCGCGCCACAACTGCTGCCCCCTCCATTTTCTAAGTTCTGGGGTATCCGTACTCGCTCAAAATTCACCTGAAACACGCCCGAGGCCCCCGGGACCTCAACCAAAATCACCAACGCATCCTAAACATTATTCAACCTCGTCCCAATCATCAAAACACCTCGACTAATACCAAAATCATCAAATCACATCGAATTCAAGCCTATGAATCTCAAGAACTTCCAAATTCCATTTTTGATCAAAAACCCAACCAAACCACGTCCGAATGACCTCAAATTTTGCAGACAAGTCCAAAATGACATAACAAAGCTACAGAAACTCTCGGAATTCTATTCCGACCCTCGGATCAAAATCTCACCTATCAACCGGAATTCGCCAAAATGCTAGCTTCGCCAATTCAAGCCTAGTTCTACACCGTACCTCCAAAACCACTTTCGATCACTCTCCTAAGTCACAAATCACCTCCCTAAGCTAACCGAACCATCGGAACTCACATCCGAACCTTCTAACACATAAGTCAATATCTGGTTGACTTTTCCAACTTAAGCCTTCTTAAAAGAGACTAAGTGTCTTATTTCTTATTAAAACCAATCCGATTTAACTCTAACACACCGAATACCGATAACGAAACATGAAGAAGCATAAAATGGGGGAAACGGGTCGGTAACTCACGTGATGACGGGTCGGGTCGTCACATCAACCCATGGTCAAAATTCTAAACCTCATATTGCCAATTTTTGGCAAAACAATACAAATCAACTTACGGACCTCCAAATTCGATTCCGATCATACACCCAAGTACAAAATCATAAAACGAACCTATGGAGCCATCAAAATACTATTTCGGGGTCATTTTTACATAAGTCAAAGTTTGGCCAACATAATCAACTTGTGCTTCTAAGCCAAGAATCAAAGGGTCTAAATTAACCTGAAACCTTCCCCGAACGAAACAAATCAACCTCATGAGTCATAAAGCCAAAATCACACATATATAAAGCATCAAAAGATGAAACAAGGTGCAAATACATAAAACGAAAAATTGGGTTGTTACATATATAATTTAGGCAAATATTATATGAGACGAGAGAGGGTGGTAGGTTGGGGTGTAGAGGCTGGGTGGCGATATTAGCGGAGGGATCGGGTGGGGTGGGGGATTGGGGGTGGGGTGGAGGGTGGAAGGTTGAAAAGAATTTTGGAAAATATTTTTCCTCCTTTTGGTATGGAAGTCATTTTTTCAATTGAAGGGAAATGAGTTTATGAGAAAAATATTTTCTAAAATATTTAAGCCAATCAAACATAAAAAATTTAAGAAAAAGTTCCAAACATGTTAATCACATCTTATTCATTAATTCATTGAGTTAATAATTAATCCAAATTAAGTATAAAAGTTTTGAGAATTTTACAGGTTACAACTAGGCCTGAGGCACTAGTAAGCAACAAATCTAGTACCCTCTCTGCCGGTGCGTATCATTTTAGTGTCCACTGGAGCGTCAAGACTATTTGCTTATTGAAGTAACTAAAAATTAAGTGCTGAGATTTTACTTTATTTTGATTTGTTAAGTCCACTTAGATTTGTTTATTATTTTACTTTATTTGTTTTTATTTAAGACATTTTAACGAAAAATGTGATATTGGGCTTGTTTATTATCTTTGTTTACCCTTAAAATGAGCAACAATTAAATTTATACATGGTTTAAAGGATACGTTATTTAAGTTAACACTAATGATCTAAGAACAACAAAAAATTATATTAAAAGGAAACAAAACGATCAAACCAAACGTGATGATTAAGCCTAGTTTAAGTTTGAACGACGAGACCGGTTCCGAACGAGCCCTCGAGATGAGTTCGGATGCAGCTAGAGAAATGAATAGCTGAAGAAGACTTTGAACAATAGCTAGAAGAAAAAATAAACAGTAGTGCTTTGATATACATGCCAACAGTGGTCTTAAAAATGAAAAGGTTCTCCCTTTTATATAGTAGTGGAGTTTCAGTCCTAGCACAAGTCTAAATAAGGTAAAAAAAATTCTCTTCTAGTAAATCCTGATCTGCAGTTGATATCCCGCGAAATTCGTCTCGTAATATCCGGTTGATGACGGATATTCGACCCCTCATTTTTCCTCTCCAACCTTCTTCCCTTTAACCTCGATTCTTTATTTTGCTCGAGCTCGATTCTTTCCATGTTTAACCATGTTCGATTTTTGGTGCGCCATTCGTCCCTTGGGCTCTGATGGCGCCTAACATTTCACTTGCTAGCCAAGCCAATGTTAGAGGATTATTAAGACAATTTAATTTCAATAAATAAAGTCAATTAAACCAAAATGAAACTAATACTGAGTGCAAAATAATATAACAACCATTAATATTTAGTACAACCCAAATCTGGAGTCATAATTTATGAGCTTATAGAATTTCTACAAACAGAGTCTGAAATAAGTACAACTGTATCGAATGAAAAGAGTAGTAAATAAGGGGAAATGGAAGGGGATTTCAAGGTTTGCGGATGCCAGCAGATCTACCTCGCACGTCAGTTGATCCAAGATAATGCACCTCACGGGCAACTGGGACCAATACCAAAATCTGCACAAGAAGTGCAGAGTGTAGTGTGAGTACAACTGACCCCATGTACTCCGTAAATGTCGAGCCTAACCTCGATGAAGTAGTGACGAGGCTATGACAAGACACCCATGTAAATAACTTGTGCAGATGACAATATACGTACAAGATAACAACTAAAGTCTAGACATGTACTATTGGGAGAGGACATGTGAATGGGGTACAATATACGATGAATATAGCAGGAAACGATAACCAGAATAGTCAATATACCTTTAACCAGTAAAGTGAATAAACACAATGAATAAAACTGTATGGCAACACCTTTCGTTCTTTTACTCTCAACCTCACAATAAAATAATAATACGTCACGACATCATTCGTACTTTTACTCTCATTTTCATCATAAATCAATAGATACGGCACAACATCACCCTTTTTGCATTAACTCTCAAAATATGGCACGGCATAACCCTTCGTGCATTAATACTCGAATACGGTACGACATCATCTTTTGTGCATTAACACTCTTCCCTACAATATAACAATAAATATATAAAAACAGGGAGATAGAATAACAAGAACAAGCTTTACGTCAACAATGGTTCCATAATACCAACCTCAACTTCAGAAACAATACTCAATTATCACAGAAAGCCCATAAACATTGAAAGAACGATTAATTTAATAAGTAACTAGTCTAAGCATGGATAACATGATCAAGTAAGTAATAAATTACAAGAAGCAAGTCCCACCCGCATGCTTTAACCCAAAAATAATACTTAAGTACTCGTTACCTCACATATACGTTGAACCCAACATCTAAACATGTAGAAAATAGGTAAACAAGTCCTAATCCCTCAAGTTAAGGTTAATCACGACACATACCTAGCTCCAAAGATCAACTCAAAGCTCAACCACAGATTTGCCTTTCAAATAAGCCTCCAAACCAACAAAATCTAGCAAATTATCAACCAAACGATTCAAATTAAGCCTTAGGAACTGGCCACGAATGCAAAAGATTCAATTTAGGTCATTATTGAAAATGTCAACAAACGCCAACTCTCGGGCCCGGTTGATCCAAAACCAAAATTCGGACCAAAACCCCATTACCCATTTACCCCCGAGCCCGGTTATGTAATTCTTTTTTAAATCCGACCTCAATTTGAGGTCTAAATCCCAATTTTACAAAAACCCCTAATTCTACTCAAAATCCCCAATTTTCATCATGAAAACACTAGTCCCCCTCTAGTGTTGTTGTACCTTATGTTTTATATATGAAAAGTAACCCTAGGCACAATACCTAGTGGATTTGATTAAAAAAACACTAAATTTTAGGTTTCAATCTTATGAAATGTAATGAAAGATTGAAAGAAAATAGGTTAGAATCACTTACCAATGGATTGGGGAAGAAGGGCTCATGGGAAAATCGCCTCTATGGTTTTCTTGTTTTGAGAGAAAATCCCGTCTAACTCATATTTGATGTGAGAAAATCTCCGCAATTGCGAAGTCACGTCATCTCTGCTATCATCATATTTGCGATGATTTGTTTGCAAATGCGGATAGTAATCTTTCGCAATTGCAACCCAAATGATTGCAAATGAGACCATGTACCCCTGTCCCACTTCGCAAATGCGAAGTCTTGTTCGTAAATGCGAACCTGAGATTCCCCAGTTACTTTTACCAATTGCAATTGAGTAGCTCGCAAATGCAAACCTGACTGTCACGACCCAATTTCCGCTCCGTGAATCGTTGTGACGACACCTAGTCTCTACGACTAGGTAAGCCTAACGCTTGTGGAAATGAAACGGAAACATAAAAGCTAACAACTAATAGGTAAATTTAAATAAGAAGTTATGATACCGCTCGGTATATACAATAGTCACTCTCGAAAAGTACATTAACTCTCCCAAAACCCAGAATGTCAGCAGTCACAAACAACAGAAAGAAAACAGTATTTCTATACTCCAGAATCTAACAAAAGGAAATACAAGAAATGTTACACATGGGGAAGAGTAGATAGGGACTCTGAGGTCTGCGGACGTGGTAGATATACCCTGAAGCCTCTCCAGCTGTCTCGCCCCACTGATAAAGCGGCTGATAAATGGTACCTGGATCTCCACACAAAAAACATGTACAGGGAAGGGCATAAGTACACCGCAATAGTAAATTCCAAGCCTAACCTCGGTCAAGTAGTGACGAGGCCAGGTCAGGGCCCTACTGGTATATATATAATAAAACAAGATAGAATGAAATACTGCAATAACATAAAGACTAAAAATTATACAAGAATGAAATCATAGAAGTTAACGGCTCAGTACATAGAGATAACAATAGGGGATCTCCCAATATACCGTCTCATAGTACCAAACGTAAATGTGCAGGGGGATCTCCCGAAATACCGTTCCGTTGTCCCAAAGTAAATATGGAGAACAAGGGGATCTCCCAGGATATCGTTCCATAGTCCCAATGTAAATATGCAGTGCAGGGGGGATCTTTCGATATAGTGTTTCGTAGTCCCAAAGTAAATATGCAGTACAACCAACGAAAGTAATAGTTTCAGCAAGAAAACCTACAATTGAGGCTAAGTTCAAGTCAAGGAAAAGCAGGAATTTCACTAAACATACTGCACAGAGTTCAAATAGACAGTTAAGACACGTAGGCATGCTATTCTAAACTAAACAGGATAGTTACATACCATAATGTAGCTCAAATAAGGAGAAACATGTTATTACTTAGTAAAAAGTGGAGTTTTACAACAAAGAGCCTGTGTGCGTACTCGTCACCTCACGTACGCGGCGCTCATATATCAAAACAATACCAAATCCTAAGGGAAGTTGCCCCACACAAGGTTAGGCAAACCACTTATCTCGAACAAAGCTCAAATCAATCAGTAACAATGCCTTTTCCACGAATATCCAACTCTAAATGGCCCAAATCTATCCAAAACTGATTACATAACATAAATGTAACTACAAGAAACTAATCTAGCTAATGAAATCAAAGCTAAAGCAAGAAAATGGAAAATCGCTCAAAAAACCTACCCGGGCCCACGTCTCGGAATCGGGTAAAAGTCACCAAATATGAAAACCCATTCACTCACGAGTATTTACTCAAATCCGATACCAAAATCTCAATCAAAACCTTAAATTTGGCCTAAGAACTTTTCTCAAATTTTCCCCAATTTTCCACCCCAAATTACTAATTTAATGTTGAGATTAAAGACATAATCATGAGAATTAACCAAAACTAGGTAAGAACTGCTTACACCAAACAACCACGCAAGAATCTCTTCGAAAATCAACTTTTACCGAGTTCCCAATTCAATTTTGTGATATGAACTCAAAACCCTCGATTTTGAACTTTAAATTCTGCCCAGGGCTAAACTTGAGGTTCAATTTGTGAAAGTGAACTGTGATGGCAGTGCCCTTATAAATCCGGGAAGAATTGGAGCTGGTGTCATTGTTAGGGATCACCATGGCCAATTCATCCATGTCATAGCCTCCCTTATGGGCACTAGCACTTACAACTTAGCAGAAACCACAACTGCTACCATTGGAGTCAACTGGTGTATTGAAAATGGTTTCACTAAGATCCACCTAGAGGTTGACTCATCTCTTTTGGTACATTGGGTCAACAACACAACCAATCCTCCATGGAATACTTAGATGCAAATCCAACAGCTGCAATAGCTCTGCCAACATTGTAAGAAAATCAGATGCACACACACATTCAGGGAAGCAAATTGCCTTGCTGACTCTTTTTCCTAACATAGCCATAATCTCCCAGAGCTTACCCATTTCAACAATATTCTGGACCTCCCCTCCCATATCAAAGGCTAGATTATATTGGACTAAATGGGCACCCCATCCTTTAGGTACAAGAAGACAACCACCATACAAATTTCATCAAGCATCACCACCATCATCACTTCATCAAACGGCTATGGATGATCACCAAAAACATTTGGGAGCTGACCTAACAGTCCAAAGGAAATCAGAGCTTTTAGCACACTGTCATCACCACAATAGAAGAACTATCATGATATTACAGGAATTTTTCGCTCATCTTTTTCTCTTTTTTGCAGGAATAGCAAAAATGTCTACATCATTGGTGGAAATCCAATGTGTATTATTAGAATCCTTGATGCTCATTCTATTGGATATCCCTTAATGTAGATGCATATTTCCTGCTACTTCAACTGGAATTCACTACCTCCCAATCACTACCATTAACACCCCAATCACACTCGCAGAAGTCCATTCAAGCAATATGACATACACTAACCCACATACACATACACATAAAGTGCATCTCCAGACCACAACACCTTCCACATTCCATCATACTTACAAGCAAGCTCATTGTTGATACCCAATATCTCCCATATATTTTCAATATATAAAATAAAATCAAAATGGTATATATATATACATGCATATATAAGTATGCCCAAATGTTTTATTATTTTGTCATAATTTTAAGGATTTCTAAATCAATTTATTTCCCTTTTTTATCCATAAAATCCCAATAATTATTTCCAAAATTATTATTTTGATGATTCAGTTATTGTATTTTTATATTTATGCTAAAATACAATTAAGGTAATTTCTGCATATTTTTATAAATTTATTTAGTATTTTAAGCTAAATTGAACATAATTGCAATATTAGCCCTTTAAAGGTTTTTACATTTATAAAATAGGATCCTGCATTTTTAAATCACCAATTATATATTATAAATTATTTTAGTGCTTTGAGTTTATTTCCAGACATTTATTTGCTAATTTTTATAAATAAAAAAGGGGAAAATTGGCTATTTAAATAATAGCCCATTGGTATTTAAATTCTAGCCTAAATTAAACCTCAAATCAGACCAAATTTCCCCGACCCAATTTCAATTAAACTCGAACCTAACCCAATTAAACCAACCCAAACCCGAACTCCCCACCTACCCTTTTAAATCTAGGTCGTTGATCATTTAGATCAACGACCACCATTTCCCCGTACCATTTTTAACCATGAACGACCCCTAAACCTAACTCATTACCCACTACCTGCCGCCTCTGAATCCCTTCCCTCTCAATTCTCTCTGCAACCCCACATGAACCCTAGCCGCCGCCATCTAATTCCACCCTAATCTACCTCAACCCCTGCCTAATCCATGGCCTTTCATGGCCATTTGAGATGTGTATCGACCTTCTATGGCTCCTGGGTGTTTGTTTCTGTGGTTTTATGGCAAGACCTCGAAGGAATCTGGTCTAGTCCTCGCTCAATTTCTGTTCATGGCCTTTCTCCGGACATCCATGACCTTTCTCCGGCCATTCATGGCCTTTCAAGTCAGATCCTTGACTTTTCTGGTTAGAACGGTAACTTTCAAGATCTTTCTCTCCTTTTCTGGGTTTTTCGAAACCCTAATCTTTAAGATCTTTCAATTTTCTTCAGATCTATCTTAAATCTATGTTTACTACGAACTTCTTAAGTGTTTTCCCAAAGGTTCTTCAACTTTTCTTTCAAAACGACTCTTCATTTTTCAACGATTAGGGTTTTCCTTCAAGTTTTTCAAAAGAGCTCTTCTCTGATTTTATGTTGTTTGTGATATTGCTATGTTTAAAACGATTTGCTCATGTTGTTCTTCTATCTATTTCAGCATGTTAAAAACCCTAGTTCCCTTTTGGTCTTATCCGAGTTCTAAAATTGTTTGCTTAAATGTGTGCTTATTTTAAGTTCTTCGTGTATGACTCTCTTCTCCTTGTTTGACTTATCTGATTTGAGTTATTATCACCTCTTAAACTCGACTACTGTTGAAGCACTAATTTCTTAGAAGTTTTGCCTCACTTGTTATTGTGATATCTTTACTTGTTTCTAAC
Source organism: Nicotiana sylvestris (assembly GCF_000393655.2). NCBI lineage: Eukaryota > Viridiplantae > Streptophyta > Magnoliopsida > Solanales > Solanaceae > Nicotiana > Nicotiana sylvestris. The sequence goes on from NC_091064.1 coordinate 59,102,234, forward strand.
TCTCTTTACCTATTGCTATGTTCTTCTTCACTGTTGATTCTATGTGACTACTTGACCTGCTTGACTATTGTGCTTCGAATATTTTCTTGCTACTGAACCCTAGCTTATCCCTACTACCACTGTATATTTGTGTTGCTTCTTTTTGTCAACTCTTCATGCTTGTTCATCCCTTGCCATTTATATGGTGAAGTGCAGAATCATGTTCCTTTCTTGATTGATCTTGATTTCCTCAATCTTCCGACTAATTGTAAAAGGTTTTCTTACGAGCCCTAATTTTTACTCATATATTTAAAATTAATTGATTCCTTTCCTTTATTGTGATGTTTTACCTTGCTGAATCCTTTCCCAAAATAAGCCTATTTTGTACTTAGACTTGATTATTTAATTCATACTTTTACTACCCCCTTATACGGCAATAATCAATCTGTCCCCAAACTGATTTCATTCCTTAATTAAACTTGTTACTACCCGTTAAACAGTGATTCCTTAATTAAAGGGAATCACTTGTGTTAATTGATTCTGATTGTGATTATTTTCATGTTTGTGTTTAAAAGTTTATCTCTTCTTCACTCGTTTTCAAAACTATAAATACCCACCCCTTCATCTTTTAAAAAAAACGAACAATTTGTGTTCAAGAACACACACTTATACTCAAAACTTTCTCTCTTTTCTCTACTACTACTACTTGTCCTACTACTACTTTGTCTAGCCGGTTGAAAGCCAAGACTAGACTGTGGAATTTTGCTTACTTTTCCTTTCTGCACTTTGCTTCTCTACTGCTATGTCCTAGTTAATTTTCAAGCATCAACAATAACATGTTTCTTTAATTGTTCCAACTTCTCTCATTCTTGTCTACTTCAATTTTTGTTTTTGCAGTCAAGTTACATTACTAGCATGCTGAAATATGTTCGCTTCCCCTTTTAAATTAATGCTCTCCTATGTTTATGAATACAAAACCCCATACCCCCTCTATGTGTTTGTGTTCCTTTGGTTGGTTTGTGGCCATGCCAACATCACCTATTGTTGTGCATGACCAAACCAGACCCCTGCTGGGTCATGTGCTTACAAATAATGTATTCCCAAACCCATTGACCCCTTTTATGACTATTAATTTTGTGTTTTTATTGTTACCCCAACTGTTTTTAAACACTTCTGCTACTGATTACCTTCAATGGACTTACCAGTCTAGTTTTAAACAAAATCCCATTTTTAAAACTGTGTGTTCTACACTTTCACTATATTCTTAGAACATAGGTTATGCCTCTCTTGTGTGAGCCTTACCTTGGGACCCTTGAGCTCCCTCTGAACTTGGACGCATAAGGGCTGGCCCTTCCACACTGCACCCATTTCTGCCTGGTTATGCAAACCTAGGTGTAAGCACTACCCGGGGTCCCTTGAGGCCCTTAGGGAACTTTGACACACCCAGGTCTGAGAAAGGCTTTGAAATAATATTGGCATTTGAGGTAGTTTATTTTATAACCCAGAGAGGAAGTTAAGAATTAGGCTTCCTATGGTTGTAACTTCTTATTTTGCCCTTTTCTGATGTATTCAGTCATTTTTGGTCTGTAACAATTTGTAACAAATATTGGGGTTGGCTAGTGAAAAGGGATGGGGGTAATTATGCATGATTTAGCTATTAGAAGGGTAGATAACATGCCTATAGGATCTGTTTAATTAATTTTGCATGTTTACTTCCACATTTAGACACCATGCCTATAGGGTCTAAATGGCTATAATCAGACATCATGCCTATAAGGTTAAAAATCAGCTTTGAAATTAGATGTCATACCCATAAGATCAAAATCAATTTTTCATAGAAATCATGCCTATAGGAATTTCGCTGTGATCAAATGAATCTTGTCTGCTTCACTTCATGTTCAATTAGATACCATGCCTATAGCACCAAAATCAGCCTTTAATACTTAGATACCATATTTGTAGGAATTAAAATCAACTATAATAGAGATCATGTCTATAGGATCTAAAACCAGTTTAGTTAAAAAATCGATTTGACTCGTACAGTTCTGAATCAATTTAAATAACCCGCTCTTTTAAATTGATACGATTAGAAAGCATGCCTATAGGATCCAAATCACTCGTTCCAAATTGCTTACTGTTTTACTGCACCCCTAATCAGTAATAGATATGATGCTCACTACTTTGCCTAGGCAAGCCCTAGGTAATAATGATAAAACTGAACTCGCCTTTGTTTAATTAGCACTGCTACAACTAGCAGGCAGGCCTGATTCGGACTTCTTATCTGAGTTATGTAATAAATTGGTCTGCTTCAGCAATTAAAACACCCTGCCTTAGTAATTTAAATTCTTACCCCACCTGTGTTTAAGTCATGCTATTTATATGCATTGTCTACGGAGGTATATATGAGCCTCTTAATTGTTTATGTGTTTCCTCTTTAAATGCAGTCCTACATGTTTTTGTCTGTCGCCTTAGCCTTTTACCTTTAAAACCTAAGAGTCAGCCTAAAATCCTCCCTCTTATAGGAATAGTAGTCCTAAATTCCACCGGGACTGATAGGAATGGGACGAGTAATAGCATGCTATAGAGGTCGAGACCAATCCGCGCTTTAATACCTTAACGGGGTGGGAAGGGTAGATATGGATATGATGATCGGTGCGCTAATACCATGTGTATAACCTCATCTGAGGAGTGTCATACCGGGTATCAAATTGATGTGATCCATATTATAAACAAACCTAGAACCCCCTCCCCTTTTATATTCTCAAGTATATTTTAACTTTCCTTTACAAAATTCGCCTTTTAATAATTGTTTTCAAACTCTTATGTGTTACACTAAAATCCCCTACTATTTGAGCTTATACTTGTCTATTTGCTAATTGAACAAATTCACAAAACTGTCTGGCCGGGAACCACACTAGTGGATCCTGAGAGGTGCCTAACACATTCCCTTAGGATAATTTCAAGCCCTTACCCTATCTCTGGTTATCAAACAAACATAGAAATGAACCATATATGTGTCCTAATGCACCTTAAATCATTAGGTGGCGACTCTTCAAAATGCAAACCCCATTCCCAAAAGGAATGAGTTGTCCCATACCCAAAATGTCATAAACCCGTTTTTCCCATGAAAAGGAGGGAAAAAAGGGGCGCGACAGCGTGGCGACTTTGTTGGGAATTTTTAGGCTTTTACCACTTCAGATTGTTTTTGTGAATTTGTACCCCCCCCCCCCATGAGCAATTACTTGTTTAAATTTCTTTAAGCATTTAATTTCCTTTTCAACTGCAAAACTAACATGACTTATTGTTTCTTTCCTTTATTGCCGCTTTAAATTACGAAACTATTGTATTTATCACTGTCTTAACGTGCAAATACATTCCAACATACTTTTAATTATTCATAATCATGCTCAACATCATACTCTACTCGTGCCAAACAAATACTATAGCAACTCCTATAATGACTGGTTGTACTCTTTCTATATCATTACCCCCTAAATTCGGAAAGGCATATTTGCGGTAAACTAGTCAATCAGTAGTGCAGTCGACAGTTCTATGCCTTCCCCCTTGAGTTATCCGCTCAAGGGTACCAGTCTAAAACCCCATAGAAACCTTGCTCTGTCTAAATTGCGCATGCATCATAGTCAAACGTAGTTGAGTCAGTTATATTCTCCACATAATGATCCTTTAAGATATCCTAGTCCCAGGTCCACCGGGTTTCCCTGAACCCAAATACATCACCACGTTCTGCGCATTTATTTGGAGAACTAAATGCTTCGTGCTAATTATTGGTATTAAATAGTCGAGTCTGGTGGGGGTAAGGGCCTAACCTTGTTTGTCTTGCAGAGAATGAGGCACGAGGCCCCCGGTTTCGGTATGATTATCACGCCCCCACTCTTACTAGACTAGTGCAGGAGTCTTCCATAAAATGACCAAATCAATGAGTGGAAAGAGAGGGCTTCCAAAGCTAGCGAAAAGTTGGAATATCTAGAATACAGTCTGCTGGAATTGGAAGGAAAAGTGAGGAGGAGAGTCACCGACTGCCAGTACGCTGAAGGAGACGAAGGAGAACACCTGTCAAAGACATTTTTACTAGTGAACCTACACAAGCTGGAGGATTTAATCAACGAGAACATTCAATCTGGGGAAAGTCCTTCTGGGACCAAGTATATAGGAGTTTATCTTTTTCGCTTTATAAATGTAATAAGGCCAATGACCATTAGTGACTTTTATTTCTTACTTATTTAGTGATGATTTGGGATTCGTCTATTTTTTATCAATAAAATGAGGCATTTACCATTCTAAATTCCCGAAACCAATTTGTCACTAGGCCTACCTCGGGCACAAAAAGTTTCTCAAATTAGGACAAGATTTACATTCCCGCACTATGTGTTTAAATATTGCAATACTTTTTATAATCCTCACTAACTTGATTACCTTTTTATTTTGTTTTTGTTTTCTTCCTTTATTCCCCTCCCCAAAGGTTAGTTCGTGCACTCTGGCATCATTATTTTATTTTACAAGGACCTTCTATATAGGTTGTGAGAAAAGGGGCACGCCTCAACAATTGGACCATCTGGACAACCAGAGCCCAACGAGCCTCGGGGTAGCAAGGCTAAAACAAACATTATCCATTATTTTTACTAAATGATTTTATTTTCACATTTTTAATTCCCGCAATAAGATCTTCAATGTTCAGAACAGTTATGCTTTTTTTATGAATCAACACTCATTATCGTTTTCTCTCGTTACTTTACTTATACAACATTACTATTACTTATATTGATGAACCAATGACTGTGACATGCAATGAGACAACACAACAAACAGATATTGATTCATAGGAGGATGATATACCTGACAAGATTGTTAGAGAAGTTGAGAATTTTGAAAACAGACCTAAGTCCAACCTGGACGAGACCGAAACTGTTAACCTGGGAGATGCAGAAAATGTCAAGGAAACACAAATCAGCATTCACCTATCGCCATCAGAAAAGGATGACTACACAGAATTTCTAAAGGAATATGAGGACATATTCGCCTGGTCGTACGATGACATGACTGGTCTGAGTACGTCAATTGTGGCTCACAAACTACCGACCGATCCGACGTATCCACCGGTAAAACAAAAGCTCAGAAAATTCAAACCTGATATGAGTCTGAAAATCAAGGAAGAAGTCACCAAGTAGGTCAAAGCTAAGGTTCTCAGGATAGTAGAATACCCGACATGGTTAGCCAACATCGTGCCAGTTCCAAAGAAGGACGGAAAGGTCAGGGTCTGTGTTGACTACCGGGATCTCAACCGGGCTAGTCCAAAGGATGACTTCCCTTTGCCAAATATACACATCCTGATTGACAATTGCGCCAAGCATGAGCTGTAGTTATTTGTGGATTGCTTCGCTGGTTATCATCAGATCTGGATGGATGAAAAAGATGTTGAGAAAACCGCTTTCATTACGCCGTGGGGAATATACTATTACAAGGTGATGCCGTACCACCTGAAGAATGTAGGGGCCACCTACATGAGGGCCATGACTACCGTTTTCCATGATATGATACACAAGGAGATTGAGGTATATGTAGATGATGTCATCATCAAGTCCAATAAGGCTACTGATCACATGGAAGATTTGAGGAAGTTCTTCAATAGATTGCGAAGGTACAACCTGAAACTAAATCCTGCAAAGTGTGCATTCGGGGTTCCTATTGGGAAATTGATTGGGTGTATCGTAACTGCAGAGGAATCGAACTGGAATCATCAAAAGTCAAAGCCATTCAAGAATTGCCACCGCCAAAGAACAAGAAAGATGTGATGAGTTTCTTAGGAAAGCTCAACTACATCAGTAGATTCATAGCACAGTCTACAGTTATCTGTGAGCCAATCTTTAAGATGCTGAAGAAGGACGCTGCTACCAAATGGACTGATGACTGCCAAATGGCCTTCGACAGAATCAAAGAGTACCTGTCAACACCACTAATCTTGGTCCCGCCTGAGCCAGGTAGACCCTTATTACTCTACCTTGAAATATTGGATGGTGCTTTTGGTTGCGTTCTAGTGCAGCACGATGAAACGGGGAGGAAGGAGCAGGCAATTTATTACCTCAGTAAGAAGTTCACCCCGTACGAGGCCCGGTATTCTCTATTAGAGCGCACCTATTGTGCTTTGACTTGGGTAGCCCAGAAGCTGAGACGCTACTTCTGTGCCTATACTACATATCTCATATCAAGGGTGGATCCTTTGAAGTACATCTTTCAGAAGCCCATGCCCACTAGCAAGCTAGCCAAGTGGCAAATCCTGTTGAGTGAGTTCGACATTGTTTACGTAACTTAGAAAGCGGTCAAAGGACAAGCACTGGCAGACCACCTTGCTGAGAATCCTATGGATGGAGAATATGAACCCCTGAAAATGTACTTTCCTGATGAAGAGTTATCATTCATAGGAGAAGACATTGCAGAACCCTATGACGGTTGGAGAATGTTTTTCGATGGAGCAGCAAATTTCAAAAGAGTTGGCAGAGGAGCGGTACTAGTATCAGAAACCGGTCAGCATTATCCGGTGTCTGCCAAACTCAGGTTCCCCTACACCAACAACATGGTCGAATATGAAGCATGCATCCTAGGGCTCAAAATGGCCATTGACATGAATGTTCAAGAGCTACTAGTAATTGGAGATTCAGACTTGCTTATACATCAGGTACGAGAAGAATAGGCAACCAAGAATTCCAAGATACTCCCATATTTGCATGATGTACAGGAATTGAGAAAGAGGTTCACGAAGATGGAGTTCCAACATGTTCCCAGAGTCCAGAATGAGTTCGTCGATGCATTGGCTATGTTGATACCCAATTTTTCCCTAGATATTTTTAATATGCAAAATAACTTCAAAATAGCATATATATATATATATATATATATATATATGCATATATAAGTATGTCCAAATATTTTATTATTTTTCCCATAACTTTTAAAGGTTTTTAAATCAAATTATTTCCCTCTTTTATTCATAAAAACCCAATAATTATTTCCAAAATTATTATTTTGGTAATTCATTTATTGGATTTTTATATTTATGCTAAATATAGCTAAGGTAATTTTTACAAATTTATTTAGTATTTTTTAAGCTAAATTGCATATAGTTACAATATTAGCCCTTTTAAGATTTAATTGTGTTTTATATTCATAAAATGAAGTCCTGTATTTTTAAATTATTAATTATATGTTATAAATCATTTTAATTCTTTCAATCTATTTTCAAAAATTAATTTACTATTTTTTATAATTTAAAAAGTGGAAAATTGGCTATTTAAATAATAGCCCAATTGCATTTCAATTTTAGCCTAATTGTAACCCCAAATTAAACCCAATTTCCCTGGACCAATTCCAATTCAAACCCGATCCCTAACCCAATTTAATCAGCCCAACCCTGATCCCCTACCTACCCTCTTTAATCCAGGCCGTTGATCATTCAGATCAATAGCCAATATTCACCCTTTCCATTTTTAACCCTGAAAGACCCCTTAACCTAATTCATTTTTACTACCTGCCGCCTCTGAATCCCTTCCCTCTCAATTCTCTCTGCAACCTCTCATGAACCCTAGCCGCCACCATCTAATTTCACTGTAATCCACTTCAATCCCTGCCTAATCCATGGACTCTCATGGCCATTTGAGATGTGTATCGGCCTTCTATGGCTCCTGGGTGTTTGTTTTCGTGATTTCATGGCTTGATCTCGAAGAGATATGGTCCAGTCCTTGCTCAACTTCCATTCATGGCCTTTCTTCGGACATCTCTAGTCTTTCTCCTGCCAACCATGGCCGTTCAAGTCGGATCTTTGACTGTTCTGGCTAGATCGGTAACTTTCAAAGTCTTTCTCACTTTTTCTGGGTTTTCTGAAACCCTAAGCTTTAAGATCTTTCATTTTTTCTTTCAGATCTATCTTATATATGTGCTTACCATGAACTTATTAAATATTTTTCTCAAAGATTCTCCGATTTTCTTTCAAAGTGACTCTTCATTTTTTCAACGATTAGGGTTTTATTTTAAGTTTTTAAAAGATCTATTCTCTAATTTTGATGTTGTTTATTATTTTGCTATGTTTAAAATAATTTTCTCATGTTGTTCTTCTACCTATTTCATCGTATTGAAAACCCTTGGTCTTTTGGTCTTGTCTGAGTTCTGAAACTATCTTTGTTTGTGTGAATGTGTATTTGTTTAATTAAGTTTCTTGATTCTCTTTTCTTTGTGTGACTTATCTGGTTCTGGTTTTTTATAATCTCTTAAACTCGACTACTTTTTTCAAAACCCTAATTTCTTAAAAGGTTTTCCTCACTTGTTACTGTGAGACCTTTACTTGTTTCTGATTCTCTTACCTGTTACTATGTTCTTCTTCACTGTTTATTCTAAGTGACTACTTGACCTACTTGACTACTGTGCTTCGAATACTTTTATTACTACTAAACCCTAGCTTACCCCTACTGCTACTGTATGTTTGTGTTGCTTCTTTTGTCAACATGTTTGGCACTACATGCCTGTTCATTCCTTGCTATTTATATGTTGAGGTGCAGAATCTTGGCCCTTTCTTGATTGATCCTGATTCCCTCAATATTGAGACTGATTTCAAAAGTTTTATTATGAACCCTAATTTTACTCATTTGTTTGAATTAATTGATTCCCCTCCTTTAATTACTGTAGTGTTTTACCTTGCTAAATTTTTCCCCAAAAATTAAGCCTATTTTGAACTTAGACTTGATTATTTACTTCATGCTTTTACTGCCCCTTATGTGGCAATAATCAATCTTTCCCCAAATTGATTTCTTTCCTTAATTAAAACCTGTTAGTATCTGTTAAGCAGTGATTCCTTAATTAAAGGGAATCACTTGTGTTAATTGATTTTGATTGTGATTATTTCCATGTTTTTGTTAAGACTTCACTCATTTTTAAAACTATAAATATCTACCCTCTCTTCTTTCAAAACACACGAACAATTTGAGTTCAGAACACACACTTACACTCAAACTTTCTCTCTTTTCTCTACTATTACTTGTGCTGCTACTTTGTCTAGCCGGCTGAAAGACAAGGCTAGACTGTGGAATCTTGCTTACTTTTCTTTCTGCACTTTGCTTTTCTACTGGTATGTCCTAGTTAATTTTTAAAGTCACAACAACAACATGTTCATTTGATTGTTCCAATTTCTTTCATTCTTGTCTATTCTTGTTTATGTTTTTGTAGTTAAGTTATATTACTGGCATGCTGTAATATGTCCCTTCCCCTTTAGATTAATGTTTCCCTATGTGTGTACTCTGTCAGTCACTTATGTGTTTACTGACTTTTGAATCCCAAACCCCCATATCCCCTCTATGCGTTTGTATCCTCTCGCTGGTTTGAGGGCATGCCAGCATTAGCTATTGCTCTGCATGACCAAACTTGACCCCTTCTGGGGTCATATGTTGCATACAATATATTCCCAAAACCCCTTGACCCCTTTGTGTAACTACTAATTCTGTGTAGTTTGAGTTTTACTCCTACTGTTTTCAAACCACCCTTACCACTGACTATTTTCAATCCAGTTTTAAATAAATCTCTTCCAACTATGTTCTGCACTTCCACTATATTCTTAGAACCTAGGTTCTGCCCCTATTATGTGAGTCTTGCCTTGGGACCCTTGAGCTCCTTCTGAACTTGGACACATAAAGGATGGCCCTTCCATATTGCATGCATTTCTGTCTGGTTATGCAAACCTGGGTGTAAGCACTGCCCGGGGTCCCTTGAGACCCTTAGGGAACTCTGACACACACAGGTATAAGAAAGGCTTTGAAACCACAAATGGCATTTGAGGTGGTTTATTTTATAACTCATAGAGGAAGTCAGAATCAGGCTTCCTATGGTTCTAACTTCTTATTTTACACTTTTTCTGATGTAATTTACTATTTGATCTGTAATAATTTGTAACAAATATTGGGGTTGGATAGTGAAAGGGATGGGGTGATTATGTATGTTTTAGCTATTAGAAGGGTAGATAACATGCCTATAGGGTGTATTTCGATATGATATGTTAGAGAACATGCCTATAGGATCTGCTCTATTTTAATTAAGTTCTGCATGCTTTGCTTTCACATGAATAGAAACCATGCTTATAGAATCTAAATGGTTCTAATAGAGATCATGCCTATAGGATCTAAATGGTTCTGATAGAAGTCATAACTATAGGAACTTCGCTTTGATCAAATAAATCCTGCCTACTTCACTGCATATTCAATTAGATACCATGCCTATAGGTCTAAATCGCCCGTTTAAAATTAACCACTTCTCTACTACATTCCTAATCATTAATAGACATTATGCTCATAGGACATCACTATTACGCTAAGGCAAGCCTTAGGTAATAATAATATTAAAACTGAACTCGCCTTTGATTAATTAGCACTGCTGCAACTAGCAGACAAGCCTGATTCGGACTTCTTATCTGAGTTATGTAATAAATTTGGTCTTCTTCAACAATCTAAACACCTTGCTTTCGTTTTTTAAAATTCAGACCCTAATTGTATTTAAGTCATGCTGTTTATATGCATTGTCTGCGGAGGTGTACATGAGCTTTTTAATTGTTTACATGTTTCCCCTTTAAATGTAGTCCTACATGTTTTGTTTGTCGCCTTAGCCTTTTTACCTTTAAAACCTAAGAGTCAGCCTAAAATCCTCCCCCTTATAGGAATAGATGTCCTAAATTCCTCTGAGACTGATAGGAATGAGACGGGTAATAGCATGAAATAGAGGTCAAGACCAATCCACGCTCTAATACCTTAACGGTGTGGGAAGTGTAGATTTGGATTAGATGACCGGTGCACTAATACCATGTGTATCCCCTCTTCTGAGGAGTGTCATACCGGGTTTTGCATCGAGGTGATCCATATTATAAACAAACCTAGAACCCCCTCCCCTTTTATATTCTCAAGTATATTTTAACTCTCCTTTTCAAAATTCGCCTTTTAATAATTGTTTTCAAACTCTTATGTGTTTAAACTTAAATCCCCGACTATTTGAGCCCATACTTATCTATTTGCTAATTGTACAAATTCACAAAATTGTCTGGCCGGGAACCTCACTAATGGATCTTGAGGGGTTCCTAACACCTTCCCCTTAGGATAATTTCAAGCCCTTACCCTATCTCTGGTTATCAAACAAACTCAGAAATGAACCCTATAGGTGTCCTAATGCACCTTAAATCATTAGGTGGCGACTCTTCAAATACAAACCTAGTTCCCAAATGGAATGAGTTGTCACATACCCCAAAATGTCATAAACCTGATTTTCCGATGTGAAGAGGGAAAAAGGGGGCACGATAGCATGTCGACTCTGCTGGGGATTTTAGGCTTTTACCATTTCAGATTATTTTGTGAATTTGTACCCCCCCCTTGTGTGCAATTACCTGTTTATATTTCTTTAAGCATTTAATCTCCTTTTCAACTGCAAAACTGACATGTCTTCTTTGTTTCTTTCCTTTATTGTCACTTTAAATTATGAAACTGTTGTATTTATCGCTTTCTTAATGTGCAAATACATTCCAACATGCTTTTAATTATTTCATAATCATGCTCAATATCATACTCCACTCGTGCAAAACAAATACTATAGCAACGCTTTTAATGAGTGGTTGCGCTCTTCCATATTATTACCCTCTAAATTTGGAAAGGCATATTTGCGGTAAAACTAGTCAATCAGCGGCGCAGTCGACATTTCCATGCCTTCCCCCTTGAGTTGTCCGCTCAAGGGTATAAGTCTAAAATCCCATAGAAATCTTACTCTGTTTGAATTGTAATGCATCATGGTCAAACCTAGCTAGGTCAGTTATGTTGTCCGCATAATGATCCTTTAAGATAGCCTTGTCCAAAAGTCCGACGGGTTTCCCTAAACCCACACGGACATCATCATGTCTGTGCATTTATTTGGAGAACTAAATGCTTCATGCTAATTATTGATGTTAAATAGTCGAGTCTGGTGGGGGTAAGGGCCTAACCATATTTGTCTTGCAGAAATATGAGGCACGAAGTCCCTAGATCACCAACATCTACCCAAGATTGCTAAGTTGGAGGAGAGATCTACACTCTAGTGATCAAACCCTTGTCCGAAAATACTTGGGAAACCTACCATCCCTCCTGGAGGTCCAACCTAATAACAAGATCATAGAAGCTACTACTCTGTTCTGGGATTGTGAAACGGCCATGTTCCGCTTTGGGGACATTGAAATGACACCTTTACTGGAGGAAATAGGAGGGTTGGCTGGTTTAGTGTAGGAAACTCTGGGTTTGCTAATGCCTGAGAACCGCAAAGGCAGGGGTTTCCTCAAAATGATTGGTTTGAACAAGAATACAGAACCGACATACCTGAAGGAATCATGTATTCCTTTCAACTATTTGTATGAAAGGTACGGTCACAACAAATCCTACCGTACCTACCTTGACGAGTTTGCCATCACATCCTTGGGGCACATCCATTGAAGAGTTTTCATTTTCATGTTTTGTTTCTTGGGGCTGATTGTGTTTCCAATGAAGAAAGGGAGAATCCATACCAGGCTGGCTATGGTAACTAAGACCCTAATGGAAGGGATTGGTGGGCATCCATTCAGCATCGTGCCCATGATCATTGCAGACATATACCGAGCCTTAGAAAAGTGTCAACAAGGAGCAAAACACTTTGAAGGCTACAATTTATTACTTCAACTCTGGCTCATAGAACACCTCCAAAAGGGCGAATACCGACAAGATATTCCACGAAGGGACTAGGATGATCACATATCTTTTCATCATCCAAAGCTAATGAATTACATCCCTGATATGTTCGCTCAGCCGGAGAATGCTTGAGAATGGGTCGAGCTTTTTGAAAATCTGACTGAAGAACAAGTTCAATGGATGTTTGAGTGGTTTCCAACCGAGGAGTTCATCGCTCGATCCAGAGATGCACCTTTCCTGATACTGATCAGTCTAAGAGGAACATATCCCTACGTCCCTCTTTGAGTTACAAGGCAGGCTGGTAGGAAGAAAATCATACCCAGGGTCGACAAGATGAGCCATTTCAGAGCTGACTTCCAAAATGATTATAGTCCCTACAAGTGCCAAGCTTAGCATATGTGGCACTGCAAAATTGTAATGGGGAAAGACACCATCAAGCCAGACAGATATCATGCTAGTAGTGCTCCTTACTATTCAGGCTGGTTGGAAGATAATCATGATGGTCTAGGGTAGCCTGGGTTTGTTCAGGGTCACAGAATCGTAGATGAAAAAGTCGAGGCACAAGTCAAATACAACCAGTTGCGCAAAAGGATCTGCCAATGCGAGAGCGAACAATGCAAGATACAAGAGTCCAACAAGAATTTGATTGAGGAATGGAAGGATATGGTTGTCAGTGTCAACAAAAGGATATGATACTTTGATCGAGGCATAGTAGAACTGGAGAGGAAATTTCTCAAAAGGATCCAAAATTGTCAAAAGGCTGAATGAAACGAAGGTGGACATCTAGCCAGAGCATATCTGTTACTGGGACTTCGCGAGTTGGGGAGGCTGTTCGTTGGAGCCAAGGATGCCGAATCTGGGGAAGGTCCTTCTGGGACCAAGTAGATAGGAATTTATCTTTTCGCTTTATAAAATGTAATAAGGCCAATGGCCATTAGTGACTTTTTATTTCCTGATTGTTTAGTGTCGATTTAGGATTCGTCTTATTTTTATCAATAAAATGAGGCATTTAGCATACTAAGTTCTCCAAATTAATTTGTCGCTAGTCCTACCTCAGGCACAAAGAGGTTCCCAAATTAGGACGCGCTTTACATTCATCACTGTGTGTTTAAATACTGCAACACTTTTTATAATCCGCACTAACTTGATTACCTTTTGTTTTATTTTTTGTTTTATTATTCCCCTCCCCAAAGGTTAGTTCGTACACTCTGGCATCATCATCTTATTCCACGAGATCCAGGGGCCCTCCACCCACTCCTCCTCTCAGTCCTGCCAGAAACAAGAACAAAAGCAAGATGAAAGATCTGAACAACATCAGGAAGGAGAATCCAACTGAACGGGTAGAGGCTACTAATGGCCATGGTACTCAGGTTCCTCAGGAGAATGTATCCCAATTAGAACAAAAGCTACTGAAATTCCAACAAGAGCTTGATCAGGTTCAGAATTTGGCAAACTTGTCATTTTCCCTCAACAACCCAGATGTCAATTTCCCCAACACTCAAAACCCAACACTTCCGCAGAATATCCCAAAGCAACAGAACCATCCCGCTCCTCACCATCACACTATTCCACCAAAAAACGAATGCAACACCTGCCATATCCCAAACAACATCCACTACTCATCCTAGAACCTCAAAACGCCATAAATGACCATTTCCACACCCACACACTAGGCCATCATAACACCCCCATCTACGTGGAGACCATGCCACACTCCACCCAACCTATCTCAAGCACACCTGAGTCTAATGAAAAGGATCTGCTTATTAGAAAACTGGCTGAGTAACTTAGGAAACTGACCAGCCGGATTCAAGGCGTTGATGAAAGCAAGGGAATTGAGGGGCTGAACTATGAGGATCTTTGCATACAGCCCGATGTCGAACTGCCCGAGAGGTACAAACCTCCTAAGTTTGAAATGTTTAATGGTACAGGTGTTCTAAGGGTCCATCTAAGGACATACTGCGACAAGCTGGTTGGAGTAGGGAAAGATGAGAGAATTCGCATGCAGCTGTTTATGAGGAGTTTGAAAGGAGATGCATTTTCTTGGTACATCAGCCAAGATCCAAAGAAGTGGTCAAGCTGGGTAGGCATGACATCCGACTTTATGGACAAGTTCAGGTTTAATGAAGAGAATGTGCCAGACGTGTTCTATTTTCAGAATCTAAAGAAGAAGCCTACAAAAACATTTTGCGAGTATGCAACTCGCTGGAGGTCTGAAGCTGCCAAGGTCAGACCTGCCTTAGAGGAGGAACAAATGAACAAATTCTTTGTCCGGGCTCAAGACCCATAGTACTATGAGCGGCTGATGATGATTGAGAACCACAAATTCTCTAACAATATCAAATTGGGTGAAAGAATTGAAGAAGGCATCAAAAGCGATATGGTTACAAACTTCAAGGCCTTGCAAGCTACGAATAAGGCTTTACAGTCTGGTGGTGTGTCCAAGAAAAGGGACGTGGGGGCCATAATGGTTGCATAGAGGACCAAATCTCCCATCAAATACCAAACTTACCCATCACCTCCACTCACATACCAGCCAACCCCAAATTACCAAGCACACCCACCTTCATACCAAGCTCCACCACCAACTTATCAGTCACCTCCACATCGCACATATCAACCTACTTCACCCAGATACTCCCAACCCGCTCATGTCTACCAAACCTATAATGCTCAACCATCCCACTACCAATCACCTCCTGCACGCCAAAACTTCCCTAGACCTCGACCTAATTTTGACCATAGACCTACAAAACAATATACATCTATCACCGAACCTATTGACTAGTTGTATGAGAGACTCAAAGCTGCTGGTTATGTCACCCCCCATCCCTACCGCAACCCCTGAGAACCCTTCCCAGTGGGTTAACCCAAACAAATCCTGTGCATACCACTCCGGTTTGAAAGGGCACACCATCGATGAATGTCGTTCCTTGAAAGACATGATCCAATCTTTAATTGATAACAAGATTATTGTGGCAAAGAAACCCACTCCAAATGTCCGCACAACCCTCTGCCATACCATAAGGGTGGAGGTATCCATATGATTGAAATAGAGGATGATTGGGATCCCGAGGAATCAATCGGTTTGATCGCAGAAGGTGATGACCCAAAGAAGCCAGCAATCACTCTCAATCCAATCATAGTCCATATTTAACCGTCTGAGGACGTTGAGGTGAACTTGTCTGTACCACTTGAATTTGAAACAACGTCGTCCGCAAAGACACCAGCACCAATTGAGGTTGAATTCGTGTCTCTGGCAAATGCACCTGCACCATTTGAGGTTGCAGTTTTACCACCTAAGGCACATGATCCGTTCGGAGTGAGGATAGCCACGCCGATCCCAGTGGCAATGTCGACCATGACACCATTCCATTCGAAGGCTGTACCCTGGGACTATACAGCCAAGGCAAGGTCAGGTTCAAAGAGACTATTATAGCATAGGGTATGACAAGAACTGGTAGAGTCTATACCCCTGAACATCTAGTGGAGTCAAGCAAGCAGGCCTCCAATCAGCCACCCCTCATTGAGATAGGTCCGGACGATCTTTGGAGAAAGATACATGCTAAGGAATACTCAGTCATCGACCAGTTGAACAAGACACCAGCACAAATGTCCATTCTTGCTTTGCTACAAAATTCTGAAGCACACAAAAATGCTTTGTTAAAGGTGCTAAGTGAAGCATACGTACCAAGTAACATCGTTGGCAGGGAAATGGCTAACATGGTAAGACAAGTGTTGGAGATCCATAAGATCACTTTTCATGAGGACGAGCTGCCACCTAAAGGGCTGGGGCACAACAAAGCAGTGCACTTCACCGTGCAATGCGAGGACTATTTCATCACCAGAATCCTAATCGATGGAGGTTCCTGTCTCAACATTGTCTGCTGGTAACGCTCAAGAAGCTGGGTAAAGGACTACACCAGATAAAGGATGGAGCAATCAATGTGAAAGCCTTTGATGGTTCTCAGAGGTCCACCATTGGTGAGATTTTCCTATGCTTGCAAATGGGACCAACATGGTTCGATGTCGACTTCCAGGTGATAGATGTGCCAACATCTTACAACTTACTGTTAGGACGACCATGGATTCATGCTGTTGGGGCCGTAGCATCGATATTGCATCAGGGAGTAAAATTTTAATGGAATCACCAGGAAGTGATCACTCACGGTGATGGTAGCAACCCTATATATAGTCGCCAGACTATTCCATCGATCAAAGGAAGAAGGAAGCTGGGTGGAGAGACTTACCACCACATTGAACAGGTAAATGTTGTCGACAAAGACAAATAGTAGGATAACAAAATTGAGAGTATACTGAATTGGAGTGGGTACGAACCTGGAAAGGGACTTGGAAAGAATCTACAAGGAATCACTAAGCCCATAAAACTCAAGAAACATGGCACTACTTTCGGTCTAGGATATGATTACACCTGGGAAGAATTCAACAACTGGTCGCCACCATGGTGCGATCCTTACTATACACTGGAGCAGCCAATACCGCGTTTGGAGCAGACTTTCCAATAGGCCGACATTGTTTATGGGTCAGATGAAGAAGAAGCACTGGCAGTGGTGAAGAACTTGTTCCTAGAAGATAAGAACATAGACTGTTGTATTGTTCTCGAGGAGGAGGGGGAGGAAGGCCCTTCCATACAGGCTGTGAGCAGAGGGGCATGCCTCAATAATTGGACCATCAGGACAACCAGAGCCCGACGAGCCTCGGGGTAGCAAGGCTAAAACAAGCATTATTCACTGTTTTATTTATTAAATGATTTTCTTTCGCATTTTCAATTCCCGCAATAAGATCTTCAATGTTCAAAACAATTATGCAATTTATCAAAGCATTTTGACTTTTCTTATGAATCAACACGCATTATCGTTTTCTCTCATTGCTTTACTTATACAGCATTACTATTACTTATCTTGATGAACCAATGACTGCGGCATGCAATGAGACAACACAACATATGGACATTGATTCAGAGGAGGATGACATACCTGATGAAATTGTTAGTGAAGTTGAGAACTTTGAGAACATACCTAAATCCAACCTGGACGAGACCGAAATTGTTAACCTGGGAGATGCAGAAAACATTAAGGAAACATGAATCAACGTTCACCTATAACCATCAGAAAAGAAAGAATACACAGATCTTCTAAAGGAATATGAGGACATATTCGCCTGGTCGTATGATGACATGACTGGACTGAGTACGTCTATTGTGGCTCACAAACTGCCAATCGATCCGACATATCCAGCGATAAAGTAAAAGCTCAGAAAGTTCAAGCCTGATATGAGTTTGAAAATCAAGAAAGAAGTCACCAAACAGGTCAAAGCTAAGGTTCTCAGGGTAGTAGAATACCCAACATGGTTAGCCAACATCGTACCAGTGCCAAAGAAGGATGGAAAGGTTAGAGTCTGTGTCAACTACCGGGATCTCAACCGAGCCAGTCCAAAAGACGACTTTCCTTTACCAAACATACACATCTTTATTGACAATTGCGCCCAGCATGAGCTGTAGTCATTCGTAGATTGCTTTGCTGGTTACCATCAGATCTGGATGGATGAAGAAGATGCTGAGAAAACTGCTTTCATTACACCGTGGGGAATGTACTATTATAAGATGATGTCGTTCGGCCTAAAGAATGCAAGGGCCACCTACATGAGGGCCATGACTACCATTTTCCATGATATGATAAACAAGGAGATAGAGGTATATGTAGATGATGTTATCATCATGTCCAAGAAGGCCACTGACCACATGGAATACCTGAGGAAGTTCTTCAATAGATTGCGGAGGTACAACCTAAAACTGAACCCTATGAATTGCGTATTTGGGGTTCCTGCTGGGAAATTGCTTGGGTTTATTGTGAATTGCCAAGGAATAGAACTAGATTCGTCGAAAGTCAAAGCTATTCAAGAACTACCACCGCCGAAGAACAAGAAGGATGTGATGAGTTTCTTGGGGAGACTTAACTACATCAGCCGGTTCATAGCACAATCTACAGTTATTTGTGAGCCAATCTTTTAGATGTTGAAGAAGGACGCTGCTACCAAATGGACCGACGATTGCCAAAAGGCCTTCGACAGAATCAAGGAGTACCTGTCAACACCACCAGTCTTGGTGCCGCCCGAGCCAGGTAGACCCTTATTAGTCTACCTTACAGTATTGGATTGAGCTTTCGGTTGCGTTCTGGGGTAGCATGATGAAACGGGGAGAAAGGAGCAGGCCATTTATTACATCAGTAAGAAGTTCACCACGTACGAGGCCCAGTATTCTCTATTAGAGTGCACCTGTTGCACTTTGACTTGGGTAGCCCAGAAGCTGAGACATTACTTATGTGCCTATAATACATATCTCATATCAAGGATGGATCCTTTGAAGTACATCTTTCATAAGCCCATGCCCACTGGCAAGCTGGCCAAGTGGCAAATTCTATTGAGTGAGTTTGACATTGTCTACATAACTCAGAAAGCAATCAAGGGACAGGCCCTAGCTGATCACCTTGCTAAAAATCTCGCGGACGGAGAATATGAACCCTTGAAAACGTATTTTCCTGATGAAGAGGTATCATTCATAGGAGAGGACATTGCAGAATCCTATGATGGTTGGAGAATGTTTTTCGATGGAGCAGCAAATTTCAAAGGTGTTGGCATAGGAGCAGTCCTAGTATCAGAAACCGGTCAGCATTATCCGGTGTCTGCCAAACTCAGGTTCCCCTGCACTAACAACATGGCCGAATGTTGACATGAACATTCAAGAGTTGTTAGTGATTGGAGATTCAGATTTACTTATACATCAGGTACGAGAAGAACAGGCAACCAAGAACTTCAAGATACTTCCGTATCTGAATCATGTACATGAATTAAGAAAGAGGTTCATGAAGACGGAATTCCAGCATGTTCCCAGAGTCCAGAATGAGTTCGCTGATACATTGGCTACCCTATCATCTATGATATAGCATCAAGACAAAAATTTCATCGATCCCATTCCAGTAAAGATCCATGATCAGCCAGCTTACTGTGTCTATGTTGAAGAAGAAGCAGACGAAAAGCCTTGGTTTCACGATATCAAGGAATATTTGGCAAAAGGAGAGTACCCAGAGCTTGCAAATCCTACTCAAAAATGCACACTTCGGAGATTGTCTAATAACTTCTTTCACAGCAGAGGAATCATATATAGAAGGACTCCTGATTTGGGATTATTAAGGTGTATCGACGCAAAGGAAGCACCCAGGCTACTAGAGGAAATTCATGCTGGGACCTCCGGTCCACATATGAACGACTTTGTCTTAGCAAAGAAGATACTCCGGGCTGGTTACTTTTGGATGACTATGGAGACGGACTGCATCTAGTATGTCCGAAAATGCCACCACTATCAGATAAATGTAGACATGATAAAGGTACATCCGAATGAGCTCAATGCAACGAGCTCACCATGGTCGTTCGTTGCCTTGGGAATGGATGTTATTGGACCAATCGAGCTTGCCGCTTCCAACGAGCACAAGTTTATCCTAGTAGCAATCGACTATTTCACCAAATGGGTCGAAGCAACATCTTACAGAGCAGTAACTAAGAAAGTCGTGGCAGACTTTGTCCGCGATCGCATTGTTTGTCGATTAGGGATTCCGGAGTTGATCATTACTGATAATGGCTCCAACCTCAACAGTGACTTGATGAAAGCTATGTGTGAAACCTTCAAGATCGAACACAAGAATTCCACAGCCTATATGCCTCATATGAATGGATTTGTAGAGGTCACCAACAAGAACATCAAGAAGATATTGAGGAAAATGATAGAGAAGCATAAACAATGGCACGAGAAGTTATCATTTGCTTTATTGGGATATCGTACCACAGTCCGCACATCAACCCGGGCAACCCCCTATATGCTAGTTTACGGTACAGAGGCAGTCATTCTTGCTGAGGTAGAAATTCCTTCCCTAAGGATCATAAAGGAAGCCGAGCTCGACGACGCATAATGGGTAAAAAGTCAGTATGAGCAACTAGACCTTATAGATGGAAAGAGAATGAATGCAGTTTTCCATGGTCAACTCTATTAGAACAAAATGTCTAGAGCCTTTAACAAAAGAGTCAAGCCAAGAAAGTTCAAACCGGGGCAGCTTGTGTTAAAGAAAATTTTTCCACATCAGGATGAAGCCAATGGGAAGTTCTCTCCCAACTAGTAGGGTCCATACATGGTTCACCGAGTTCTAACAAGAGGAGCCCTAATACTTGCAGAAATGGACGGAGAACTCTGGCCAAGGCCGATCAATTCAGATGCAGTCAAGCATTGCTATGTGTAATCCTTATGCTTTCTTTATATGATATAAATTGAACTACGCCTGACCCAATTCCCGTTTAAGAGGGGATACGTAAGCAGCCCTATGGGTTCGGTCACAATGTAATAAAAATTTCATTTCCCCCCCCCCCCGCAATTGGATATTGGGGTAGAATTTTGAGGAGGACCCTCAAAATTTCGAAGCAACTTCAGTGGATCGTCGTGCAGCAGAAATCAGAAACGTCAACCCATCAAACTGGGGCAAACTTTTGAGGGGGACCCTCAAAATTCTGTAGCTGGAGAGGTTGCAGTGTCCCGAGCTACGTCGCAGTCATCGGTTCATCTAAAAAGCTAATTTAATTATACACTTATGTCATATTTGTTTACGAAATTATGCATGTTTACTACCGAAACTGCTTTGATTAGCAACGCTACCCCAATAATACAAACGTTATCGCCAGATCAAAGCCGAGCAGGTCAAACAAAGCCAACGGGGATACGAACTAACCTCCCCCTTTACAAAACTCACGATTTTTCTTTGGATGCAGGCACTAGGATTGCAAAGTCATTAAAAATACTGCACACCTACGGAACAAACACTGATCAAAGATACGACTCTCCGAACCGTTACACTTGCAAACATTTTCTATCAGCATACACCGGTGATGCCCTGTATGTCACAATGCTCCCCGTAATCACAACACTGCAATCTGCTATTGGCTAAGAAAGCTCTACTATCAATTGTCATTTTATTTCTTGCATAAGGCTACCATTCTGCCTTCTGAGGTTAAGCTCTACCTCCATCTGCATTTGTATTGCATAAGGCTACTATTCTACCTTCTGAGACTAAACACTGTCTCCATTTGCATCTACATTCTTGTATAAGGCTACTATTCGACCTTCCAATCTACATAAGGCTACCTTTCTGCCTTCCGAGACTAAACAATGTCTCCATTTGCATCTGTATTTTTGCATAAGGCTACTATTCTGCCTTCCAATTTGCATAAGGCTACTATTCGGCCCTCCAATCTGCATAAGGCTACCTTTCTGCCATCTGAGACTAAACACTGTCTCTATTTGCATCTGCATTCTTGCATAAGGGTACCATTTCTGCCTTTCGAGACTAAACACTGTCTCTATCTCCATCTACATTCTTGCATGGCACAAGGCTACTATTCTGCCTTCTAAGACTAAATGTTGTCTCCATCCACATTTTTGCATAAGGCGACTATCCTGTCTTCTGAGACTAAACGCTGTCTTAATCCCCATTTTTGCATTAGGCTACTATTCTGCCTTCCGAGACTAAATGTTGTCTCCCTCTGCATTTTTGCATAAGTCTATCATTCTGCCTTCCAAGGCTAAGTTCTGCCTCCAATACGTTTGAAAACTAAGCGTTATCTCAAGCACTGTTTATTTCTCTTTTCTTATGGGCTAAGCTCTGCCCTTCAATTTGCAAGACTAAGCTATGTCTTGTCAGCATAATTCTACTGCATCTCATGGGCTAAAAGATTGCCTCATACTGCATCTCATGGGCTGAAAGATCGCCAAATTATCCAAAGGCGTCATTGTTCGGAGGCACCATCTTCATAGCCTGAGAACACCATGTCATGGCCTAAGGATCCCTTTCAATCTTTTGCATATCATTATTCAAAGGCACCATGGTTCGGAGGCACCATCCTCATAGACCGAGAGCATCATTTCATGGTCTGTGAATCCTTTATCATACGCTTCATGGCCAAGGACGTCATCCTAACCGTCTAAAGACAACATTCATGGTCTGACGGGAATTTGCATCATGTTTATATTTATGCGCGATATACACTTGTATTGTTTCTAATTGCAGGTAAACGGGCGAGCAACACCTACCCCAGCAGGAGCGATTTCGCTCCAGTTCCCATGGCCATATGAAACCTAACCATTTCCGTAAACTGTTCACTCACCCAACCCTAGCTATTGCATTCGTTCTTGAAACCGTCTTCATCGACATACTCCGTCGATGGATCCTGAACTACAAGAGGCTTGATTCCTGTAAAACCATGGATATGTATGCAGCTTAGAAAGCCAGGGTGCGGCCTGAACCTCTTCGAACCGTTTCACTCGGTCAAAATTGGCCATCATATCTTTACCCGACAACACTTTCATCCTTCTCAAGTAAAGAGGGGCAGCTGTTGATACCCAATTTTTCAATAGATATTTTTAATATGCAAAATAACTTCAAAATAGCATATATATGCATATATAAGTATGTCCAAATATTTTATTATTTTTCCCATAACTTTTAAAGGTTTTTAAATCAATTTATTTCCCTCTTTTATTCATAAAAACCCAATAATTATTTCCAAAATTATTATGTATTTCATTTATTGAATTTTTATATTTATTCTAAATATAGATAAGGTAATTTTTGCATATATTTACAAATTTATTTAGTATTTTTAAGCTAAATTGCATATAATTGCAATATTAGCCATTTTAAGATTTAATTATGTTTTATATTCATAAAATGAAGTCCTGTATTTTAAAATTATAAATTATATATTATAAATCATTTTGGTGATTTCAATCTATTTTCAGAAATTGATTTACTTTTTTTATAATTTAAAAAGGGAAAAATTGGCTATTTAAATAATAGCCCAATTGTATTTCAATTTTAGCCTAATTGTAACCCCAAATTAAACCTAATTTCCCCGGCCCAATTCCAATTCAAACCCGACCCCTAACCCAATTTAACCAGCTCAACCCGGATCCCCTACCTACCCTATTTAATCTAGGTTGTTGATCATTCAGATCAACGACCAATATTCACCCTTTCCATTTTTAACCCTGAAAGACCCCTAAACGTAATTCATTTTCCACCACCCACCACCTCCGAATCCCTTTCCTCTAAATTCTCTCTGCAACCTCTCATGAACCCTAGCCGCCGCCATCTAATTTCACCCTAATTTACTTCAATCCCTGCCTAATCCATGGCCTCTCATGGTCATTTGAGATGTGTATCGGCCTCCTATGGCTCCTGGGTTTTTGTTTCCGTGATTTCATGGCCAGATCTCGAAGAGATCTGGTCCAGTCCTTCATCAACTTCCATTCATGGCCTTTCTCCGGCCATCTCTGGTCTTTCTCCGGCCAACCATGGCCGTTCAAGTCGGATCTTTGACTGTTCTAGCTAGATCGGTAACTTTCGAAGTCTTCCTCAATTTTTTGGGTTTTCTGAAACCCTAAGCTTTAAGATCTTTCAATTTTTCTTTCAGATCTATCTTAGATATGTGCTTACTATGAACTTCTTAAATGTTTTTCTCAAAGATTCTCCTATTTTCTTTCAAAATGACTCTTTATTTTTTCAACGATTAGGGTTTTCCTTTAAGTTTTTAAAAGATCTCTTCTCTGATTTTGATGTTGTTTATGATTTTGCTATGTTTAAAAAGATTTGCTCATGTTGTTCTTCTACCTATTTCATCGTATTGAAAACCCTAGGTCTTTTGGTCTTGTCCGAGTTCTGAAACTATCCTTGTTTGATTGAATGTGTACTTGTTTGATTAAGTTCTTTCGTTCTCTTTTCTTTGTGTGACTTATCTGGTTCTGGTTTCTTATCATCTCTTAAACTCGACTACTGCTGTCAAAACCCTAATTTCTTAAACGATTTTCCTCACTTGTTAATGTGAGACCTTTACTTTTTTCTGATTCTCTTACATGTTACTATGTTCTTCTTCACTGTTGATTCTAAGTGACTACTTGACCTACTTGACTATTGTGCTTCGAATACGTTTCTTACTGCTGAACCCTAGCTTACCCCTACTGCTACTGTTTGTTTGTGTTGCTTCTTTTGTCAACATGTTTGACTCTGCATGCCTGTTCATTCCTTGCTATTTATATGTTGAGGTGTAGAATCTTGACCCTTTCTTGATTGATCCTGATTCCCTCAACATTGAGACTGATTGCAAAAGTTTTCTTATGAACCTTAATTTTACTCGTTTGTTTGAATTAATTGATTCCCCTCCTTTAATTACTGTAGTGTTTTACCTTACTGAATTTCCCCCCAAAAATTAAGCCTATTTTGAACTTAGACTTGATTATTTACTTCATGCTTTTACTACCCCTTATGTGGAAATAGTCAATCTATCCCCAACCCGATTTCTTTCCTTAATTAAAACCTGTTAGTATCTGTTAAGTAGTGATTCCTTAATTAAAGGGAATCACTTGTGTTAATTGATTCAGATTGTGACTATTTCCATGTTTCTGTTAAGACTTCACTCGTTTTCAAAAGTATAAATACCTACCTTTCTTCTTTCAAAACACACGAACAATTTGAGTTCAGAACACACACTTACACTCAAACTTTTTCTCTTTTCTCTACTATTACTTGTGCTGCTACTTTGTCTAGCCGGCTGAAAGCCAAGGCTAGACTGTGGAATCTTGCTTACTTTTCTTTCTACACTTTGCTTCTCTACTAGTATGTCCTAGTTAATTTTTAAAGTCTCGACAATAACATGTTCATTTGATTGTTCCAATTTCTTTCATTCTTGTCTATTCCTGCTTATGTTTTTGTAGAAAAGTTATATTACTAGCATGTTGTAATATGTCCCTTCCCCTTTAGATTAATGCTTCCCTATGTGTGTACTCGGTCAGTCACTTGTTATGTGTTTACTGACTTTTGAATCACAAACCCCCATATCCCCTCTATGTGTTTGTATCATCTGGCTGGTTTGTGGGCATGCCAGCATCAGCTATTGCTGTGCATGACCAAAACTGACCCCTTATGGGGTCATATGCTGCATACAATGTATTCCCAAAACCCCTTGACCCCTTTGTGTAACTACTAATTCTGTATAGTTTGAGTTTTACTACTACTGTTTTCAAACCACACTTACCACTTACTATACCCAGTTTTAAATAAATCTCTTCCAACTATGTTCTGCACTTCTACTATATTCTTAGAACCTAGGTTCTGCCCCTCTTGTGTGAGCCTTGCCTTGGGACCCTTGAGCTCCCTATGAACTTGAACACATAAGGGCTGGCCCTTCTACATTGCACGCATTTCTGTCTGGTTATACAAACCTGGGTGTAAGCACTGCCCGGGGTCCCTTGAGACCCTTAGGGAATTTTGACACACCTAGGTATGAGAAAGGCTTTGAAACTACAAATGACATTTGAGGTGGTTTTTTCCATAACTTAGAGAGGAAGTTAGAATCAGGCTTCCTATGGTTGTAACTTCTTATTTTACACTTTTTCTAATGTAATTTAGTATTTGGTCTGTAATAATTTGTAACAAATATTGGGGTTGGCTAGTGAACGGGATGGGGTGATTATTCATGTTTTAGCTATTAGAAGGGTAGATAATATACCTATAGGGTATATTTCGATATGATCTGTTAGAGAACATGCCTATAGGATCTGCTCTGTTTTAATTAAGTTCATGCTTTGCTTTCACACGAATAGAAACCAAGCCTATAGGATCTAAATGGTTCTCATAGAAGTCATGACTATAGGAAATTCGCTTTGATCAAATAAATCCTGCCTACTTCATTGCATGTTCAATTAGATACCATGCCTATAGGTCCAAATCGCCTATTTAAAATTAACCATTGCTCTACTGCATTCCTAATCAGTAATAGACATCATGCTCATAGGACATCACTTTTATTCTTAGGGAAGCCTTAGGTCATAATAATATTAAAACTGAACTCGCCTTTCATTAATTAGCACTGCTACAACAAGCAGGCAGGCCAGATTCGGATTTCTTATTTGAGTTATGTAATAAATTTGGTCTGCTTCAACAATCTAAACACCCTGCTTTGGTGTTTTAAAATTTAGACCCTAATTGTGTTTAAGTCATGTTGTTTATATGCATTGTCTGAGGAGGTCTAAATGAGCTTTTTAATTGTTTACATGTTTGCCCTTTATATGCAGTCCTACATGTTTTGTATGTCGCCTTAGCCTTTTTTGCCTTTAAAACCTAAGAATCAGCCTAAAATCCTCCCTCTTATAGGAATAGTAGTCCTAAATTCCTCCGAGAGTGATAGGAATGGGACGGGTAGTAGCATGCAATAGAGGTCGAGACTAATCCGCGCTCTAATACCTTAACAGGGTGGGAATGGTAGATATGGATATGATGACTGGTGCGCTAATACCACATATATCCCCTCTTCTAAGGAGTGTCATACTAGGTTTTGCATCGAGGTGATCCATATTATAAACAAACCTAGGACCCCCTCCCCTTTTATATTCTCAAGTATATTTTAACTCTCCTTTTCAAAAGTCGCCCAAACTCTTATGTGTTTAAACTTAAATCCCCTTGTCTATTTGCTAATTGTACAAATTCACAAAATTATCTAGCCGGGAACCACACTAGTGGATCCTTAGGGGTGCTTAACACCTTCCCCTTAGGATAATTTCAAGCCCTTACCCTATCTCTGGTTATTAAACAAACTCAGAAATGAACCCTATAGGTGTCCTAATGCACCTTAAATCACTAGGTGACGACTCTTCAAATGCAAACTCAGTTCCCAAAAGGAATGAGTTGTCCCATACCCCAAAATATCATAAACCCGATTTTTCGATGTGAAGAGGGAAAAAGGGGGCGCGACAGGCTACCCTGTCATTTATGATACAATATCCAGACAAGAATTTCATCGATCCTATTCCAGTAAAGATCCATGATCAGCCAACTTACTATGCCCATGTTGAAGGAGAAGCACACGAAAAGCCTTGGTTTCATGATATCAAGGAATATTTTGCCAAAGGAGAGTACCCAAAGCTTGCAAATCCTACTCAGAAACACACACTTTGGAGGTTATCTAACAATTTCTTTCACAACAGAGGAATCCTGTATAGGAGGACTCCTGATTTGGGATTACTAAGGTGTGTCGACGCAAAGGAAGCATCCAAGTTACTAGAGGAAATTCATGCTGGGACCTGCAGTCCACATATGAACGGTTTTGTCTTAGCAAAGAAGGTACTCCGAGCAGGTTACTTTTGGATGACCATGGAAACGGACTGCATCTAGTATGTCCGGAAATGCCACCGCTGTCAGATACATACAAACATGAAAAAGGTACCTCTAAATGAGCTTAATGCAATAAGCTCACCATGGTCGTTCGCCACTTGGGGGATGGATGTTATTGGACCAATCGAACCTGCCGCTTCCAATGGACACAGGTTTATCCTAGTAGCCATCGACTATTTCACCAAATGGGTCGAAGCAGCATCTTATAGAGCAGTAACTAAGAAAGTCATGGCAGATTTTGTCCGCAACCGCATTTTTGCCGATTCGGGATTCCAGAGTCAATTATTACTGATAATGGCTCCAACCTCAACAACGACTTGATG
The DNA here is from genome assembly GCF_000393655.2 of Nicotiana sylvestris. NCBI lineage: Eukaryota > Viridiplantae > Streptophyta > Magnoliopsida > Solanales > Solanaceae > Nicotiana > Nicotiana sylvestris. The sequence continues at coordinate 59,130,539 of NC_091064.1, forward strand.
AAAACTATGTGTGAAACTTTCAAGATCAGACACAAGAATTCCACAACCTATAGGCCTTAAATGAATGGAGCTGTAGAAGCCGCCAACAAGAATATCAAGAAGATATTGAGGAAAATGATAGAGAAGCATAAACAGTGGCACAAAAAGGTATCATTTGCTTTATTGGGGTATCGCACCATAGTACGCACATCAACCTGGGCAACCCCCTATATGCTGGTTTATGGCACGGAGGCTGTCATTTTCGCTGAAGCAGAAATTCCTTCCCTAAGGATCATACAAGAAGCTGAGCTTGACGACGCAGAGCGGGTAAAAAGTCATTATGAGCAACTAGCTCTTATAGACGGAACGAGAATGAATGCAGTTTGCCATGGTCAACTCTATCACAATATAATGTCCAGAGCCTTCAACAAAAGAGTCAAGCCAAGATAGTTCACACCGGGGCAGCTGGAGTTAAAGAAAATTTTTCTGCATCAAGTTGAAGCCAAAGGGAATTTCTCTCTCAACTGGCAGGGTCCATACATGGTTCACGGGGTTCTGACAGGAGGAGCCCTCATACTTGCAAAAATGGATGGAGAAGTCTAGCCAAAGTCGATCAATTTAGATGCAGTCAAGCATTACTATATGTAATCTTTATGCTTTCCTTATATGATGTAAATTGAACTACACCTGACCTGATTCCCGTTTAAGAGGGGATACGTAGGTAGCCCTATGGGTTCGGTTACAATTCAATAAAAATTTTATTTCCCCCCGCAATTGGGAACTGGGGACCCTCAAAATTCTGAAGTAATTTCAGCCAATCGTCGCAAGCAACAATCAGAAGCATCTACCCATTAAACCGGGGAAAAATTTTGAGGACCTTAAAATTTCGTAGCAAGAGAGGTTGCAATGTTCCGAACCACGTCACAGTTGTCGGTTCATCTAAAAGTTTTTTTTATTATACGCTTATGTCATACTTTTACAAAATCATGCATGTTTATTATCAAAACCGCTTTGTTTAGTGACACTACCCCAATGATACAGACAATATCACCAGATCCAAAGCCGAGCGAGTCAAGCACATCCAGCGGGGACACGAACTGACTTTCCCCCTTTACAAAGCTCACGATTTTTCTTTGGATGCAGGTACTATAATTGCAAAATCTTTAAACGCACTATACACCCATGGGACAAACATCGTTCGAGAATACGACTCTACGAATCATTGCACTTGCCAATATTTACTATCAACACACACAAGTAATGATCTGCAGTCACAATGCTCCCAGTAATCACGATGCCACAACCAGCTATCAGCTAAGAAAAATCTGTTATCATTTGTATTTTACTTCTTGCATAAGGCTACCTTTTCTGCCTTCCGAGACTCAACGCTGTCTCCATCTGCATTCTTGCATAAGGCTACTATTCTGCCTTCTAATTTGCATAAGGCTACCTTTCTGCCTTCCGAGACTCAATGCTGTCTCCATCAGCATTCTTGCATAAGGCTACTATTCTGCCTTCCAATCTTCATAAGGCTACCTTTTTGCCTTCCAAGACTCAACGCTGTCTCCATCTGCATTCTTGCACAAGGCTACTATTCTGCCTTCTAATTTGCATATGGCTACATTTCTGCCTTCCGAGACTCAACTCTGTCTCCATCTGCATTCTTTCATAAGGCTACTATTCTGCCTTCCAATCTGCATAAGGCTACCTTTTTGCCTTCCGAGACTCAACGTTGTCTCCATTTGCATCTTGCATAAGTCTACTATTCTGCCTTCCGAGGTTAAGCTCTACCTCTCTCTTCATTTGCATCTTTGCATAAGGCTATCATTCTGCCTTCTAGGGCTAAGCTCTGCCTCCAATTTTCTTCGAAACTAAGCACTATCTCAAGCATCGTTTATTTCGTTTCTCTTACAAGCTAAGCTCTGCCCTTCAAGTTGCAAGACTAAGCTCTGTCTTATCCGCATCATGCTACTGCTTCTCAAGGGCTGAAAGATCGCCTCATACTGCATCTCATGGGATGAACTATCACCAATTCATCCGAAGGCGTCGTCATTTGGAGGCACCATTTCATAGCCCGAGAACACCATGTCATTGCCTGAGGATCCCTTTCAATCCTTTGCATATCATTATTCAAAGGAATCATAGTTCGAAGGCACCATCCTCATAGCCCGAGAGCATCATCCCATGGCATACAAATCCTTTATCATACGCTTCATGGCCCGGGATGGTCTAAGGATGTCATCCTAACTATCCAAAGACAACATTCATGGTCCGACGGAAATTTGCATCATGTCTAAATTTATGCACAGAATATGCTTGTATTGTTTCATTGCAGGTAAACCGGCGAGCAACGACCATCCCGGTAGGAGAGGTCCCGCTCCAGTTCCCGTAGCCATATCAAACCTAACCATTTCCGTAAACTGTACACCCACCCGACCCTAGATATTGCGTCCGTTCTTGAAAAGTCTCCATCGGCATACTCCGCCGGCGGAACCTGAACTACATATGGCTTGATTCCTATAAAACCAGGTATATGTAGGCAGCTCAGAAGACAAGGTGCGGCCTAACTTCTTCGAACTGTTTTGTTCGGTCAAAATTGGCCATCATATCTTTTTCCGACAACTCTTTCATCCTTCCCGGGTAAAGAGGAGCAACTATTGATACCCAATATTTCCCATATATTTCCAATATGCAAAATAACTTCAAAATGACATATATATACATATATAAATACCCAAATGTTTTATTATTTTTTCATAATTTTTAAGGATTTCTAAATCAATTTATTACCCTTTTTATCCATAAAATCCCAATAACTGTTTCCAAAGTTATTATTTTGATGATTCATTTATTATATTTTTATATTTATGCTAAAATATGGTTAAGGTATTTTCTGCATATTTTTATAAATTTATTTAGTATTTTTAAGCTAAATTGCATATAATTGCAATATTAGCCCTTATAAGGTATAATTAAGTTTTACATTTATAAAATGGGATCCTGTATATTTAAATTGCCAATTATGTATTATAAATCATTTTAGTGCTTTTAATTTATTTACAGAAATTTATTTACTATATTTTGTAAATTAAAAATTAAAAAATTAGCTATTTAAATAATAGCCCATTGGTATTTAAATTCTAGCCTAAATTAAACCTCAAATCAGACCCAATTTCCCCGGCCCAATTTCAATTAAACCCGACCCCAACCCAATTAAACTAACCCAAACCCGGATTCCCCACCTACCCTTTTAAATTTAGGCCGTTGATCATTTAGATCAACGACCACCGTTCCCCCTTACCATTTTTAACCTTGAACAACCACTAAACCTAACTCATTTCAGCCACAGGCTGTCTCTGAATCCCTTCCCTCTCAATTCTCTCTGCAACCCCACATGAACCCTAGCCACCGCCATCTAATTCCACCCTAATCCACCTCAACCCCTGCCTAATCCATGGCCTTTCATGACCATTTGAGATGTGTATCAGCCTCATATGGCTCCTGGGTGTTTGTTTCTGTTGTTTCATGGCCAGACCTCGAAGGAATGTGGTCCAGTCTTCGCTCCACTTCTGTTCATGGCCTTTCTCCGGCCATTCATGACCTTTCTCTGGTCATTTATGGCCTTTCAAGGCAGATCCTTGACTTTTCTGGTTAGATCGTTAACTTTCAAGGACTTTCTCACCTTTTTGAGGTTTTCCAAAACCCTAATCTTTAAGATCTTTCAATTTTCTTCAGATCTACCTTAGATCTGTGTATACTACGAACTTCTTAAGTGGTTTCTCGAAGGTTCTTCAACTTTTCTTTCAAAAGGACTCTTCATTTTTAAATGATTAGGGGTTTCCTTTAAGTTTTTCAAAAGAGCTCTTCTTTGATTTTTATGTTGTTTGTGATTTTTCTATGTTTAAAACGATTTGCTCATGTTATTCTTCTATCTATTTCAGCATGTTAAAAACCCTAGTTCCCTTTTGGTCTTATCCCAGTTCTGAAATTGTTTGCTTAAATGTGTGCTTATTTTAAGTTCTTCGTCTATGACTCTCTTCTCCTTGTTTGACTTATCTGATTTGAGTTCTTACCACCACTTAAACTCGACTACTGTTGAAGCCCTAATTTCTTATAAGTTTTGCCTCACTTGTTATTGCGAGACCTTTACTTGTTTCTAACTCTCTTTACCTATTACTATGTTCTTCTTCACTGTTGATTCTATGTGACTACTTGACCTACTTGACTACTGTGCTTCGAATATTTTCTTGCTACTTAACCCTAGCTTTCCCCTACTGCTACTTTATGTTTGTGTTGCTTCTTTTTGTCAACTCTTCATGCTTGTTCATCCCTTGCTATTTATATGGTGAAGTGCAGAATCATGTTCCTTTCTTGATTGATCTTGATTTCCTCGATCTTCCGACTAATTGTAAAAGGTTTTCTTACGAGCCCTAATTTTTACTCATCCATTTAAAATTAATTGATTCCTTTCCTTTAGTGTGATGTTTTACCTTGCTGAATCCTTTCCCAAAATAAGCCTATTTTATACTTAGACTTGATTATTTACTTCATAGTTTTACTACCCCCTTATATGGAAATAATCAATCTATCCCCAAACTGATTTCATTCCTTAATTAAACCTGTTACTACCCTTAAACAGTGATTCCTTAATTAAAGGGAATTACTTGTGTTAATTGATTCTGATTGTGATTGTTTCCATGTTTCTGTTTAAGACTTTACCTCTTCCTCACTCGTTTTCAAAACTATAAATACTCACCCCCTATTCTTTCAAAAAACACGAACAATTTGAGTTCAAGAACACACACTTACACTCAAAACTTTCTCTCTTTTCTCTACTACTACTTGTGCTACTACTTTGTCTAGCCGGTTGAAAGCCAAGGCTAGATTGTGGAATTTTGCTTACTTTTCCTTTCTGCACTTTGCTTCTCTACTGGTATGTCCTAGTTAATTTTCAAGAATCCACAACAACATGTTTCTTTAATTGTTCCAACTTCTCTCATTTTGTCTACTTCTGTATATGTTTCTGCAGTCAAGTTACATTACTAGCATGCTGAAATATGTTCCCTTTCCCTTTTAAATTAATGCTCTCATATATGTATGAATCCCAAACCCCATATCCCCTCTATGTATTTTTGTTCCTTTGGTTGGTTTGTGGACATGCCGGCATCACTTATTGTTGTGCTTGGCCAAACCAGACCCCTGCTGGGTCATGTGCTTACAAACAATGTATTCCTAAACCCCTTGACCCCTTTTATGACTATTAATTATGTGTTTTGATCGTTACCCCAACTGTTTTTAAACACTTCTACTACTGATTACCTTCAGTGGACTTACCAGTCCAGTTTTAAACAAACTCCCTTTTTTAAAACTGTGTGTTCTGCACTTCCACTATATTCTTAGAACTTAGGTTTTGCCTCTCTTGTGTGAGCCTTGCCTTGGGACTCTTGAGCTCCCTCTGAACTTGGAAACATAAGGGTTGGCCCTTCCACACTGCACTCATTTCTGTCTGGTTATGCAAACCTGGGTGTAAGCACTTTCGGGGTCCCTTGAGGCCCTTAGGGAACTTTAACACACCCAGGTCTAAGAAAGGCTTTGAAACAACATTGGAATTTGAGGTAGTTTATTCCATAACTCAGAGAGGAAGTCAAGAATCAGGCTTCCTATGGTTGTAACTTCTTATTTTGCACTTTTATGATGTAATTCAGTCATTTTTTGGTCTGTAATAGTTTGTAACAAATATTGGGGTTGGCTAGAGAAAAGGGATGTGGGCGATTATGCATGCTTTAGCTATTAGAAGGGTAGATAACATGCCTATAGGATCTGTTTAATACATTTTGCATGTTTACTTCCACACTTAGACACCATGCCTATAGGGTCTAAATGGCTATAATCAGACATCATGCCTATAAGGTTAAAAATCAGCTTTGAAATTAGATGTCATGCCTATAAGATCAAAATCAATTTTTCATAGAAATCATGCCTATAAGAATTTCATTATGATCAAATGAATCTTGTCTCCTTCACTTCATGTTCAATTAGATACCATGACTATAGGACCAAAATCAGCATTTAATACTTAGATACCATGTCTGTAGGAATTAAAATCAGCTATAATAGAGATCATCTATATAGGATATAAAACCAGTTTAGTTAAAAAATCGGTTTGACTCGTACAGTTCTGAATCAGTTTAAATAACCCGCTCTTTTAAATTAATACGGTTAGAAAGCATGGCTATATGTTCCAAATCGCTCGTTCCAAATTGTTTACTATTTTACTGCACCCCTAATCTGTAATACATATCATGCTCACTACTACGCCTAGGCAATCCTTAGGTAATAATGATAAAACTGAACTCGCCTTTGTTTAATTAGCACTGCTACTACCAGTAGGCATGCCTGATTTGGACTTTTTGTCTGAGTTATGTAATAAATTGGTTTGCTTCAACAATTAAAACACCCTGCCTTAGTACTTTAAATTCTGACCCCAACTATGTTTAAGTCGTGCTATGTATATGCATTGTTTGCGGAGGTATATATGAGCCTCTTAATTGTTTATGTGTTTCCCCTTTAAATGCAGTCCTATATGTTTTTGTCTGTCGCCTTATCATTTTACCTTTAAAACCTAAGAGTCAGCCTAAAATCCTCCCTCATATAGGAATAGTAGTCCTAAATTCCTTTGGGACTGATAGGAATGGGACGGGTAATAGCATGTAATAGAGGTCGAGACCAATCTACGCTTTAATACCTTAACGGGGTGGGAAGGGTAGATATGCATATGATGACTGTTGTTCTAATACCACGTGTGTCCCCTCTTCTGAGGAGTGTCATACCGGGTATCGCATTGATGTAATCCATATTATAAACAAACCTAGGACCCCCCTCCTTTTATATTCTCAAGTATGTGTAAACTGTAACTCCTTTTTAAAATTCGCCTTTTAATGATTGTTTTCAAACTCTTATGTGTTTACACTTAAATCCACTACTATTTGAGCCTATACTTGTCTATTTGCTAACTGTACAAATTCACAAAACTGTCTGGCCGGGAACCACACTAGTGGATCCTGAGGAGTGCCTAACACCTTCCCCTTAGGAAAATTTCAAGCCCTTACCCTATCTCTGGTTATCAAACAAACTTAGAAATGAACCCTACAAGTGTCCTAATGCACCTTAAATCACTAGGTGGCGATTCTTCAAAATTTAAACCCCGTTCCCAAAAAGAATGAGTTGTCCCATATCCAAAATGTCATAAACCCAATTTTTCGACGAAAAGGAGGGAAAAAGGGGGCGCGACACTCATCACCCCCTGAACATCTCACTCAAAGCTCCAGTACACATAAGAACCTGGCAGCAGTAGCTGGATGCATCAGCACCACCTCTCACCACTTTTTGGGACCCAAAAAACAGAAGAACCTGGGCACAAAGGCTACAAACCCCAGCGTTGGGATGTTATCATTTCACACTACCAACACTCTACCCATCACAACTCCCATAACACACAAGAACATGGGAGAGAGTTTTTATCTAACTGGTTTGTTTCCTTTTGCAGGTATAATGGCCATATCCAGATTGTTGATGCACTTGCAAGGTGTGGTATTAACATCTCTGATGTTCAATCTCTTGAGAGTGCATCAACTTTCTTGGGCATGCCAAAGAACCAATGTCACCTTGGCACAAATACAGTCATGCATAGCTCATAGGACCCATTAGAAAATACACATTGGCAGTCACAAAACCACAAGCAAAAGCATCAATCTAGCTCAGCATTGCACACCCCAGAAATACATAGTCAAGCTCCCACTATCCAGAAGTTCACCACATCAGCTTCAATTCTGTATACAAGTTGCAGGCCATCAGCAGGACTTTGCTAGGGGCACAAACCTCGCTTTCATTCTCTCTTTGTTCACATGTTCTCGGCAATAGCAACCCAGTCCTGGCTCTAGCATCTTCATCAGTCAGATGTCATCACCTTCACATGCCTGCCTAGAGAGCATTTGTATAATAGATGTACCATACTGCTCACTCTCCTTTGTCAGAAGCAATAGACAGCAACAACTTATTAGCCCAACTCATTGGGTCCTTTTGATTCCTATCTTCAATTTAGCTTTTTGATCTCAATTTCAAAGCAAAGTTGAAGATAACACTTCCTTCAGTCTCACACTTTTTGTTATCTTCCACGGGAGGTCTCACCTATCTCAAGTGTAACACACTTATCTACTAAGTAGATTTAGGATCATTTGTACTCCTTTGTATAATTCACCTAGGTACACTAAACCATGTTTTTGTATATCCAACTGTCTATCACAGTCATATAGACAATTGGAATCTTCATATAAGTCTAACATCACATAGTTGTTTAGGTACACTTGACTATTAGTTTGTGATGATCAAGTGTACAATAATTTTTTGGGAGATAAAGTTTATGTCCCCCTCAATTGTTGTACTTTACTTTACATTTATGAAAATTAACCGTAGGCACAATGCCTAGTGGATTTGCAAAAAAAAAATCTGCCTAGGTGCTCCCTTCTTCGGGAACACGGTCAAAGCCTTGCGTTCGCTGAGCACAAGCTGCTTCTGTACTAAAACACTCATCACGAACGTGATGCACAGGTCGAGAATGGCAAGCTCACTTTTCCTGACCCTACGCGAACACGGGACACAAATCGCGAACACATAGTTTCTATTCTACTTTGAACCCATCTAATCGTTGGCTCTACGCGAACACGAGGTCCTTATCGCGAACATGTAGCCTTAATGTTCCATACCTTTGTGAATGCGGGAACAACGTCACGAATGCGAAGAACAAACCCAGCTGGCCTCTCAGATGATCTACGCGAACGAAAGACCTTTCTCGCGAACGCGATGAAGAAATGGTCTGCAATAAAACACTAGAAAATCTGTGAACTCCCAAAGTCCAAAATGATCTGTTAAGCACCCGAAACTAACCCGAGGCCCCCGAGACCTCAACCACACATACCAACCAATCCTAAAACACCATACAAACTAAGTCGAGCCCTCAAATCACATCAAAAAATGCTAAATTAACGAATCACTCTCCAATTCAAACTTAAAGAACTTGAAACTTCAAATTTCAACAACCGATGCCGAAACCTATCAAACCACGTCCGATTGACCCCAGATATTGAACACAAGTCATATTCAACCTTATGGACCTATTCCAACTTCCGAAATCAGAATCCAGCCTCGATATAAAAAATTCCACTACTGGTCCAAATCTCTAAAATTTCAACTTTCACCATTTCAAAACAAAACAATCTACAGACCTCCAAAACACAATCCGGACACGCACCTAAGCCTAAAATCACCCAATGGAACGGACGAAACTCCATTCTGGAATCGTCTTCATACAGTTCTGACTACGGTCCGAATCTTAAGACTTAGCCTCCGCTTAGGGACTAAGTGTCAGAAAACACTCTAAAAAACCAAAATGAAACCTCCCGGCAAGTCACAATAGCAGAAAAGGATACGAGGGAAGCAGTTAATAGGGGATTGGGGCTATAAATCTCAAAACAACCGGCCGGGTCGTTACATCCTCCCCTTCTTAAAATAATCGTTCGTCCTCGAACGAGCATAAAGACATACCTGTAGTGGTGAAAAGATGAGGATAAGGGCTGAGTACATCCTGCTTGGTCTCCCAAGTCGCCTTCTCGACCGGCTAACCCCTCCACTAAGCCTTCAATGATGCAATGTTCTTTGACCTCAGCTTTTGAACCTGCCTGTCCAAAATAGCCACTGGCTCCTCAACATAGGATAGATCCTTGTCCAACTGGACTGAGTTGAAATCTAATACATGAGATGGATCCCCGTGATACTTTCGGAGCATAAAAACATGGAATACCGGATGAACTCCTATTAGAATGCAAGGTAAGGCAAGCTCATAAGCAACCTCCCAACTCGTCGCAACACCTCAAAAGGACCAATAAACCTTATGCTCAGCTTGCCCTCCTTTCCAAAACTCATAATGCCCTTCATAGGTGAAACTTGTAGTAAGACCCGCTCTCCAACCATGAATGCAATATTGCGAACCTTCCGGTACGCATAACTCTTCTGTCTGGACTAGGCTGTGCGAAGTCTATCCTATGTCACCTTAACCTTCTCCAAGGCATCCTGAAATAAGTCCGTACTCAATAATTTGGCCTTGCCCAACTCTAACCAACCCACTGGGACCGACACCGCCTACCATACAGAGCCTCATACAGTGCCATCTGAATGCTGGACTAATAACTGTTGTTGTAGGCAAGCTCTGCAAGGGGCAGGTGTTGATACCCAATTTTTCCCTCATATTTTCTCAAATAGTGTATATACTCTCAAAATAGCATGTTTTTCAACATTATTTAGTTTACATACCTATACAAGCATTTTCTATAATTTTTCATAAATTTTAATTGTTACGCCCCGCAGTAGTATGTCGATGTTATGCTCTGCAGCAATATATTACGATGATGCTACCCCCAACAATATTACAGTACGATGATGTCACGCTTTGCAGTATTAAGTTACGACAGTGTTGCACCCAGCAGTATTACATTATAGTGATGTCACGTTTCGCAGTATTAAGGTACGACGATGTTGCGCCCTGAAGTATTTTACGTTAAAATTTCATTTTCTATTAACCGATGTAGAGTCGGGGATGAGATCATCTTGACGTGAATATACTTATGCTATTCATAGAAAGCGATAAATAAGTGTTATAAAGAATAAGTGGGTACACGGATTAATAAAAACGAGTTTTGTTGAAAGTGGTCAATTTAGAATAAAATACGGGTCGAGCGATAATACCCGATAATTATGAACTAGTACCATGCAAGGTAACATATGACCACGGTAGTATAATATATAAATTATATATGAAGTATATTAAAAATAAATAGAATTTTACGTAATTTGTGGCAATTTTTAAATTATGCGGGTAATTGATTAATTACCAGGTAACAGGATATTACCCGGTTAACTAATAAGTGGATAAAACTTAAATTAATTATACTCCCAATGACATGTGGCAACACTAGCTTACCACATGAAGTGACTAAGTAATTAACTATCCTAGGTGGCTACCTATAGTGTATTTGAATTAAACAACTAAAAGAATTGTTGTCCTATTCATTTTGGGATAATGGCAGTAGCATTTAGATTCCAATCAGCAAGAAAAGTTTTCCTTCTTAGTTTGAAAGATTAGAAGACTAAATTTGATAAAGGATAACATTAGAAGTCAGGAGCTTCTTTCCAAGCATTTCATTCAAATTCAAAAAATGCAAAATCTTAATTCACGTTCCAGAAAAGCTTCACAAAGTCAGAAACAAATCCATTCAAAAGTTTGAAGAATCAAAGGAAAAAATTTCGTTCAATCAACGAAGGTTTTCCAGCAGAATATTATACGGAGTTTTCCCTACTACATGTATGTTAAGGCTAAGATTTTCCTTCATTTTGGCATAATCTCGTCATTATACAAGTTTGATAATGAGGCAGAAAGAAAAAATCATATCCCAAAATTTAAGTATATTATGTTAGTCTCACAAGTTATGTATATTTTTCTAGTTTTGTAAGTTACAAGATTCTTCTTACCGGGACTGCATTCAGTTGAGTATTTCCTTCTTCCGGTCAAAAGAGCAGAGAGTTTACATATATACAGTATTAAAAGTATTTTCATTACCATCTAGCTATAATCGATGGGCATGCCTCTATTTGGCAACCTCTAATCAGATGGTAAGTTATATACCGAGCCTGTTGTGGCCGAGCGCCTATGAGCAAACCCAGTTGGTCGAGATACAGAATCTAGTATGGCCGAGTGCCTATGAGCGAGCCTAATATGACAGAACAGTTATATATATATATATATATATATATATATATATATACAGGGCAGCTATTTTACTCACTATAATGAGAGAGTTGAGTCAGTATCAGCAGATGAGCATATCTTCAAATTTTCTTTGACTTCGAGTTGTTTTCAGTTATTATATTATCAGTTTAGTTTCAGCTTCAGTATATTTCCTTACATACTCGGTACATTATTTTGTACTGACATCCATTTTGCCTGGGGACACTATGTTTCATGCCATCAGGTTCTTATAGACAGGTCGAGAGCCCTCCAAGTAGGCTATCAGCTCAGCGGAAGATGTTGGTGCGCTCTATTGCTTCTGAGCTGTTTGTTTGGTTAGTATGATTTAGACGTGTATTGTTTTGTATGGCGGGACTCTATCCTGACCTTTATGACATTTATGTACTCTTAGAGGCTTGTAGACATATCTCATGTACATGAAAGATTGTACGGCCTTGTCGGCTTATCTTTTGAGTTTATAAAGGATAATGTTGGCCTATTAGGCCCGTATGTCACATGTAATAAGAAAGATACATTACGTTGGTACTCGATTGAGTAAGGTACCAGGTGTCCATCGTGGTCCATTGGTTTGGGTCGTGATAAATGGTATCAGAGCAGTTCTGTCCTAGGGAGTCTACAAGCCGTGTCTAGTAGAGTCTTGTTTATGGGTGTGTCGTGCACCACACTTATAAGCAGGTGGCTACAGGGCATTTAGGACTGTTACTCTTTCTTCTTACTCTAGATCGTGTGGTAGAGCTCACTTATAAGATTTCAAGTCCCGAACTTCTATTCGTAATAAGACGATGCTTACATTCATAAAGACGATCAATAAGAGATATAGCTGTGGAAGTGTTGAGTTAGAAGAACTCAATTTTGCATCTTATTTATGATGAGTAAATGTGAGGTCTCCAGCAGATCATGCATATACTAAAAGGTGTAAGGATCTTGATAAGGAGCTTTTAGGAAAGAATACTTATCCACTCTTACGATAAAAAAAAGAATAACGGAATCAGAAATTAGATACAAGTGGCAGTAAGTAAAAAAAGCAAGGTGAAGACGGTTACAAGGTACCCAGTTAATAAAGATTATAATTATTTACCATTCAGTAAGGGAGATATAAGCATTTTGAATTACCTTCAACAGTAATAGATGTATGTACGATCGGCCACACCTATCTCAGTCGTGCCCTATAGGGGCTAATGGATATGGTTTAAAAGAAGGAAAGGACAGCAGGATCCGGTTGAGGTTAGAGTAACCCAAAATGATGAATGGATGGTTTGCGTTAGTTGACATTTTCAAAAGATATTACAAAGGTGCTAATGAACCTCCTTGTGAGATACCTAGGTGTGAACTCTAAAATAGTATAGCTAGATATGAGTACTACGAAGACGTGCACTAGAATCCTGGAAAGGGTAAATACCTTAGTGTGTCTCCCGTCCCTAGTAGAGAAAGAATGTTTGGAAATTCGAAGAGCCAATGGAAGGAGCAAGGGGGGCTAAAAGCAAAAGAATGTTTTGTTTGAATTTTCAGAATAATGTGATAAATAGAAATATTAGCAGGAAAGTACGAAGAGGGATAATGAAGTATTATGAGTAAGACGTGATACATGGATGACAACGGTAGATAAAAAATGACAATATTACAGAGTCTATAGGCAAGTGATGGGAAAGACAAAAGATGACAGGCCTTGAGACAATGAATGAATATAGGCTATAAAGTCATATCCTTCTTTTGAGAAATAAGTTCGCAACTCTAGCGTGATTACCAAGAGAAAAAGTTAGACCCTAGAGTAATAGGAATTAATATGGACTGGTAAATCAGATAAACTAAATATGAATTAGGGGCTGAGTGATTTGATAATAATCAGCATCATGAGAATTTCAGATCGCATTTCGGCAAAAATAGGACAGACATTAGAAGAAGATTCATGAGAAATTTAGAGAATGGTCATTCAGAAAGACGCTTCCCTAAATCAATCAATGTTAGCAAAGTTAAGCTTAAGGGACTATATGTACCAGTTACATTAAGCGTCACCCTCGCGAGTAAGGGAATTTGTCATCCTTGGTACAGAAGGATCGTTGCATGGCGAGTAAGGATCATTGATGTTGAGAAACAACACCAAAGATGAAGAGGTAAAACATCTATTGGTAGATCCTCGTGGCTTCAGCTCTTAGTACACCCTTAAAGGGAGGAATATGGAGTAATATGACATTAAGTCAGAATTAAGTGGTTCTAGTGACTATGGAATGGTAAAGGAAGAATGCGATAAACGAAATATGAATGAGATGGCACTTATCCAAATCTTACAGATACGTTGTGATTCAAGAATATTGTACAAGCACGACGTCAAGGAGAGGAAGTAAAGGTTCCTGCCCAAGCTGTTATTAATAAATAAAGAGCCAGTGCGAAACGCAAGTTAAGACAAAGGATATAACCCAAGAAAGATTATGAGGAATATTGATATGATAATAGGCCAACGAGAAGTTAGTAATTAGTCAGGAAGATCCCAGTTATGGCTAAACTAGAGGTTACAGACGAGTCATCAGATCGTGTAAGACAAACATAGTAGAACCCAACATGGAGAATTCAGCCTCAAAAAATATATTATAATACTTGAGATATATTCAAACAAGAGTCGGGGTAGTTAAAGGTACTGTATGAGTATTATGGGGATAAAAGAAAGTGCCACTGGGAAGGCAATCAAAATATTAGTTCAGAAGCAACCGTACAAACACAAGGGCATTAAAGTAAGCAACTAAGGATGATTATAGGCAAGTAAGGACATCGAAATGGTCCGTAATAAGCTTAAAGCTTTACGAGAGTCAAGGTTTCTCCCTATGTACTACAACAAAAGACTAGCCGAGGAGATAAGAAAGAAGGCTTCAATCTAAGCACAACGAACTAAAGAGGAAATTGTCGTGTAACAATAATCTCGCAACAATATTGTAAGCATTCCAAAGGAAAATGTCACCTACCATGGCTAATAAACGGGAAGCAAGAATTAAAAGTAATATTCGAGATTATATGAGTTGTATGAAAACTCTAGCAAGTGTGGGCACTAAGATAAGCTAAGTATGGACGCAACAAGGGGGAAGAAAGACCAGAAAAAGTAATAGCTTACGTTGAAAAAAGGTTAAGATGGAACAAAAGAATTACTCGATCAATGATCTAGAGTTAGTACGTTATGGATACACTCAAGATTCTAGAGCATTATCCAGGCAGCATATTTGTTGACAAACATATAGCCATAGAAAACTCCAGTATAAGTTAAAAGAAAGAATTGAGCCCAGGGCATAGTCAAAGGATTGAATTGTAAGAAGATTGTGTATGTACTAGAGGTGCGAGTATTATAATAGATCTTCAAGTTATGGAAGGGAATTATACCTAGGTGGAAGGGAGGTCAGGAAAGAGATAGAAGATACGATGCGAGATTTTAAGGTAAGTAAGGTAAAGGTGAACAACGTACGAGATACTCAAAGGCAAAAGATCGTGAATAGTCCATACTTCGATAGAAGGCTATAAGCACGGGGATCCAATAACTGAGAATCATGGCGGCATGTCTTCTAGCCTATAGTTTCTAAGTACTGAGAGATCTAATTAAGAGAGTAGAGAAAAGTTCTCTCTTGATGATCCAGAATAACATAAGGACATCTATAGTGCAAGCAAGTTAAAGGAAAGTTGGAGTAGTATAAATGGATATGTATAGGTCGCAAGCTAAAGTATGGTAGAGCGACAAAGTTTTAATAAAACACGAGTAAGGATGAGGAAAGACAAGTGAAAAGGTGATGAGAATAGGTAAGTCCTCGGGATTAAGTCCATGGAAACAAGAGAGATAATGGTTTCTCTAAGTTATTGAAAGTTCAGTATAGCCTGAATAAACTCAAAGAAGTTTAAGATTAATAGCACTTAGAAGGAATAAAATGCTGACATGGTAGTAAAATGGGGGTATAATTGTGACAGATAAAGGATGACGTTTGGGTCTTCGTTTGAATAATGATTTGAAAAAAAAGAGAAGAGAAGGAGAAATGATTTTGCTGGTGGCACGAAATTAAGATACCCCCACAAGGTGAATCACATTGAGACACTATGAAATACGATTATGGGAATCACCCCGAACATTCCTTGATGTGACATAAGCCCTAGGGGCAAAAGTATTACGTAAGGAGTTCGAGTTATCAATGGTATATCATAGATCAATATTGAGGTGAATCAATAATTGACGGACAAAAGTCACAATGTATGAGATTAAATTAGGCTATCATTCTAAAGATGAGCAGTGATGAGGGAGCATTAAAGAATATAAATTTATACATATGGAATAAGCAATGAGAGTAAGCTGGGATTTGGTAGCAGACCTCAGCAACAATAAATTAAAGTAAGAGTTATGGCAATAAATTTATATGGATGGCTAAACGGACCTATGTGATTAGATATAGCAATATTCGTGAATTCAACAAAGTACCAAGTGAAGAACTTCAGTATACTCATATATACCCAAAGGGACATCTTATCAAGCTCTACATATGAAGCCTAGAGATTGGGCACACTTACAATGTTAAAATTTATACAGGCTGCATGATAAAAGGTAGCAACAGTTACGAGATTGGAAGGATTCCGACTACAAGTTGTGATGTGAGAGGAGGCCTTAGGGGGAAATGCCCTGGACTTTGGAATTATTCACAGAACAGCCACCTAGATGGCAAGGGAATTTCTAAAGTATTCGGAAAATATAAGTTATGAAAATGATAAGTGAATCAGTCAACATTCGAGGACGAATGTTCCAAAGGGAGGAATAATGTTACGCCCCTCAGTAGTACGTCGATGTTATGCTCTGTAGTAATATATTATGATAATGTTACCACCAGCACTATTACATTACAGTGATGTCATGCTTTGCAGTATTAAGTTACGACAATGTTGCACCCAGCAGTATTACATTACGGTGATGTCACGTTTCTTAGTATTAAGGTACGACGATGTTGCACCTTGAAGTATTGTATGTTAAAATTTCGTTTTCTGTTAACTGATGTAGACTCGGGGATGAGATCATCTTGACGTTAACGTACTTACGTTATTCATAGCAAGCGATAAATAAATGTTATGAAGAACAAGGGGGTACACGTATTAAAGAAAATGAGTTTTGTTGAAAGTAGTCAATTTGGAATAAAATACGGGTCGAGCAATAATACCCGATAAGTATAAACTAGTACCATGCAAGATACCATATGACCATGGTAGTATAATATATAAAGTATAAATGAAGTATATTAAAAAAATAAGTAGAATTTTAAGTAATTTGTGGTAATTTTTAAATTATGCGGGTAATTGATTAATTACTGGGTAACAGGATATTACCCAGTTAACTAATAAGTGGATAAAACTTAAACTAATTATACTCCCAAGGACATGTGGCAGCACTAGCTTACCACAAGAAGTGACTAAGTAATTAACTATCTTAGGTGGCTACCTATAGTGTATTTGAATTAAACAACTAAAAGAGTTGTTGTCCAATTCATTTTGGGATAATGGCAGTAGCGTTAAGATTCAAATCAGCACGAAAAGTTTTCCTTCTTAGTTTGAAAGATTAGAAGACTAACTTTGATAAAGGATAACGTTAGAAGTGAGGATCTTCTTTCCAAGCATTTCATTCAAATTCAAAAAACGCAGAAGCTTAATTCTCATTCCAGAAAAGCTTCACAAAGTCAGAAACATATCTATTCAAAAGTTTGAAGAATCAAAAGCAAAAAATTCATTCAATCAACGAAGGTTTTCCAACGGAATATTATACGGAGTTTTCCCTACTACAGGTATGTTAAGGCTAAGCTTTTCCTTCATTTTGGCATGATCTCGTTATTATACAAGTTTGATAATGAGGCAGAAAGAAAAAATCATATCCCGAAATGTAAGTATATTATGTTAGTCTCGCAAGTTGTGTATATTTTCCTAGTTTTGTAAGTTACAATATTCTTCTTACCGGGACTGCATTCAGTTGAGTATTTCCTTCTTCCGATCAAAAGAGCAGAGAGTTTACATATATACAGTATTAAAGTAATTTCATTACCATCTAGTTATAATCGATGGGCAGGACTCTATTGGACAACCTCTGATCAGATGGTAAGTTATATACCGAGCCTGCTATGGCCGGGCGCCTATGAGCGAACCCAGTTGGTCGAGAGACAAAGCCTAGTATGGCCGAGCGCCTATGAGAGAGCCTACTATGGTAGAGAAATTATGAATATATATATATATATATACCAAGCCTTATAGGGCCGGACAAATATTTTACTCACTATATTGAGAGAGTTGAGCCAGTATCAGCAGATGAGCATATCTTCAGATTTTCTTTGACTCCCAGTTGTTTTCAGTTATTATATTATCAGTTCAGTTTTAGCTTCAGTATATAGTTTTACATACTCGGTACATTATTTCGTACTGACGTCCCTTTTGCCTGGGGACGCTTCGTTTCATGGCCATAGGTTCTTATAGACAAGTCGAGAGCCCTCCAAGTAAGCTATCAGTTCATTGGAAGATGTTGGTGCGCTCCATTGCTTCGGAGTTTCTTGTTTGGTTAGTATGATTTAGACGTGTATTATTTGGTATGGCAGGACTTTGTCCTGACCTTTATAACATTTATGTACTCTTAGAGGCTTGTAGACATATATCGTGTACGTGAAAGATATACGGCCTTGTCGGCCTATGTTTTGAGTTTATAAAGGATTATGTTGGCCTATTAGGTCCGTACGTGACATGTATATGATGATGTAATAAGAAAGATACGTTACATTGGTACTCGGTTGAGTAAGGTACCGAGTGCCCGTCGCAGCCCATCGGTTTGGGTCGTGACATTAATGCTCTAAATTAATTTCTTTCTACATTTTTGTTATAAATATCTAATAATTATCCTTTAAATTTTTTTATGATGACTTAATTGCCCAAAAGTATTATTTTGCATCCATAAATTATTTCTAATATTTTATTCTATTTGCAATAATGGCCTATATTCTACAAATAGTTGCGCTTATTATATCATTTATGCGAGAGTATTATTTTTATATTTGATAATGTTTAGTTATTATTTTAAATAGTTTTACAACATAAATATTATTTTTACCATTTATTAGTGGTTTTAATAATTTATTTTTAATTAATTTTCAAAGGTTTCAAAACTATCCCAATTCTAGGCAAATTTTAGGACCAATTTTAGCCCAAATCCTAAGCCCACACCCTTTCCCATCTCAGCAGCCCAAACCAACACAATCCTTTAATGAACCCGGTCGTGACCCGTTTTAAACGACCTGCCTCGCTCCCCTTTCAATCTTGGTTGTTGATCTCAAATGATCAACGACCCATAATAATCCCTTATCCCTACTTATAACCCCTCAACCCCAAACCCTAACTTCACTTTACCCGTCCACTTCCCCAAATCCTCTCGAACTTTCTCTTCTCCTCACAAACCCTAACTGTCACCTCTAGTTCTTCTCCTAATCCAACACATTCATGGATTCAAGGGGATTATATCGTTGCTACTTGCATAAATATGGTATTACTTAGTACTCGCCCAATTTTGGCAAGTATCCATCTTTGAACCAAAAGAAATCTGCCTTATTCTTCATGATTTGGACAATATTTCGTCCTTATGCGATCATAGCAAGGCTGTAAGGTTCAGATTCCCCTAGATCTCCGGCTAATTTCTGATCCTAGTCAAACTAGGATTTACCCGTTTCTTCTCCTAATCCGATTCTAAATTGATTTGTGTGTGTTTTTATCTCCTTTTATGTTTGATTGAGTGTATTTCCTTATTTATGTGCCAATTTTAACTACTATATAAACTCATCCCCATTCCCCCTTTAAGAATTGTGAGTACGTGATTTTTGCCTCACATGAATTACTCCTACAAACTTCCAAAAATTAGATTTTTTTCTTTTAATTATTTGTTATTCTAGGAATTATTGTAGAATTTTTCTGATTGTTTGTATTTTCGTGTGCATGGTTAATTTTATTTATTTCATGAAAAATACAAAAATGCATTGCATTTGCATTTAGGATTTAATTTTACATATTTTAGATTAGTTAGTAAATTAGTTTGTTTTACAAAAATGGAAAATCACAAAAAAATAATTTATTTTTGCATTGTTTAATTTTTAGCTTTGAATTTTGGTAGTTTTCCTTTAATTGGGTATTTAATTAGTTGTGGTAATTATCATTTAAAGTTAATTAATTTAATGTGGTAGGATAGTTTGGTTTAAGAATTAATTTGGGTTTTTATTTTTAATTTGGAAAAAAGGAAAATAATTTTGAAATTGAAGAAATTGAAAGAAAAGGAAAAGGAATTGAAAAGCTTGACTTTTGGGCCAAATCCATGAAATTCCCTGGGGCCCAAGTCTTTATTCCCCACTAACCCGTCCTAACCCGGTCAAAATTGGCCCAAAACCCATGTGATACCCGGTCCAAACCCACTCAGCGACCCAAACGACGCAGTTTCAAATGCTTTCGATCAGGACCGTTGATTTCATTTAATCGAACGGTTCAGAACTGGGCATCCAAAAATATAAAATTGTCTGAAGGGTTGACCCCCCCCCCTCCCGTTCCGTCTCTCATTACCCCCTTCTTTTCAAAGACCACTTTCCTAACCCTAGCGCCGCCCCCAAATCCTCCACCCTCTCCGGTGGCGGCGCCGCCTCAGACCAGTCCCAAATCAACACCAGGGAATCCCCATGGCTCCCTCTTCCCCAATCCTCACTCCTTTTTCGTCATATCTGTCCGGCACTTGTCGAATCTTGAATATGAGTTCTAGCCCTAAAAGCTTAAAATCGAACTTGTGCATGCAAGGCTATGTCTCGAGTTTCCTGAGTTTTTCAAGGCTAACTTACCACAAAATAATGAGTGTCGTTGGTTCTTGAGAAAGAACAAACGATTAACATTATATTGGGTTAAGTTGGAACATTAATATCGATTTCAAGTCTATTTGGTAAGCTTCTGCATTTATTTTTTGTTTTCTTCTGATAAATGTAGTGAATTTCTTTTTAACTTCTAATTTTAGGCTTTCTTTGTTTGTTTTCTTTAAAATTTTCGTTAATTTTGTTGGTTTATGCATTATACCTTTTAGCTTCTGATTTTTTGTTTTTGTTTGATATCCAGCCCGGTGGGATTTTTGTGTTATTTTGGTCGTTTAGTAAATTATAGCTCATTAGTTTAGTTTTAAAAAAAAAAGAGAATTCAGTCATTTAGTTAGATCTTTTTTTTTTAGTTTTTGAAAGCATCCAAGTCATTATTCTGTTCCTCATTGAATTACCAATTAGAATTCAGATTCTAGTTTGGGCATCGAGGTCATTACTGACCCATTGTCAAGTACAGCCCGTTCAGTTGGGTTTATTTTACCGGGTCAACTTGACCAATGGGTTCCTGGGGTAAAAAGCAGAGTTCCTAGTGGTTAATTTAGAAATTTAGACTAGGGAATATATGTATAACTGATTTAGGAAGCTTCTGGGAAGGTGTCTTTGGGACTAAACTGTAATACTGATTTTTAAACTAAGGGTACAGCAGCAAAAATAAAAATTCTAAAAGTATTTAATTGCAAAACTGAATGCATTTTTTGCTGCCCTAAGGCTTGCCTATAAAGACACTCTTTCTTCACTCACAAGGTTGAATCTTTGGAGATTAAAAAACTCTGGAAAAACTTAAACGGCTGAGTCTTCAAAAAAACTCTAGATGAACATTAAAATCGCTACATATCTTCTGTCGAATACAGCTCAAAATTTTGTTTAGTTTTATTTTTCTGTTCTCTTTATTAGCTAGAATTTCTGAAGAACTTCAAATTCCTGCACCTAGGTGAAAATGGTTTGATTTTGGGGATTTAAAAGTTTGGTTTGAGCTAGCTGGTTTTGGGTACGGTTCTATTGCTGGGGTTAGGCTGATTCTACTACTGCTTTTTGCTAATTCTTCATTTCCTCTTGGTTCTCTTTTGAATTCCAGGTACATGTTCATGAACCCTATTTAATGTGAGGCTCGAATTGAAGAATGAAATGGAAAATTAGAGTTTGAAGCATGTTTTCAGTTTTGTTTTATGAATTCAGTTGTATTTCCTCATTGTATGGTGTTTTAATAGCCTGATTCATTGTCTTTCTAATTAATTATTGGTTTGGATAATGGTGTTTGTATTCTTATGTTTAATTTGGGACTGCTAAGATACTACAGTAGAAGGTTCATCCCAGCTACATGACTTGCTTTATTTTACTGAAAGCCTATATTTATCCTCGTTATTGACTTCATATTGAATTAGTCATAATGATAAGTACAGGTTAGAGACAAAATGACTAGTGTAATCTGTCAGTTGAAGGGTACTGTGCTGCGTTCTAGATTTGTTGTGATGTCTTTTTTTTGTGTGTTGTAAATTAGGATCGTTTTGTGACATAGGGTCATGAAGTCTGTTTCGAGCTCCTGTAAGGGGTTTGTCCTTCTTTTTTTGCTGAATAATAC
This sequence comes from Nicotiana sylvestris, assembly GCF_000393655.2. Classification (NCBI taxonomy): domain Eukaryota; kingdom Viridiplantae; phylum Streptophyta; class Magnoliopsida; order Solanales; family Solanaceae; genus Nicotiana; species Nicotiana sylvestris. Next base: position 59,152,830 of record NC_091064.1, read on the forward strand.
ATGAACAGGATGCTCCCGTATGTCCAATAATGCAGTCTTTAAATATGTGTATTGGGATTGAAAGGAATGTAATAGTTTTGCTACATGTCGCAATTTTAGTTTTAAATGATTCAAAGTTGCTCATATCATGTTTGGAATGCCTTATATGGAGTCTGACTATCTATGGTTCATTGTGAATTCATTTTAACCCCTTTAAAGTTTAAGTGTCACCCCTGTTTTCATTTGGACTCGACCCGCGACCCCCTTTTTTCTTAAGCGTGTGCACCCTTAAGGTTTGGGGCTTCCTTTGGGCCTGAATTAGGCTATTGTAAAAATGAGATAGATTGGCAGTGTGGGCTGGTACCCAATCCCATTGCTTCTTGCATCAGGGCAGAATTTGCTCAAATAAATCATTAGGCCAAGCCCAGATCTTGGGGATAAAAACGGACCAGACTTCATTTAGTAATGGTCTTTTCGATTAACGACCCAATATTGAACATTAATTTAGAAGTAATTATAACTTCCTTAAGCTTTTCTTAATTGGTTAGCTTCTTAAAGTTAGTATGAGGTGTGTCATATTAGCCGAACGTATAATTTATGGCCCTCAAAACTAAGTTTAGAAATCCTTTTAATAAAATAATTCGAGGTGTGCCGTGCCAAATAAAATCTCAAAATGCATGGCCCTCGCTTAATAATCCTTTAGAAATTAAGGTGTTCCATTTAGTTGAATTTCCCATGGCCCTCGCAAATTTAAAAATGCGTAGTTGCTTTAGGCGCGGTATTTAAAAAATTAATTTTCTAAACTCGGGTGGGCATTTCATGTGACCAAAATCCAAATCTCAACGACGTTAAATAAAATGTGTCATGTACCGCAGGTGCATTTGATGTGGCGTGGTTCAAGATGTGTTTTGGATAACGTTGAATCTTCCTAAAAAATAATTTAAAAGCGGGTAATAAGCTAAAATTGAACTATAGGCTAAAACATGTATTAAATCATATAATAGGCCAATTATAATAGTTTAAGCGACCGTGCTAGAACCACGGAACCCGAAAATGCCTAACACCTTCTCCCGGGTTAACAAAATTCTTTACTTTGAATTTCTGGTTCGCATACTTTAAAAGGAAAGTCGAATTTCCTCGATTTGGGATTTATAATAAATCGGTGACTTGGGACACCAATTAATTCCAAGTGGCCACTCTAAAAATAATTAAATAATCCTATTTCAAATAATGTCACTTAAAGTGGAAAACTCCCTTATATACCTCTAAGGGTATAAAAAGGAAGTGTGACAGCTCTGGCGACTCTGCTAGGGATTGAAACCCAGAACTTCGGAGCAGGGTTCAAGAATTCGAGCTTAGAATAGCTGTTATAATTGGCTTTATTTATTATCCAATTTTTGTACATGTTTGAGCCTAATGTGCTAAATGCCGCTTTTTACCGCTTCGATATTTTGTGAACTGTATATAAACTGCTACGAAACCCTTCTTCTCTCTGAGTCTTCTAAATCATCTGGGGAGTGTGCACTTTGTGTGACTTCTCTTTTGTTTAGAGTCTTATCCAATTTTAGAACGAGGTTCGGACAAGTTGCAAAGCCGGTGAAGCTTCTGTATTCCCGGTACGCTGCCCCCCCCCCTCGCTCGAGCTGTCCGCTCGGGTAAGCCAGGTCTAGAATAATACACCCATGTTTTAAACCTAGTGTAACAAAACCTCATGTCGGATCCCTAGTTGGAACGTTTGTTTGCATCACGTGCATTTGACTTTGGAGACTCAACACAGGGGTTGGGTCTGTCTAAGACAGGCGTACCCGAAATAAAAAGACCATCCTAATTCATCCTACTTGCTACTTGTGCATTTATTTGCTTCGGATTTGCATGTTGACCAGCTTATGAATAATATGAGAAAGGTTGAAAAAAAATGTGAGGGCTGAGAGAGGTAATTGCTTGTTTTTTTTAAAAAACCAATGTCCAAAAAAAATATACTGAAATTCTGCCGAAATTTTGAAAAAACAAAAGAGAGAAAATTTTGTTCTTGAAAATAGTTGGGTTTGTTTTCATTTTGTCAAATCTACCCGAACTACGCCAATTTGATTCTCACCGGATATGGGATACGTAGGCAACCCCCATCGGGTCCAACTTCCCTTTTTGCAAAAATATCCCAAAAAGAACAAATTTTTTATTATTTTATTGTAAATAAGTAAGGTGATGTCATTCTTGTCTAAAATAGCCGAATGTCCCCAAAAGGGAGCTAGAAGGTTGTTTTTCGCAAGAACGGCTACCGTTGGTCTCTTTTTCAATGTTTTGGGCGGTTAGCAAATACAGCCTTAAAATCTTCTTCCCCGAAGTGCTGAAAGGCTGTATTTGCAAAGTCGGATTTTTCTTATGAAAATTTTGAAAAAATATAGTGATAACTTTTTCTTGAGTCAAAATGAGTCATAATCTTTTTTAATTAAATCACCCTAATAAATGTGCATGACGAGCACAGATGAAAATGAACCCTTCGCAGCTCTTAAAGAGATTCCCTTACAGCTCCACATGTGGTGGAACGACTTAGGAAAAGTCAACCAAGGAACCGTGGTAAAAGTTTTGGGTGGTCTTGTCGGACTTTTGAACATCAAGCAAAAATTGGATGTGATTGAAGCCTTGATACCTTTTTGGGATCCGACTCGCAATGTGCTCCGCTTTTCTGATTTTGAGCTCACACCCATGCTAGAGGAAATTGTGGGTTACGCCGGCCTTAGCGGAAACCTTAGAAGTCTGTACATGGTGTCACCGATACCGGTATCTCCTCACAAGTTTCTGGATATGTTGAGTATTAGCTGGGATATTCAGGATGGGAATTTATCTGAAGGGTTTTGCACTTTCTAGATCTTGTACCAGCGCTATGGCAATCCCCAAGGTTTTGAAGCACCGAATACTGGTCTGACCCATGCCTAAAATAAAGATAAATGGGAGGCAATGCGGGGTTTGGTTTTTATAGTAGCATTCCTAGGTGTTATAATCTGTCCGCGAAAAGATGGCAACCTAGAATTGGGCCTCGTGGGGATAATTGATGTCACAATCAAGAAAGCTAATGGCACCCTGGTTCCCCTGATCTTGTTTGAGATTTACCGAGCTTTGACCATATGTTAAGAAGGGGGAAAATTATTCCAAGGCTGTAACCTACTACAAAACTGTGGATACAGGAACATCTCTGCCACTGTGTCGGGTATATGAACTATGGCATGACTGGTTTGAATTGCATCGAAGAATTTGAAAGACGAGTGGAGGATGTTGAATTTCCAGAGGGTACCGAGGCTTGGTTTGCACACTTAAGTTCTTTAACTTCGGATAAAATTGAGTGGACGTTCGGATGGCTCCTTGCCACCAAAGTCGTATGCATGTCAGCCGAAGTGTGCTATCTTCTCCTAATGGGCATCCGAAGCATCTATCCATATGCTCCTCATAGGGTTTTGCGCCAATTGGGCAGGTTTCAAACCGTCACCCATGATGAAGATTTGAGTAGACATGTCGTCGAATTAGGCCAAAAGGCTGTATTTCTAGAAGGAAGAGTTCGCCAAGTTTGGAATGAGTACAGATTTCTCGAATCTAAGACTATAGTGCGGGATCTAGCTAAAGGTGAGGTAGACCCCAATTACATGATTTGGTTCAGTAAAAGGTTTCAGATCCCCCGAGAGCCCGAGAGCCCTGCTAAGAGATCCCATGTCCAACAATTCACTAACGACTCACGGGAGCAGTGGGACTGGTTGTCAAAAAAAGAAAGATATAGGGCCAAGATAAGTAAATTAGAGGGACAAATCAGAGACCTCAAATTTGGCAATAGTATCCAAGCTGCCACAAATGAAAGGGAAAAGAAGAAGTTAACTCAGGAGAACGAAGCCCTCAAAGCTCAAATCTAGAAAATGAGACTAGCTGCTAGAAACCTAGAAAGAAATCGAGCAGATGAAAGGCTTATAAGCGGTCTGAGAAAGAAAGTACTTGAGTGTCAAGACGACCTAGAAAAATCTGAGGCCAGTCTAGCAAAAGTCCGAGCATAATTGGCAAAGAATGCAGAAGGGCGGGTAGAGTTTGAGCGACAAATGAAAAGAAAATATGAGAGGACAATCACCAATCTGAAGAGAAAGCTAACTACCCTTGAAAATGAGGCGTCCAAACATGCTAGGAACTTTAAAGCTGATAGGGAACATTGTTATGCTTTGATGGATCAGATGGAGGAATATATGCAACAGCTGCAGAATCAAAGCCATCATGACACTCATGTGCTAGAAGCCAGGAATCAGCAAATCGGGCGCTTGCTTCAGGAAAAAGGTATTGTCTAAGAGAGGGTTAGAGCCGTTACGGACTACACCGTCATGAAATGCCACGCTTGTGAGGACATGACTCAGAGCACTTTCTTTGTTGCAGTAATGACATTTGTCCACCAGATAATGAGCGATTTGGAGCTGCTTCAAGGGGATCTCGCACGTAGGCCCGTGGCAAGACCGAATAATATCCCATGGTCCCCAAGAGTCGAAGCACTTATGTACTCATGATTTTTCATTTATCGAGTCTGTATTTTAGTTTTTAGTTTAAAGTGTACTTTGAGTCTGTTTGTAGTTTTATAATTCCAAGAAATGAGTAGTTTGAAGTCTTTTGTAATATAAAAGTTTAGGAATTTTATTAATGAAAATTGAAAATTCCCAAAAAATTGTTTCTTTATTTTTTGCATTTATTTTTCTTAAACTACGTAATGATCTGATTCACGCGACATCGTGATACGTAGGGAATCCTCATCGAATCCGGTAATGATTTTGTAAATAACTCAAATAAGAGAGGGATGTTGAAAAGAAAGAACCCAAAGAAAAACCAAAAGAAAAACGAAAAAAAAAGCAGGGAAAGAGAGGGAAGAAAAGAGCGGAAAATGGGAATAGAAGCATAAAAAGCCAAAGTGGAAGAAAAAAAATTGGGGAAAAAGTAAGCAAAGCCGGGAAACATGCAACCGTGGCGAAACATGTAGAAACACATTTAACTGTATAGGTGCATCACACCCCCAATGTGCAATTACCTATGTGATTAACTGCTCCAAACTAACCGGTTTGTTGTCTACTGTTAAGTTTCAATAGTAAGGTGGTTGGTTTTGTAGTAGTCTGGCTTCACATCCATACTACACGAGGTAAAAGGAAGTGTTGAAATGTCTTTAGAAATTCCTCTGCCAACAGTTCCTATTCCGGAGGATAGTCCGATCTCGGCCATTCCAACATCTTAGTCAGCAACTGTTGAGGAAAATAGGATTTTGCGTCTTCGCATGATGGAAATGTGGGACGCCTGGGCAAACGGAAAAGAACCACCAAGTGCAATACCCAGATTCCCTGAGCTGTTTCCCAGGGCAAGTGGGACCTCAATCATCCCCATAAGTTATCAAAATACCCCACTGGGATATCCTACCATTTTAGCCCACTTTGCTGGAACACCTTCTGAGGCCCACCCCTAGGTGTTAACTTCAGGTGCGGCTTCAAATATATTCACCGTGCCACCTTGTTTAGCCACAGTACAATCTGCTTTACCCAGGCCTAGATTCGATCAATATTCCATCACATTTAAAGCACCATTTTTCCCAATAGAACCAACCCAGTTTACTACCAATGCTTACCCTCAGCCGCCTCGGTACGAGTTTACCGTAGGGCAGGAGAAAACCGCAAAAACCCCTGAACAAGAGGAGATTACCAGAAAGATGAGAATCATAGAGCAAAGTCTCAAAAATATATAGGGTCTGAGTGGGCAAAAGAGCATGTCTTACGCTGATCTGTGCATGTTCCCACACGTACATTTACCCTTGGGTTTTAAAACCCCAAAGTTTGAAAAATATGACGAGCATGGGGATCCCATAGCCCACCTCAAAAGATACTGCAACCAACTACGGGGAGCAGGCGGAAAAGAAGAGCTACTCATGGCTTACTTTGGAGAGAGTTTGGTCGGCATTACTTCTGAATGGTATATGGATCAGGATATATCTCATTGGCATATCTGGAATGACCTGGCTCGGGACTTTGTCAGGCAGTTTCAATATAACATCGACATCGCCCCTGATAAGAATTCATTGTCAAATCTAAAGAAGAAGTACTTGGAGAGCTTCCAAGAGTATACTGTCAAATGGCGCGAGCAAGTGGCTAGAGTCAAACCTCCAATGGACGAAACAGAGATGGTCAATGTCTTCCTTCAAGCCCAAGAGGCTGATTATTATCAAAACATGATGTCTGCAATGGGTAAGCCGTTTACCGAAGCCATCCAAATCGGTAAAATGGTTGAAAATGGGTTGAAAACAGGGCGAATCTTGAGTCAGTCTGCTATAAGGGCTACCTCCCAAGCAATCCAAGGCGGGTCTAGAGGAGTAGCAAACCGGAAGAAGAGGGAAGAAGCAACAATGGAAACTTAAAGTGCAAGAAACCCCAGTCCACCCAGACCTCTTTTCTCTGAAAGAAACCCACAACATTACTATCCCCACCAAGATGTGGCTTATGTTATGGTTCCTCAGCCATATGCAGTGATGAATGCCCAACCCTACGTTAGGACACAACAACAATTTAATCAAAACCGAGCTCCATTTCCCAGAAATCAACCTCCTCACCAAGCTCACTATAATCCCCGACCTCCATAGAACAACTTTAGTGTCCGGGAACCACCCAAGATACCAAACTTCACACCCATCGATGAGTCTTATTCTAGCTTGTTCCCTAAACTTGTTCAGATGGTTTTGTTGCAGCATGTACCCCAAACCAGGCAGAACCCAGCGTCGCCCTCTTACAGAGTTGGTACTCGATGTGCCTAACATTTAAGGGCAAAACAGCATGATACAGATGGTTGTTGGACCCTGAAGAGGGCTGCAGAAAATTTGATAGAACAAAAGAGAATAGTGCTAAAGAACGAAGACGTTCCTAATATAACCAACAATCCATTACCGGCTCACAACAATGGGCCGGTTATTGGAATAATCTATGATGATAGAGAATTTGATCCAGCTCTAAAAGCCATCATTTCCATAGACGATGTGGAAAAGAAGCCAAAAGCTGTCGTGAGACAAGACAAGGGGGAGAAAAAGAGCAAACCTACCCCCCAGAATACATAAAAGAAAGAGGAAACAAAAGTTGGGACAACGCCCTCGAAAGATGTCATTCTCTATGTCCCCCGAGCCCGAAAGAAAGAACAGATGTCATTGAGTCCTCCTAGAAGGTTTGAGCTAAACAAGGGAGCTAGAATGTATATGCCCAATGGGCTTATGCGGTGTGGGGGCCAATAATTCCACCAAGGCTGAATGAGCCCGTGGTTATTGGCCGCGCACTGCAAAGGCCCATGACAGATCCCACTGCCGTTCCATGGAACAATAACAAAGTGGTAGTAACTTACAAAGGCAAAGAGATCTCGGGAGCAGTTAAAGAAAATAACCCGGCTGAGAAGTACCTCAATCTGGAGGAAGTGAATAATGACACAAAGAAGCAGAAGCGTTCTTCCAAAAAATGAAAATTGCAGACTACGAGATAATCGACCAGCTCTGAAAGTCTCCTGCCCAAGTCTCCTTGTTGTATTTGCTAATGAATACAATTGAACATCAAAAAGTGTTGATCAAAACTCTTAATGAAGCATACCTACCCATTGAAACCACTGTAGAACAGTTGGAGAGGATCGCAGAAAGGTTTTTTGCAGTCAATCAAATCTCTTTCAGTAAGAATGATTTTCCCTTGGAAGGGGTTGCACACAACAAAGCCCTTCACCTGACAGTTAAATGCGAAGGGTATTATGTGAAAAGGGTCATGCTAGATGGTGGTTCTGGGGTAGATATATTCCCTCCCTGAACTCTGTGATGTATGGAAATAGGTACTGAGAGAATCAAACCCAACAACGTCTGTGTGTGTGATTTTGATGGCATAAAGAGAGATATAATAGGCAAGATTGATTTGATTCTGACTATTGGCCCGATGGACTTCGAGGTGACCTTTCAGGTCTTGGAAATGGATACTTCCTATAATTGCCTCTTGGGAAGGCCGTGGATTCACGCAGTAGGGGCAGTGCCTTCTACTCTCCACCAGATGGTGAAATTCGAACATGAAGACCAAGAGATTGTAGTTCACGGGGAAGATGAGCAATCGATTTATCGGGACCCGTCAGTCCCTTGTCTTGAAGCTTGAGAAGGAAGTGAACATACAGTCTATCAGGCTTTTGAGATTGGGCTCGCGGACCAATGTGAAGAAGGAGACCCTTTCCCTCAACCCTTTCTTTCAAATGCGTCAATTATGGTGGCCAAAGAAATGATCAGACATGGTTACAAACCCGGGAAGGGGCTCGGGAAGTCATTGCAAGGAATTGCCGAACCTATCACTCTGGCTGCTAGTGATAAGTTCTTTGGGGTGGGTTTCCAACCCACATCAGCTGATGGAAAATGGGTGGATGAAAGAAATAACAATGGTTGGGTTTTGCCTTAGCCGATTCCACATCTTTATAGGATATTTGTCAAGCCTAAGTACAATGAGGAAGAGGAAGATGTGCCCTTTACGGCCAAGGAAATTGAAGAAATTTGTGGGGCTATGAGGCAGATGCTGTATGAAACCTACATGGTCTAACCAGGGGAAGGCTCAAGCACCGCTGAGGTACTATACATGGGACCCAATGCCAAACTGCAAAATTGGAAGGCTACTCCGTTCCCAGTCATGAGGGAATCCCGGTAGTCCAGTCCTGCCACTTTTTCTAAATCACGAGTTATTTCAGGGTGTAACTCAGATGTTTTCTTTAGTTTCCTGTCTTTAATTCCCAATGTAAACCCTGTTATCTTCAAATTCAAAGAAATGAAATCAATATTTCATCGTTCATCTTTTTTTATTCTTTCTGATTTTTGTTATTTTTCTCTTTTATTTCTTCTTCTAGTTCTAATAATGCGGCTTTAAATAATATGACATGCTTGCGGACTTCATGCCCAGATTTGAACACGCTGTCTCACTGTGAAATAATGAACCAAGAACCGGAATATGATGAAGAAGAGGCTTTTAGGAAAATAAATCGAGAATTGGAACAATTTGAGAATAGACCTAAGCCGAACTTAAATGATACTGGGACGGTTAATTTGGGTAGTTCTGAATAAATCAGGGAAACCAAGATAAGCATTCACACAGATGAAAAAACCCGGGACGCATTGATCCAACTTTTGTTTGAGTTCAAAGATGTGTTTGCTTGGTCATACGATGACATGCCAGTACTAAGTGTTGATTTAGTGGTTCATAAGTTGCCAACTTACCCCGATTGTCCCCCTGTCCAGCAAAAGCAAGGAAAGTTTAAAACCGATATTAGTGACAAGATTAAAGAAGAGGTCAAAAAATAGTTCAACGCGGGGGTGATCCGAGTGGTTCGATACACCACATGGTTAGCCAATGTAGTTCTAGTGCCAAAGAAAGACGGGAAAACCCAAGTGTGTGTGGATTACAAAGATCTGAACAAAGCAAGTCCTAAGGATAATTTCCCTTTGCCGAACATCCACATCCTTGTTGATCACTGCGCCAAACATGAGATACAGTCCTTCGTGGATTGTTATGCAGGATATCACCAGGTGTTGATGGATGAAGAGGATGCAAAAAAGACAACTTTTACCACACCCTGGGGCACATACTATTATAGAGTCATGCCTTTTCGTTTGAAGAATGTCGAGGCAACTTACATGAGAGCCATGACTGCCATTTTTCATGACATGATAAACCAAAAGATAGAGTTGTATGTGCATGACGTGATTATCAAGTCCAGGACCCAGGATGACCATGTTCAGGATTTGAGAAAATTCTCTAAGAGGCTGTGTAAATATGATCTAAAGCTAAACCCAGCCAAATGCGCATTTGGGGTTCCATCTAGCAAACTTTTGGGATTCATAGTCAGTAGGAGGGTCATCGAGCTGTACCCCACAAAGATAAAGTCCATTCGAGATTTGCCTCCTCCAAGAACCAAGAAAGATGTTATGAGCTTGTTGGGAAGATTGAACTACATCAGCTGATTCATTGCTCAGTTGGCGTCTACATGTGAACCCATTTTCAAGCTGTTAAAGAAAGATGCAGCAATCAAATGGACAGACGAGTGCCAAGAAGCTTTTGACAAAATCAAAGAATATCTGTCGAACCCGCCAGTTTTGGTCCGACCTGAACTGCGAAGACCTATGTTCCAATATTTGATAGTCTTGGAAAACTCCTTTGGCTGTGTCCTCGGACAACATGACGTGACCGGGAGGAAAGAGCAGGCGATCTACTATTTGAGTAAAAAGTTCACAAGCTACGAGGCTAAATATACTCTGTTGGAAAGGACTAGTTGCGCTCTGATTTGGATAGCTCAAAAGCTGAGGAATTAATTGTTGGCCTACACCACTTATCTCATCACCAGGTTGGACCCTTTACAATACATATTCCAGAAACCAATACCCATGGGAAGGTTAGCAAAGTGGCAGATCCTACTCTCTAAATTTGACATAGTCTACGTCACTCGCACGGCAATGAAAGCCCAAGCGTTAGCAGATCACCTGGCGGAAAACCTGGTTGATGATGAATACCAACCTTTGAGCACCTACTTCCCGGATGAAGAGGTAAATTCAGTTGAGGCAATATCCGAAGATACTAATGCTTGGAAAATGTTCTTTGATGGAGCGGTAAACGCAAAAGGTGTTGGAATCGGAGCAATCTTGATCTCACCCATTGGTCAGCATTATCTAGTCACAGCCCGGTTTCGATTTTTCTGCACAAACAACGCTGCCGAGTATGAAGCTTGCATTATGGGTATGAACATGGCAATTGCCCAAGATGTCAAATAATTGTTAATCATGGGAGATTCGGATCGGATTATACGATAAGCCCAAGGAGAATGGGAGACTCGAGATGTCAAACTTATTCCCTACAGGCAACATGTGGAAGATCTTAGCAAGCGGTTCAAGTCAATAGAGTTCAGGTACATCCCTCGTTGTCACAATGAACTGGATGATGCACTTGCTACTTTGGCCTCGATGTTACCATACCTAAGCAATGCCCATATTGATCCATTAGAAATCCAAATCTGGGAAAAGCACGGTTACTGTAATACGGTTGAGGCAGAACCGAATATTTAGCCATGGTATCACGATATCAAAAGATTTCTGAAAACTAATGAATACCCCGAGCAAGCCAGTGGAGACCAAAAGAGAATCATTAGACGACACGTGAGTGGTTTCTTCTTGAGTGGTGATGTCTTGTATAAAACGATTCCGAATCTTAACTTGTTAGGATGCGTTGACGCCGAAGAGGCCGGAAGAATCATGTATGAAGTGCACGAGTAGTGTGCAGACCCCACATGAACGGGTATGTTTTGGCAAAGAAAATCCTTCGAGTAGGTTATTACTGGATGACTATGGAAAAAAATTGTTTTAGTTTCGTCCGGAAATGTCATCAATGTCAGGTGCACAGTGATTTGATTCATGCGTCGCCTACAGAACTGCATCCCATGTCAGCACCTTGGCAATTTGTTTCCTGGGGCATGGACGTCATTGGGCCGATTGAGCCGAAAGCTTTAAATGGGCATAGATTCATATTGTCGCTATCGACTACTTCACAAAGTGGGTAGAAGCAATTACCCTCAAATCTGTTACCAAGAAAGCTGTCGTAGACTTCGTGCATTCCAACCTCATCTGCCGTTTTGGTATTCTTGCAACTATCATTATGGATAATGCTGCAAATTTGAATAGTCATTTGATGAGGGAGATATGTGAACAATTCAAGATAATGCATCGGAACTCTACTCCTTATCGTCCCAAAGCCAATGGTGCCGTCGAAGCAGCAAACAAGAACATCAAAAAGATTTTGAGAAAGATGATTCAAAGTTCCAGGAAGTGGCATGAAAAGTTGCCTTTTGCATTATTGGGGTATCACACCATGGTGCGCATATCGGTCGGAGCAACCTCGTACCTTTTGGTTTATAGCACTGATGCCGTAATACTCGCGGAAGTTGAAATCCCTTTTCTTCGGATCATTATTGAAGCTGAAATTGAAGAAAGTGAGTGGGTCAAAACTTGTTTGGAACAGTTAACCCTTATCGATGAAAAGCGGATGGTCGCAGTCTGCCACAGGTAGTTTTATCAATAAAGAATAGCCCGTGCCTATAACAAGAAAGTGAGGCCTAGAAACTTTGAAGTGGGGCAAGTCATTTTAAGGCATTATCAGAAAATTGTTGCCAAAAGGGGCATTGTATCTGAGTGACATTGAAGGGAATGACCCTGAAACAGCTGTGAATGTAGATTCAGTCAAAAGGTATTATGTCTAATCCTTCTGCAACAATAGCATTATCCGATTACGATGACAAAGGCTTTCATTCTCGCTACCCCAAACACTCCAATCTTTTTCTTACCTTTTGAGCCGGTTACCTTTCTTTCATTACCCTCTTTGGAACTTGAAGATGCTTGTAACAAAAAAAAAGAGAAAACAAAACAAAAACAAACAAAAGAAAACAACAAAACAAAATATTTTCCTGAACTACGTTCGACTTGATTCCGAAAGGATACGTAGGTAGCCTCTCTCCTGGGGTTCAGTCACACCAAAATAAAAATCCAAATTCCCCAAAAGTAAAACTGGGGTAGATGTTATAATGGTTCAGTGATGATCCCGCTTGAATGGTTCAAAGTTGTAATTCCATCCCAATTCTTCCTACCAATACCTTGTTCAAGTCCTTCCGATCAATCGGCGAAAAGTTTTCAAAATCGGAGTACGCAACTGGTTGGATCTGATACAATCAAGATGAGAGAAATAAAATGAGAGAGTCTTATTGGTGAAAACCCACGGGCACCATAAGTCGACGGTGAGAAGAGAAATTGAAAATGAAAGTCTTGTCTGTGAAAACTCGTAAAGAGCACTATAAGGCGACAGTGAGAATACAAATGAGAGGGGTTGATTGGTGAAAACCCGCAAACGGCGCCGTTGATCGAAAAGAAGAAACCCCTCACCACCATTGGTATTTAAAGAGTCCTGGCAAGGTCTCTCGATTTTAAAACACGGGCCGCAATGGGTTTATGAGAAGTTCGATAGTTGTGCAAATCGGGTATCCAGTCCAAGAAGCATGTCATGTCAATTGAAGTCTGCATGCACCCCGGATAAGTCCTTCTTTCCACCCCAAAAGGGACACTTCTCCTTAAATTTATTTTCTTGTCCTTTGTTATTTTTTCATTGAATCTCTTTCGGTCTAAATCTGTTCCGAAACTAATACAAAGAAAATATGGCAAGATTGGTTTTACAGGTTCTACCTAATAAAAGCCAAGTCCAAAAAAAAGTACCCAGCCTCAGCGGGTGCATCAAACCGATCCCGACTGGCCATGATGACTGATGCCCTAAAATCAGAGTTATTAAAAATGAAAAGAAATACAAGGTCAAAAGCCCCTAGAGGCAAAATAAGGTGAAAGGGCCAAAAGCCCCACACAGTTGAACCATCATCTAGAAAGTTTGAAAAGTTGAGTTCCTCGGTTTTAGGAGAGATATTAATCTTCAGAAAAGCCAGCAAGCAGTAGAGGTTCTCACCAAAAGATTTGGGCCGAGATCAAGTGATCAAAAAACAATAAAGACCACAAAGCCAACCACCATTTCAAACTAACAATTATTCTTTGTTTGAAAAATTGAAACAGGTGCAATCCAAAGCAACTGTGCAAGAAGCAGGTGCAACAAAAAAAAGGAAAAAAAAAGAAGCGCAAGAGCTAGCAAACAACTTTGTAGCAATAATACACCCAAAAGGGAATGAAAAAGAAAAATAAGAAGAAAATTCAAAAAAAATGATAGCTTAGGATTCCCAACCTCAATCTTTTATGCTTTTGCCAACATAAGGCTTCAATCCCTAAGTTGAGATTTTTAGACATAGGGCATCCATTCCCTAGTCGTCTTTTGCCAATGTTAGGGCTCCAATCCCTATGTTGAGATTTTTAGATATAGGGCCTCCATTCTCTAGTCGCCTTTTTTGCCAACATTAGGACTCCAATCCCTAAGTTGAGATTTTTAGACATAGGGCCTCCATCCCCTAATCGCCTTTTGGCCAATATTAGGGCTCCAATCCTAAAGTTGAGATTTTTAGACATAGGGCCTCCATTCCCTAGTAGCATTTTTGTCAACATCAGGGTTCCAATCCCTATGTTGATATTTTTAGACATAAGGCCTCCATTCCCCAGTCGCCTTTTGCCAACATTAGGGCTCCAATACCTAAGTTGAGACTTTTAGATATAGGGCCTGCATTCCCTATTCGCCTTGTTTCCAACATTAGGGCTCCAATCCCTGAGTTGAGATTATTAGACATAAGGCCTCTATTCCCTAGTCGCCTTTTTGCCAACGTTAGGGCTTCAATCACTAAGTTGAGATTTTAGACATAGGGCATCCATTCCCTAGTCGCCTTTTTTGCCAACATTAGGGCTTCAATCCCTAAGTTGATATTTTTAGACATAGGGCCTCCATCCTCTAATCGCCTTTTTGTCAACATTAGGGTTCCAATCCCTATGTTGATATTTTTAGACATAGGGCCTCCATTCCCTAGTCGCATTTTGCCAATATTAGGGCTCTAATACCTAAGTTGAGACTTTTAGATATAGGGCCTCCATTCCCTAGTCACCTTTTTGCCAATATTAGGGCTTCAATCCCTATGTTGAGATTATTAGACATAGGGCCTCCATTCCATAGTCGCCTTTTGCCAACATTAGGGGTCCAATCCCTGAGTTGAGATTTTTAGACATAGGGTCTCCATTCCATAGTCGCCCTTTTGCCAACATTAGGGCTCCAATCCCTGAGTTGAGATTTTTAGACATAGGGCCTCCATTCCCTATTCGCCTTCTTTCCAACATTAGGGCTCCAATCCCTGAGTTGAGATTTTTAGACATAAGGCCTTCATTCCCTAGTCGCCTTTTTGCCAACGTTAGGGCTTCAATCCCTAAGTTGAGATTTTAGACATAGGGCATTCATTCCCTAGTCGCCTTTTTTGCCAACATTAGGGCTCCAATCCCTAAGTTGAGAATTTAGACATAGGGCCTCCATTCCCTAGTCGCCTTTTTTGCCAACATTAGCGCTCCAATTCCTGAGTTGAGATTTTAAACATAGGGCCTCCATTCCCTAGTCGACTTTTAAACCAACATTAGGGCTCCAATCCTTGAGTTGATTTTTTTTAAACATAGGGCCTTTATTCCTTAGTCGCCTTTTTGCCAACATTAGGGCTCCAATCCCTGAGTTGATATTTTAGACATAGGGCCTCCATTCCATAGTCACCTTTTGCCAACATAGGGCTCCATTCCCTAGTTGAGAATTTTTATACATAGGGCCTCCATTCCCTAGTTGCCTTTTTTTTTACTAACATAGGGCCTCCATTCCCTTGTTGAGAATTTCAGATATAGGGGTACATTACCTAATCTTTCCTCCTAAAGACACACAATCCTTATTTTATCGCTTTCAATAAAAAGGGGTTTAGATCTTTGTGACATATAACTTACGAAATTTTTCTAGTAAAAACTGGGGCAGAAAAATTTCGTTCATTTGTTTGATTTGGTGTTTGACCAGGTCTGACCTCAAGGCACATGAGTCGAGATGACCAAAAGAATGAGTCACAATCCAAAATAAAGAAAAAAATAGAAAAGAACAAAAAGAAGTGAACTCATAGTGCTGAAGCGGAGAATGACGCGGACTGCCCAAGATATGATTGAAATCACAGGCCTCGTATGTCCCGCCTTGATCCAAAGCTGAAAAAAGAACCAGCACCTACAACTAACTAGCATCAAGATTCAGATCGGAGTCTGCAGCGAGAACTAAACAAGACTTAAGATCAAGCTTCAAGAGATTTATGGATAGGAATCTTGTAACTAGTAGCTGATAGGATTAGATGGCTTAGCTTTTCATTTTTCATTTTTTGCTGTAATAAGGAGTTCAGCAAGCAGTAGCAATAGCAGCAACAGTGAAATCACAGTTCCCGGTAGTCCCAACTACCAAAAATTAGAATTTTTCTTTTAATTATTTGTTATTCCAGGAATTATTGAAGAATTTTTCTGATTGTTTGCATTTTCATGTGCATGACTAATCTTATTTAATTCATGAAAAATACAAAAATACATTGCATTTGCATTTAGGATTTAATTTTACATATTTTAGATTAATTAGTAAATTAGTTGGTTTTACAAAAATAGAAAATCACAAAAAAATAATTTATTTTTGCATTGTTTAATTTTTAGCTTTGAATTTTGGTAGTTTTCCTTTAATTAGGTATTTAATTAGTTGTGGTAATTATTATTTAGAGTTAATTAATTTATTGTGGTAGGATAGTTTGGTTTAATAATTAATTTGGGTTTTTATTTTTAATTTGGAAAAAAGGAAAATAATTTTGAAATTGAAGAAATTGAAAGAAAAGGAAAAGGAATTGAAAAGCTTAATTTTTGGGCCATTTCCATGAAATTCCCCGAGCCCAAGTCTTTATTCCCCACTAACCCGTCCAAACCCGGTCAAAATTGGCCCAAAACCAATGTCATACCCGGTCCAAACCCCCTCAGCGACCCAAACGACGCTGTTTCAAATGCTTTCGATCAGGACCGTTGATCTCATGTAATCGAACGGTCCAGAACTGGGCATCCAAAAATATAAAACTGTCTGATGGTTCGACCCCCCCCCCCCCACTCTCCTAACCCTAGCGCCACCCCCACATCCTCCACCCTCTCCGGTGGCAGCGCCACCTCAGACCAGTCCCAAATCAACACCAAGGAATCGACATGGCTCCCTCTTTCCCAATCCTCACTCCTTTTTCCTCGAATCTGTCCGGAACTTGTCGAATTTTGAATCTGACTTCCAGCCCTAAAAGCTTAAAATCGAACCTGTGCATGCAAGGCTATGTCTCGAGTTTCCTGAGTTTTCCAAGGCTAACTTACCACAAAATAATAAGGGTCGTTGGTTCTTGAGAAAGATCAAACGATTAACATTATCTTGAGTTAAGTTGGAACATCAATATCGATTTCGAGTCTATTTGGAAAGCTTCTGCATTTATTTTTTGTTTTGTTTGTCTTTTTGTGTTGTTCCACATCTATTCTTCTCCCTTTCTTCTATTTTTCCTTTAAGTTTAATTTTCTTCTGATAAATTTAGTGAATTGCTTTTTTAACTTCTAATTTTAGGCTTTGTTTGTTTGTTTTCTTTAAATTTTTTGTTAATTTTGTTGGTTTATGCATTCTACCATTTAGCTTTTGATTTTTTGTTTTTGTTCGATATCCAGCCCGGTGGAATTTTTGTGTTATTTTGGTCGTTTAGTCAATTATAGCTCATTAGTTTAGTTTTTTAAAAAAAACGAAAAGAGAATTCTGTCATTTAGTTAGATCTTTTTTTTAGTTTTTAAAAGCATCCAAGTCATTATTCTGTTCCTCGTTGAATTACCAATTGGATTTCAGATTTTAGTTTGGGCTTCGAGGTCATTACTGAACCATTGTCAAGTACAGCCCGCTCAATTGGGTTTATTTTACCGGGTCAACTTGACCCATGGGTTCTTGGGGGTAAAAACAGGGTTCCTAGGGGTTAATTTAGAAATTTAGACTAGGGAATATATGTATAACTGATTTAAGAAGCTTCTGGGAAGGTGTCTTTGGGACTAAACTGAAATACTGATTTTTAAACTAAGGGTACAACAACAAAAATGAAAATTCTAAAAGGATTTAAGTGCAAAACTGAATGCATTTTCTGCTGCCCTAAGGCTTGCCTATAAAAGCACTCTTTCTTCACTCACAAGGTAGATTTTTTGGAGATTAAAAAACTATGGAAAAACTAAAACGGTTGTGTCTTGAGTAAAACTCTAGATGAACATTGAAATCCCTACATCTTTTCTGTCGAATACAGCTCAAAATTTTGTTTAGTTTTGATTTTTCTATCCTCTTTATTAGCTAGAATTTCTGAAGAACTTCAAATTCCTGCACCTGGCTAAAAATGGTTTGATTTTGGGGATTTACAAGTTTGGTTTGAGCTCGTTGGTTTTGGGTACTGTTCTATTACTGGGGTTAGGCTGATTCTGCTGCTGATTTTTGCTAATTCTCCATTTCCTCTTGGTTCTCTTTTGAATTCCAGGTACATGTTCATGAATCTTATTTAATGTGAGGCTCGAATTGAAGAATGAAATGGAAAGTTAGAGTTTGAAGCGTGTTCTCAGTTTTGTTTTATGAATTCAGTTGTATTTCCTTATTGTATGGTGTTTTAATTGCCTGATTCATTGTCCTTCTAATTAATTTCTGGTTTGGATAATGGAGTTTGTATTCTTATGTTTAATTTGGGACTGCTAAGATACTACAGTAGAAGGTTCATTCTAGCTACATGACTTGCTTTATTTTACTGAAAGCCTGTATTTATCGTAGTTGTTGACTTTATACTGAATTTGTTATAATGATAAGTACAAGTTAGGGACAAAATGACTAGTGTAGTCTGTCAGTTAAAGGGTACTGTGCTGTGTTCTAGATTTGCTGTGATTTCTTTTTTTGCGTGTTGTAAATTAGGATCGTTTTGTGATATAGGGTCATGAAGTCTGTTTCGAGCTCATGTAAGGGGTTTGTCCTTATTTTTTTTGCTGAATAATACATGAACGGGATGGTCCAGTATGTCTAATAATGCAGTCTTTAAATATGTGTATTGGGATTGAAATGAATGTAATAGTTTTGCTACATGACACAATTTTAGTTTTAAATGATTCAAAGTTGCTCATATCATGTTTTGAATGCCTTATGTGGAGTATGACTATCTATGGTTCATTGTGAATTCATTTTAACCCCTTTAATGTGTAAGTGTCACCCCTGTTTTCATTTGGGCTCGACCCGCGACCCCATTTATCTTTAGTGTGTGTACCCTTTTAAGGTTTGGGGCTTCTTTTGGGCCTTAATTAGGCTATTGTAAAAAGAGAAATTTTCATAAAGCACTATCTTTTAGTAGTAAGTACTCATCTATAGATACCATTTGCTATATTACGGATTATAGATACCTTTGATGTGGTTATAAGATGTATTTGATATATTTAAGCTATTGTATTCATGAATACAGTAGCAAAACTATGCTTGAATCAGAGAAACTCAGCTAATCAGTTGTTGTATTCAAGTATATTCGACTGTATTCATGGAGTGAAACATGGGATTACAGCTTGACAGATTATTGTATTCGACTGTATTCACGGCGTGAAATAGGGGATTACACTATTTTTAAAACGGAAAGTGAATCAATTAACATAATAGACTCCTAATTTAACTCAACAAACTCAATTATAACACAGAAAAATTGTATTTTCAGTTATAAAAAAGATTCCCAACCGAAAATACCCCCAAAAACATAGCAATCTTTAGAGAAATTAAATAATACATCAGAATACATAAATTATATTAATTAAAAAAACTTATGAATACATTCATGGCATATAGCGAGACAGTGAATACAATTAAATACATATAATACAGTGGGATACATTGAAATACAATGAGAAAAAAAGATAGTGAATACAGTGAAATAAATGGAATACAACGAGACACATTGAATTACAATGTAAAGGGAACGAGAAAGATGGGCAGTAAGGGCGGAGAGGGATGCGGCGGTGGTACGACGGTCAACGAAGACGACACGGTTGTCACCGCCGGCGTAGCAAAGGGATTTATCGTGGGGACGTTGAACTTTATGCCCACCGTAGCTGCATAATTATTGCAAGTTCTGAGACTGTCTTCAAGCATAAGTTTTTCCTCGTAAAAAGTTTTTTTGCTTTCTGCAACTTTGAATCTCATATTTAAGTACTTTCACATACAGAATTGGAACAGCCATCAATCCTAACAATTCTGCCCTACATAGCTTTAAACTATTCCATCATTTAAAACTAGCCGACGAGCGATTGAGGTTTGCTCTAATAAATAAAACTAAAACACCAACAGAGATAAATTGGTCAAAATTTTCATTTTTGCCTTCACTTTTTATAGTCCATCGCTGCCTTTGCTGCAGAATGACTCAATTGTGGCCTCACTGAAAGAGAAAGAAATTTGTGCCCTTTTGGTGGTCCATCGCTGCTTCAGTGAGAGAGAAAGAAATTCGTTCCCTTTTGAGATTGAGCATCGTGTGGGGAAGAGAATGAGATGTATCAAATAGAGAGAGAAAGAAAATAGTGTAACTGAATAACGTTTTAGTGGCTTAGGGCTAGGAGGTAACCAAAATTAAATATTTTGCTATAAACCTTAAAAGGTATCTATAGAATATAATTTTTTAAAATGGTATTTATTTAAAATAAATAAGATGTTAACCTTTGCTATAGGAGGTAAAAATTCCTTGTAAAAATGAGAAAGATTGGCAGCCTGGGCTGGTACCCAACCCTATTTCTTCCTGCATCAGGGCAGAAGTTGCTCAAATAAATCATTAGGCCAATCCCAGATCTTTGGGATAAAAACGGATCAGACTTCATTTAGTAATGGTCTTTTCGATTAACGACCTAATTTTGAACATTAATTTAGAAGTAATTATAACTTCTTTAAGCTTTTCTTAATTTGTTATTTTCTTAAAGTTAGTATGATGTGTGCCATATTAGCCGAACGTATAATATATGACCCTCAAAACTAAGTTTAGAAATCCTTTTAATAAAATAATTCGAGGTGTGCCGTGCCAAATGAAATCTCAAAATGCATGGGCCTCGCTTAATTAATTTTAATCCTTTAGAAATCGAGGTTTGCCGTTTAGTTGAATTTTCCATGGCCCTCACAAATTTAAAAATGCATAGTTGCTTTAGGCGCGCTATTTAAAAAATTAATTTCCTAAACTTGGGTGTGCATTTCATGTGACCCAAATCTAAATCTCAACGACATTAAATAAAATGTGTCGTGGACCGCGAGTGCATTTTATGTGGCGTGGTTCAAGACGTGTTTTAAATAATATTAAATCTTCCTAAAAAATAATTTAAAAGTGGGTAATAAGATAAAATTGAACTATAGGCTAAAACATGTATTAAAATCAGATAATAGGCCAATTATAATAGTTTAAGCGACCGTGCTAGAAGTACGGAACCCGAGAATACCTAACACCTTCTCCCGGGTTAACAAAATTCCTTACTTAGAATTTCTGGTTCGCAGACTTCAAAAGGAAAGTCGAATTTCCTCGATTTGGGATTTAAAATAAATCAGTGACTTGGGACACCAATTAAAATATTCCAAGTGGTGAATCTAAAAATAAATAAATAATCTCATTTCGAATAAAGTCACTTAAAGTGGAAAAACTCCCTTATATATCTCTAGGGGTGTAAAAAGGAGGTGTGACAAGAATGGCTAGAATCGTTAAACATTTTCACTAAAACTGAAGTTATTGCTCTTTGTTCTCTAATTCTCTTGTTCTATACTTTGGTTCTAGGCTCTTGCTCTTCATTTATATTCAAAATATGATGGACTTTTGTTCTTTTTTGTTCTTTGCTTAACTGGTGAGTTACTGGACTTCGTAGTTTTATTCCTATGTATCTGTGATTTGCATATGATTTCACTCCTGAAGTTTGCTTAATGTGTTCTTATGGGTTGTTTTGTGTGCAATTCTGTTTGCTTTACTTCAATTTTTAGGTCTATTTAGCTTTTAGCTTCGTAATGTTGATAGTTTGAAGCATGCCTAAACCTGATTCTATTAAATTAGATATTTTTCAAGCCTGACTAGCCAACATGTTACGAACTACTACTGTTTGGGACCTTTACACTTGTTAGCATCTTTTGATGCTTAATTTTGCCTTGGCCTATCAATCCTATCATTTGATCATGCTTTACCTGCATAATTTATGATCTCTCTTTCGTTGGCTAGTCAATTGTATTTAAAGCATGACCGTTTACACCCACTGTATGGCACAACTCTATTTTCCTATCTTATTCAGCATTTCTGTGGTGATAGCTTGCCTATATAGCATGTTTTGATACTGTTCTCTATCAATATGCCCTTTACCATGTTTTAACTCCCCGATTCGCTAGTAGTTGTAATTTGCTTTTATTTTGTCTAAATGTTGTTCTAGCACCAAATTAGTATGACTGTTTCATAACATTAGGACCTATACTTAGCATAACTAGACCTTTCCCTTTATTATGAATCAGTGTATTTCATCAATCCTGCATGCCTGTTCTCCCTTTAACTCTTCTAATGAATGACTACTTATGCACTAAATTTTAAACTTGTTATCTGAATCTTGGCTAAGTTTATTCTTTAAACCTAAAGCATGTCTAATTATCTGCTTTATGTGCTCAACTTGACTATCTTTGTATCCCTCAGTTTTGTACCTCAACCTTATTTTACTCTCCTTCATTTGTTACCTGATCTCTTTGGAGTTCTCATTCTTAGACGGCTGAAAGCCAAGGCTACCTAGGCTCTATCATTGACCTCCCAAGTGTCAGTACTGCTTGGGTTCCAATTGAGACCCTTGTGAACTCAGACACACTAGGACTTAGTCCTTAGTCATTTCCTAAATCTCAAACTAGTCCCATCCATCCCATTCTATCATGTTATTTGCTATATACCTGAATTGGCTGATTTAAATGGTGCAATATTTGGCATTATGCCCAAATAAATCGACTTTGGGCTCTTTTATGGATTATGGGGTCATGTGTTGAATATGGATCCTTATTAGAGGCCTGGGTATACTTACTAAAGTCACAGACATTGCTGGGTATTTTATTTGGGCCTGCTGAAGGCTTATTATCATCGTTTTGTAAAATACTTTGATTTTATTTATTATTGGGCCTATAATAACTTTTGTATAAACGATTGGGGTGCTAGTAAAAGGGGAAATAGGTAGAATTTAATATTTTCATGCAAAACTGGGGAGATAATATGCCTATTGGACTTGATAATTATTTTCTATACGTGTTGTTCAATTACTATGTGCACTATAGAAACCATGCCATTAGAGGAAGCACACACACACATGTTGTCTGCTAGCAAACATAAGTAGAAAATGCTGCAATTATGATTTTTGCTATATGTTATTAGAAATCCTACCTATAGGATTCCAATTATTCTATTTGGCGTTGTTCACCTAGAAAATATGCTCATAGGATTAAGATATGACAATAAAATATGCTCCAAGTACTATTTGTTAGAGATCCTGCCTATAAGGAATGATTATAACTTGTTAATATTAAATTTGCTCAAACACTGTTTCACGTACGCTACTGTGAATAATTCTAGGACCTCTCCCAGCAGATTTTGTTATACTCAACTGTGTAGATCACCTAGGCATAATACATATAGGGTTAATAACTTCAAATTTTTGCTAACCAACTTGTAATGCCCGAATAATTCTGTCCATGAGCAATATCCTACATCTAAAACTATCTACCTACTTTGATTCAAAGCCACCTAGAAATCATGTCTATAGGTTTAAGGTTTTGAATTCTGAAAATCTCTTAATTTGCATATGTGTTTGCGTGCATTTGTTGTTAAAGTGTGGGGGTCAATGTGAGCCCTTAGTAGATTTTATGTGAAGTCTTTATGTGTTGTGCATGTCGCCTAGTTTTGCATTTTTGAGCAGCCCGGATAAGGTCTAGAACCATCCAAATAGTGGTCCAAAACCCCCAAGACCATCGGTATGGGATGAATAGTGCACGCATAGGGCACGATTTAGAATCAATTAGTGCGCTTTAGGTAATAACTTAAAGATAGTAATCGGGTAGCAGGAGATGATAGTCTGTGCCCGCTGAATAACACGAGTAACACCCCATCTTGAGGGAATTACGAAGTATTATTTATGTTGCGCGGGGTGATCCTTTAGGCTAAAAAAACTTAGGACCCCCCCCCCCCAATCTTTCTCCTATTCATATTTGAATCAAGTGTTTATTTAAAGTCATTTGATAATAAAACTTCCCAAATTTCTTGCTTTGTTTATCTGACTAATTCATGTAATTTGAGTTTGGCCGGGACCCACAGTTGGGGACCTCGAAGAGTACCTAACACCT